>NW_027266268.1:16575000-16955000 GCF_022045235.1 Haliotis cracherodii
GCCCACGTGTCCAGAGTACAATAGACCGCCTCCGTGGTCTAGTGGTAGATCGTCCGCCCGGAGAGCGGAGGCCCGAGAGTTCGATCCCCGGCAAAAGATGGTACTTGTTGTAACCCTGTCTGGCGTAGTAGTTAGGGGCTAAAACAAGGACGGAGTCAGTATACTGTGTCTGAGTGGGGTATTCATGGTAAACTATGGAATGGTATCTTAGTGAGCAAGCGCTATAAATCGGCATCAGTCCGGACTAGTACAAGCAGCCAAACACACCGCGCATACATTTCGCTATATAAGTGTAATAATCTTGGGCGCGACGTTAAACCCCTTTTCACCTCACCTAACAAGAGAACAATAAATTCACAATGTTGAGTTTTGTTTGTTTGTTGTTTAACGCTGCAATATTCCAGCTAAACTGCGAACAAACGATACTGTACAAGTCGTTGTGTTTGACCAATATGTTTTGAACGCTATCAAAATGGTTCCGAAATAACGATAAATTACAGTCGCCGAAATATTGAAAACTTCAGGTTCAATATCGCCCATTATACACGTATCAAATACATCAACGTCGAATAACCATTTCTTATTTGTGTCATTATAGACACCATAAAGCATGGGTGTATATTTTAATTTGACGTCGGACAATGTTGAGAAATAGACTGGATCCGTGAAGATTCGGGGTAGAATAGGTCTACAGCAACCCATGCTTGCCGTGAAAGGCGACTATGCTTGTCGTAAGAGGCGAGTAACGGGATCGGATGGTCAGGCTCGCTGACTTGGTTGATGTATGTCATCGTATCCCAAATGCGTGGATCGATGCTCATGATGTCAATCACTGGATTGTCTGGCCAAGACTCTATTATTTACTGACCGCTGTCTCCTAGCTGGAATATGGCCGAGTGCGGAGTTAAAAAACAAAGTAATAGACTGGGTTATGTTACATAAAGTGTGTTCTTTCATGGTGTGTTTGGGGGGCGGTCGGGTAGCCTAGTGGTTAAAGCGTTCGCTCGACACGCTAAGACCCGGGTTCGATTCCCGACATGGCTACAATGTGTGAAGCCCATTTCTGGTGTCCCCCGCCGTGATACTGCTGGAATATTGCTAAAAGCGGCGTAAAACCAAACTCACTCACACAAACTACATGTAACAAGGAAACCTAAACTTGGAGGCAATCCCGAAGAAATATGGACAGTAAGCGAAGACCTTTAATGAAAACCAATTGAGCACGGAATCCACTGAATATCTGGGATTCGAACCCATGATCAGCGGATCCTTACCCTGCTAAGGGAAGTAACACAAGTACGAATTGTGCCGTCTTGTATTCCTTATGTATGCGTCATTGGCCTAGCTAGTGAGTTGGGTCGAACACGCAAATTGATATGTAGCCAGTGAGTTCGTATGTCAGGTCATCGTCCCCGATAAACTTTTGTTCCGGATCCTATTAATCAGAAAGAGAAGTTATTCTTTGGAATACAGGCGACTATGCTTGTCGTAAG
This sequence comes from Haliotis cracherodii, assembly GCF_022045235.1. NCBI lineage: Eukaryota > Metazoa > Mollusca > Gastropoda > Lepetellida > Haliotidae > Haliotis > Haliotis cracherodii. The sequence continues at coordinate 16,576,494 of NW_027266268.1, forward strand.
AGGCGACTAAGGGGATCGGGTGGTCAGGCTCGCTGACTTGGTTGATGCATGTCATCGATCCCAATTGCGTGGATCGATGTTCATGATATAAATCACTGGATTGTCTGGTCCAAACTCGATTATTTACAGACCGCCGTCATATAGCTGGAATATATATTCGGGAAGTTGAGAATGTCCCTGCCCAGTCAATGTGACTGAGTCTTTAGTCTGCAAGACTATAAGACGTGACGTACAAGACACTGACCAGTACATTGACCGTCAACCTACCGTACAAGACACTGACCGGTACATTGACTGTCAACCTGCCGTACAAGACATTGACCAGTACATTGACCGTCAACCTGCCGTACAAGACACTGACCAGTACACTGACCGTCAACCTGCCGTACAAGACACTGACCAGTACATTGACCGTCAACCTGCCGTACAAGACACAGACCAGTACATTGACCGTCAACCTGCCGTACAAGACACTGACCAGTACATTGACCGTCAATCTGCCGTACAAGACACTGACCAGTACATTGACCGTCAACCTGCCGTAGAAGACACTGACCAGAACATTGACCGTCAGCCTGCCGTACAAGACAGTGACCAGTACATTGACCGTCAACCTGCCGTACAAGACACTGACCGGTACATTGACCGTCAACCTGCCGTACAAGACACAGACCAGTACATTGACCGTCAACCCGACATGTGAGACACTGACCAGTAAGAATTACCGTTAAATTCCCGAACATGACACTGATTGCAACGTCACGAATGCATGTCTAAGGTTAGATGTGTTAGCATTCAATCAATTTTGCGGTTTTACAAAAAGAAAACAACATATTTGTATGTAAAAAACATTTCTATATTTTGATTTGTGAATAAAGGCAATAAAAATAAATATGTATAATTTTTAGCCAAATTCAGATCAGGTTCCCTATTTCATTATTTTATTAATTATTCTAATCGAGTCACATATCGCAGCTTCTGCAAAACCATAAGTCTCGCTAGACTGCATTCAGTCATTTTTTTCCAGAATATTTTTTAATTACATTAATATGTACGAATACGTTACTGTTATGATGCAAATGTAGGGTTTGTTAAATGAAGATATGACAGTCTTTCTCTATAACATTTCCAATATCATTTCAATCGACGAGAGTTATTACTGTCAGCGACTATGAACGACACAGGACATCACACCGACACAACAACGCTTTATATTCAGATATGAAATTAATATCTCAGAACAAAACATCTCTGCAGACCATGAATCTTTATATAAAAAAGTAAACAAAGTATATTAAATCAGTGTCGTATCAACAGCAATACGTGTTGGTGCATTTCCATATAATAAACAGGGCTGTCGCTATAGGTATCTTCGTCCCATCGTCACCTGTGATTGACAAGTGATAGCGATAGATATGTCACCTGATACGTGAAACGTCTCGGTCACGTGATTGTTTCTCCCAGCACGTGGCGCGCGTGCATTGAACTTGTCAGTTTCAGCCTGTGCAGGCGTCAAACAACTGATACTAGATTGTACATTTCAAAGCGCGTAATTAATAACAAATACTCGACCACGAATTTCGCGGTGATGTGCGAACGGTAGTGTCAACTTTCTTTTATTCGGTAGCTGATTCAAGTTTTTTTTGTTTTCTTTGTTTTGGCATGCATTGTCATGGTAACGTTTCAACTTCCGACGGAATCAAGTCATAGATAAGGTAAATTTATTCTGTACACGACTGACGAATGTGGATAGCGTATTTAGAAAAAAAGCAACGTAGGTATTCATTAGTCATTATAGTAAACATGTTTATACATGTGTGTAGTTGAAATTATGTTTTAACTTTGTTTATTTTTCAATTTCTGATGTCCCCAGCCCTGACCAAGCAATGGCGTCACTGAAGGACCTCAGCGTGTGTACCAGTGCGATGGGACCCGTGAAGATTCGGGGTAGAACAGGTCTTCAGCAACCCATGCTTGCCGTAAAAGGCGACTATGCTTGTCGTAAGAGGCGACTAACGGGACCGGGTGGTCAGGCTCGCTGACTTGGTTGATGCGTGTCATCGTATCCCAATTGCGTGGATCGATGCTCCTGATGTCAATCACTGGATTGTCTGGTCCAGACTCGATTATTTACAGAACACCGTCATATACCTGGAATATCGTGAGTGCGGCGTTAAACAACTAACAACAAACAAACCAAAAACTAGTGCGATGCGCCATAATACACGCTTCAGCGAATCACATCAAACAGAAACAGTCAGCGGTTGAGTGCTTGATTGTAGGCAAATAACCCAGAGTACAGGACATCTGCAGTGTAGCGGTTATTCATTCTTATCAGAGGATGCGGGTATGTTGCATCACAGGTACTCATACCCACCAGCTGAATGGCTGCATTTGATTTAAAAGCAACAACATCCGGGTCACAACTACATTAAGGTACCAGGATGGTCCACGTGGTGGAAACCATATTGTTACGAGGTGATTTTTTTACAATTTGAAACGCAAAGATTAAATCGCTACGTAAAGAACTAATTTTTAAACGAAACTCCCATTCCCAGTCACCACCTTTAGTATTAGCTGCGATCGCTCAGTCACTGCGTTTATCTGTGTTGCTTACCTACATCTACAGGGAACAACTTACTTGACACTTCCCTCTCCAAAAATAAAGTCGTCCAATATATGACGTCGTCAAGTTGCGAGTGCATATTCGAATCTCCAGAAATGACAGTCATGATAGAACAATGATGTATCATGAAATAAACCACGGTTCGTTCTCCATGGTTCTTTGCGATTATATATACCTGTCTACCCATTCCTTCATCTCTATACACAGTTCACTACGTTTATAACGAAGCGTGGTCCCTTTGAGTTCGTTATAACCGTACTTTACTGTATCTACCGTTAGCTCACTGTCTTTCTTTCCATTTATCAACACCAACCAGTCTACCTATCTTTTATTTTACAGTGAAACTGCTTGGGTCTATAGGGAATAATTCGAGTAATCTAGGAATTCGAGACACGCAGAGAGTGATATGCATGGGCGGATACAGCTTTTTTTAAAAGGGGTGTGTGCACAATTAAGATCTATTTATTGTCTTTGCTGGTAATTTATACAGAACGAACCCACAAATGTACCAAATCCCAGTCTCAAAAATTAACCATTACCCTTAATCTAATAAAGGAAGGACTCAAGATTCACAGAATGGTTTTAAGACAAGTGGAATTAATACTGTGTAACTTCTCAAAATCTCAAAGGCTTTGCTTGATGTTTTGCAAACTCAGAAAAGAAACAAGTCATATTCTGTCAAAACATTTGATTTTTCAACTTTGAACGCAACTGCCCCGCACAACAAAGTTAGGAGGCACTCCATTCCTTGATACATGATGTATTTTTTTACTAAACGTGGTGACCCGCGATACAGTCACATCCCTATCTTCAGAGGTTCAGGACAATTTATCAAGAATGAAAACAATACATTTTTTATGTGATATGCTGGACATACACATAGATAATATCTGTGTGAATTTGGGAGTAAGAGTGAGTGAGTATGGTTTTACGCCGCTTTTAGCAATATTCCAGCAATATCACGGCGGGGGACACCAGAAATGGGCTTCACACATTGTACCCATGTCGGGAACCGAACCCGGCGTGACGAGCGAACGCTTTAACCACTAGGCTACCCGACCGCCCCTTGGGAGTAAGACATTCAGGCAAAAAGTAGGCATCGCCATGGTTACCATTTGAGCTCCCCGCGCGCCTTGCTGAGCTGTTTCTTTATTCATAGGAGGCGTCTAACGGGATCGGGTGACTTGGTTGATGCATGTCATCGATCCCAATTGCGTGGATCGATGCTCAAGATGTAAATCACTGGATTGTCTGGTCCAGACACGATTATTTACAGACCGCCGTCACATATCTGGACTATTGCTGAGTGCAGCGTTAAGCAACAAACAAACAAATGAAAGCAGAAAGTTGAAAGGCTATCTCTGAAGTCTGGGGCCAGCAAGCACGGGTCTCCCGGTCCTTGGTCCCAGTATGCCGGAGACCCGTGGACATAATAGAGAATAGGTCTTCAGCAGCCTATGCTTGTCCTAAGAGGCGACAATCATTGTCGAAAGAGTAAGTGAGTGAGTATGGTTTTACGCCGCTTTTAGCAATATTTCAGCAATATTACGGCGGGGGACACCAGAAATGGGCTTCAAACAATGTACCCATGTCGATAATCGAACCCGTGTCTCCGGCATGACGAGCGAATGCTTTAACCACTAGGCTACCCGACCGACCCCACTGTCGAAAGAGGCGGCTAACAGGATCGGGTGGTCAGGCACGCTGACTCCGTTGATGCATGTTATCGTATTAAAATTGCGTAGATGGATGCCTATGATGTCAATCACTGGATTGTCTGCTCCAGACTCGATTATTTACAGACCGCAGTCATGTACCTGGAATATTGCAAAGTAGTGCGGCGTAAGACAACAAACAAACGTTTAGCATAACCCATGGTGCGTTCTCCTCAGGTTGGCACGAGTGATCAATGTATCCATTTGCCAGCCGAATGAAACGGGTTTTTAATGAGTACGCATTGGGGGAAATACTACGCATCAAGGAATTACAAGTATTCATACGAAGTTAAAAGTCTGAACGATTCCCGGACTTCGAACCCCCTTTAACATCATTTTTGAACCAATCGGGTTGTAGTTCTGATGGGAAGTCAACCCCAAATAGTTCTAAAATTTGAACTTTATTTTGAAAGTTTAACCCCAAATATAACATATCTTACTGATTAACACAGTTCAGGCAACAATCTCCCTCGGTAATTATAACAATGTGCGATCCAATAATCTTCTTGCCATTTACTCATATCTTTAATTATATTAAATTTAGTTTTATCGTTTAATGCACAAATGTCAAAATATTCTTTTTAAACTTACCGAATTTAAAACAAGCATATGTTTAAAGTGGAAGGCTTTGTTTCCGAAGCCCGGCGAGCGGAACTCGCATCTGTGCTCGCAGGATGAAGGAAAGTATTGTGGTTACGGTCTGTTAAACTGTCGTGCATGGCTGCTTCTGTAGGTTCAGTTAACGAGACACACTACCTGTCAACCCACCACACGAAACTCGTGTAGGGATAAAACCAATATGTTGAGGATTACACTGGGTTAATGTTTGAAATATCCCTTTGATTAACATGTACGATAATACTAGCAGGTATCAAGTTCTACAAATTCATTTGAGCTTTCAGGAAACACGTGTTCTCCTGAAAAAACCGAGGCAATGTACAGCTGTGGCAAGTTAAGTTTGTGTACGTATATGAAGAGTATGTGTTTAAGGATATGTGCCATTGATGATAAACGACTCTTCCGTAAGGGCTTCAAACAATGTATAGGTATTACAAGCGGGTGTTGCGGTCTTAACCGAAATTATCATACCTTTCGACCCGCACGGGCCGGTCTATTTTGACCTGCGGGATGTTATGATAACGTTTACAGGACATACGTCCAAACAAGTTCATCTAATTTAGCTAAATTTAACGCCGTTTTGAACAGTATTTTAATCAGAAGACCAAGATGTTGCAGGTCCCAGCTGTCCAAACCCACAAGCACTTGTGTGGTGGTGACACAATGACCACGTTTCACAGGCTTCACGGACGGCTTGGATTTCAGATATGAATTTATATATATATTGTTTTAATGCGAGGTTTACACGATATACGGCTTTTCCAATGGACGAGAGGTCGGTCAAATGAATGCGAAACTGAAGTTCATGAAGGGTATGAACGACACATTTTGACGTTCGTACATTTTTCACGAGACTGTATTCTTGAAATGACGTAAACATTGACGGACTACCTCCACATTCCTGGGGAACCCCGTGGGAATTTCCGAGCACGAAAAAATACAGAAGCGTTGTTTCTCATCAGTTAAACCCTTTAATCTTGAACTTGGAGTTTTAGCATACTTTGGGATAGGTCATAGAGTTTGATTGCATGCCCGTTCAATGATACCCTCGCTACAACCCATCCTAGAGAACAAAACGAAGAAAAACACATCCATACGACCGTAGTATCGTCTCGATCCGTCACCAGGCTACAGTGACAGTCTACAGCAATCTATGAATTTATCTCAGTACCTATTTGACACATCTTTATAATCACCTTGCAATGATCGGCCAATTGATCAATGATGTCCAACACATGTAACCGTCACAGGTTCATGAATAACTTCCGAAATCGCTCACGTCACGTTTATCGTGTCGGCCATTTTGACGTCTTGTACTTGATGTAAATGTATTATGACGCGCTGTCATTGTGACTGACTTACTGTGGTCGTTCTTAACGGAGCATTCTCATCAAATGTGGATACTTTTTGAATACATATGTTGTAAAGAAACTAAAAAAGTTGTTCCCGTAGAGTATGTTAGGCATCCATAAGCTCATGTCACCTCTAACTTTAAGGAACTATTTTATTCCGCTATACAGCTGGTTGTTGTGTGGCTGGCAGTGTAAACATGAAATCAGACGTACTAAATAAACTTGTGTGCAGATCTAGGTCTACATACTTTGACGTACGAAATAGTGAATAAAAAGTATTAGCATTTACTTTCACTTTGTGAGAGCTCATTGGAAGATAAACCTACATGCTGCTTTGAACAGTATTATAATCAGAAGAAAGATAAAAATGTCGTTGGTCTCAGTTGTCCAAACGAGGCGGTCGGGTAGCCTAGTGGTTAAAGCGTTCGCTCGTCACGCCGAAGACCCGGCTTCGATTCCCGACTTGGGTACAATGTGTGAAGTCCATTTCTGGAGTCCCCAGCCGTGATATTGGTGGAATATTGCTAAAAGCGGCGTAAAACCATACTCACTCAGTCACTCAGTTGTCCTAACCCACGGGCACCTGTATGGTGGTGACAGAATGACCAGGGGTCGAACCCAAGTAACTGAGCTTAACTTTGCACATCAAATTAAGGGGCTTTGTCTACTCGTGGATGAAAGGGGTGATTGGAAGCCTAGTAGTTAAAGCGTTCGCTCGACACGCAAAAGGCCCGGGTTCGTATCCCCACATGGTTACAAAATGCTAATCCCATTACTGGAGTTCATCGCCAAGATATTTATTGGATACTGCTAAAAGCGGCGTAAAACCATAGTCACTCACTCTTGCATACAATTTTTGTTTGTTTGTTTGATTGATGTTTAACGCCGCACTCACCTTTATTCCAGCTATATGACGGCGGTCTGTAAATAATCAAGTCTGGACCAGACAAGTGGGTGACATCAAAATCATCGATTGGGATCGATGACATGCATCAATCAAGTCAGTGAACCTGACCACCCGATCCTGTTAGTCGCCTCTTACGACAAGCATAGTCGCCTTTTACGGCAAGCATGGATTGCTGAAGACCTATTCCAACCCGGATCTTCACGGGCATCTTGAATAAAAGGGAGGGAAGCTCATGAAAACTAAATATACATCGGAAAGGATTCTTCATGAAGTACGGATCATAAATAGCAACATATAAGATTAAATATCGAACTAGTACATCACATTTCGTTAACCGTTGTCTATTTTACGTGCCACTGTTTCCATGACAACATGACTATCGGCGCTATGTGTGCATTCGTCACCACTCGCCCCTTTCCGTAACCTGCAAGAAGGCTATTCGGCTTGTCCCGGAATAACACGAGTTGGTCACGAATGCTATGTGTGATGATAAGTACTCCTACAACCTAAGTGGTTTCAAATCATGAACTTAGAAATTAGAGATCACTGCATAAATACAGTAAACTACGGTTATAACGAACCCAAAGGGACTACTAATTTTAGTTCGTTATAACCGTAGTTCGTTATAAGTACATATACAGCATGACTACAGCGAGTAGTCGGGACCAAAAAGTAAGTTCGTTATATCCGTCAGTTCGTTATAAGCGTTTTCGTTATAACCGTAGTTTACTGTAGTGTTTTATATACCGTCGTGCTGACATATGATATCGGTGTACCACTCGCCGTTTAGAGAAAATGCTTTAATAGATCTGCGATTTCTGTATGAAAAAATGAGATGTGTGCTTCTATGTTCTAAGCAGATTAGCTTGTCTCATTCCGGTTGGGTTGTTAAATTATTTTTACAAAATCCATTAAGAGAAATAAGGCTCTGTCCAATCGACAGTCCCAGCAATATTTCTTCAAGTATAACAGGCGATTCTGGAACATTTATGAACATCTGTTTGAAATGACTTTATAATGTGGCGCCTTACAAGAAATATATTACAGTAAATACGTATCGTCGAGGGTCAGCCCAGTTTCGATGTAGTTCCCACCAATTAAACATAGAAACAGGTCTATATAATATAGATAAGATAGATAATTTATTCACACAAATCTGTGAGTCTTCGTTGCTGATAGGACCAGGAACCCAGGATAGGGTCTGCGCCAAAGTGAGTGAGTTGGGTTTAACGCCGCTTTTAACAGTATTCCAGTTATATCACGGCGTGTCAGCTTAATGTGGGAGGAAAGGCCGAAGTGATGCAGGTCTCAAACGTTTACCACTTCGGTGAAACCCACGAGCACGGTGCTGACATACCTAAAAACATAATTGGGGCGAACCGGGATTCGCACCCACAATCATAGGTTACTGGCGTGCCAAATGGACGCAACTCTGCACAGCGAATCGCGGCGCCCTAGACGACTGGGCCACACGTGCCCCCCCCTGCACCAAAGTGAGAAAAAATATGCTGACAATTGTAGAAATCATAAGCAAAGTGTTTAAAAGAGTTTCCGAAGCGCGTTTTCTGCGCGAGTTTCTGCGCGTCGATATTAACAGTAGGACTGATACTCCGTCCCGACGTATAATAGACTGACGTCTGTTGCCAAAATAGAAATAGTTAGATATTTGCCATGTTTTTCATACAATGCAGAAACAATAGCGTCAAAGTGAACTCAAAGACTGCAGGCTGATTGCACTTTAGCTTAAACTGTTCTAACAGTCGAATTTTTACAGACTGCCGTCAAACAAAACAAACAACAACAAAAATATAAACAAAGAACTCATTACAATATTCAAACCTTTTTTTCGGCACTTGACCGTGGAACTTAGCACTTCTTTAAATCTCCACACCAAAAGTATGTTGTTTAACGCCGCACTCAGCAATATTCCAGCTATATGACGGCGGTAGATAATCGAGTCTGGACCAGACAATCCAGTGATTGACACAATGAGCATCGATCCACGCAACTGGAATACGATGACATGCATCAAACAAGGCACCGAGCCTGACCACCCGCTCCCATTAGTCGCCTCTTACGATAAGCATGGGTTGCTGGGGACGTATATTCTTACCCGGAATCCCCACAGTTTGCAAAAACGATTGCATAAAACTCCCGATAATAAATGACACTAGCGAGGAATTCTCTCAACATATACGATAAAATTAACACGAAAATAAACATACTATTCAAGTAACGCTACATTAGCGAATACAGTAGCAAAACAACATTAAAACCGAATTAATGTCTGCCAAAATTAATTCTTAACATCAGCAATCGCTGTATTTGTGTTGAATAGTGAATGTTTACAGGACCCTCGCCTGTTCCATAAAAGACGCTTGAGTTTGGTGTTTGTTTCTAACTGTACTCGTGTAAAAGTTATTTTTATTAGAAGAAGCAAAACGTGGTTTGCTCTTTAAAGGGTTTAATATCAACTGCAAATACATCAGTTATTTTCTTTCGGAGTTACACTTTAAATAGCTCTTGTAAGTTAATGAAAATGGTTCTTTGTTCGAGAGAAAACACCCACGATATGACACAGAGAGAAGGCAGCCACGGTGGTCCGTCTGTTGTTCTGATGGAATCAGTCTGTTTGGTGTGAACACATGTCATTCATAGTTTGTTTACGTGCTGTAGGAACAGAGGCATTAGAGTTGTTTGTGTGAAGGATGGATGGTTTTACATTTATAACCTTTTTAAAAGAAATGATATTGATTTGAGGGCATTGCGAGGTGGCTTGTTTGGGTGTTATTATGGAAATCGTTGATACAACGACAATGTCGGATTTTGTGGTTAAATGAAGTCATTGTAATTCAATAACAAAAGCATCTCGTCAATCGGAGTGAGTGGGTGGATGAGTGAGTGTGTAAGTGATTGGGTGAGTGAGTGATTATTGTTTAACGCCGCACTCAGCAATATTCCAGATATATGACGGTGGTCTGTCAACAATCGAGTCTGGACCACGTAATCCAGTGACTGATATCATGAGCATCGATCCACGCAGTTGGGATCGATGACATGCATCAACCAAGTCAACGAGCCTGACCACGCTAGTTGCTCTTACGACAAGCATAGTCGCCTTTACGGCATGCGTGGGTTGTTGAAGAGATATCCATATGCAGATCTTCAAGGGTCTACAATAACGTGCTGATATTCTAAGTCATGTCCCCACGGGCGAATACATTCGGTAGGGTTCTGGCAAAGGTTAATTACTTCACATTAAATAAACTACTTCTTCTTCTTCTTCTTCTTCTTCTTCTTCTTCACTCTCGCCGGGTACACGATCAGCCAACCTTTGTCAACAAATATGTCAAACCACAGTCGGTTTCAGACGGTGAGCGCAGTTTCATCAGCGCACAATAGGTCATCGTTATGTATCGGTAAATTAACTTTCTTTCTCGAAACAATATTGCGCGGTATATTATACATGCAGGAACTGATTTCACTATCAAGGTGACACATTGGGGGAGAATTGCCAACTTGTTCACGTGTCGTAACAATTTATCGAAAGATTTTTAACTGCTTCAAGCTTCTGCATGATAAGAATATTTTCAATTTGTCCATCGTGACATCTGCCGGCTGGTTTTTGTGTGTGCGGCATGTACAGTAGTCGTTGCTGTAACTTCCTTTGAAGACTCCGGATTAGAATGGGTCTTAAGAAATCCATGCTTGTAGTGAGCGACGACCAGCAGGATTGGGTGGTCGATCTCGCTGACTGGGTTGATGGATGTTATCATATCCCAATTTCGTAGGTCGATGTTCATGTTATCAATCACTGGATTGTCGGGACTCGATTATTGACAGACCGCCGTCTAAAGCTGTGATATTGCTGAGTGTGGCGTTAAAGAGCGAACAAACAAACAAACACATTTTGCTGGACGATTCGGTAGTATAGTGGTAAAATGTTGGAACGCCAGGTCCGGGTTCGATCCCTCCCCCTTAGATATTGGTGGGATATTGCCAAAGGAGTGTAGAAATCAACTTACACACACACTAAACTTGTTTCGTTGTCATTGTGCCATTGGCCCGTGAAGATCCAGGGTAGAATAGGTCTTCAGCGACCCATACTTGATGTAAAAGGCGACTATACTTGTCGTAAGAAGCGACTAAAGGGATCGGGTGGTCAGGCTCGCTGACTTGGTTGATGTATGTCATCGTATCCCAATTGCGTGGATCGATGCTCATGATGTCACTTACTGGATTGTCTGGTCCAGACTCGATTATTTACAGACCGCCGTCATATAGCTGAAATACTGCTGAGTGCGGCGTTAAACAACAAACAAACAAGCCCTGGCCTCATTGACAGAGTTTAATCCTAAAACCACGTCATTTAACCATTAACCAATAACACAACACAAAATATGTCGTAAGCGTCGCTTACAGTTTCGGCTCAGGCGTCTCTGATACACACAATGGCAGCTAAATATTCTCATTAGCAATCAGCTATACACATCTAAGCACAAGGGATATGATGTCATTGTCTTCTTCCTAAGTCAGATGCTGAATCTTCGTGGCTGACTAATCCAGCATCACCCCCGGTCAAACGTCGAACCTCCCACCTCCAGCGTAACAATTTCAAAGCCCCCCTCTTCGTCTGTCTGAATAATCCGACCATTCAACTGTTTTCCATTCAGCCCCGAGCTGACGTTTGCCAGAAACTGCAAAAGGTATCACCGAATACTTCCTATTTCTATTCTAGTTTTAAACTCGCCTCTCCGTCTCAAAGTAGGCCTCTTCAGTGTACCTCTGAATAAATCCATTCGATTGTCTCTCACCTACTCCAGCCTAGCTTTCAACGAGAGCCAAATGCTATCGTTAGCTTGAGAACTAACTTCTTTCTACTACCGTGTAGCTCGAGTGTTTCGGAGTTCCTAGTCGAAGCTCCGAGACCCCAAGCCGCCTCGTAAGAGGGGGAGGGCGGACAATAGACGCCGAGCGCACATGCCAGGGAGGGTCGGAGAAGTGTTATTATTCTGATGTCTTTGTCACGCGCCACGTGCTGAAGGCAGAACACAGTGGCAACGTCCCTCATCGTCGGGGCGATAAATCAACGCTGTGTGTCACGTGACACACACCTTCACTTCCCCACCCCCCACCCCTTTGTTTGCATGCCTGGGGATGGGGGTTTGAGCGCACTGGGCAACTTTGCATGAGAGTGTGCGACAACGCGGTAACAATAACACGACGTCCATCGTTGTTGCGTGAGCTGCCGACTACTGTCATTTGCATTCTGGTGGTATTCAAAGGAAAGTCACAAAAATTATGAAAACAAATTCTTCCAAAACGTTTCTTTTCGTTATTGTCAGTACAGTTGAAATGATCCCACTCTAGATTGATTGATTTATCTAATATCGATGGCAAATCACCCTCATTTAACCAACGCTCGGATACTTCCAGTCAGATAACTCGTCAACGGCATCTTACCGCTGCCAACAGAGTAAACGTCTGTATTTTTGGCGAGTCGGGACTAATTTTTAAAGTTTGTTTGTTTGTTTACTTGGTACGCCTCGGTCAGTAATACTCAAGCTGTTCACGACGGGCTGTAAACAGTCGAACCAGTCGACGTTGACGCTATCTGCCTACGACGACTTCTTGTACATGGGGATACGACGTTAACGCTATCTGTCTACAACGGCGTCCAAACGTGAAGACGCGACGTTAACGCTATCTGTCTACAAGGGCGTCTTGTACATGGGGATACGACAAAAAAAGCTTTTTATCTCCGACGACGTCCTGTTCATGGGAATACAACGTTAACGCTATCTGTCTACGACGACGACGCCCTGTACATGGGGATACGACGTTAACGCTATCTGTCTACGACGACGATATCCTGTACATGGGGATACGACGTTAACGCTATATGTCTACGACGACGCCATGTACATGGGGATACGACGTTAACCCTTTCTGTCTACGACGACGCCATGTACATAGAGATACGACGTTAACCCTTTCTGTCTACGACGACGCCATGTACATGGGGATACGACGTTAACGCTATATTATTACGACAGCGTCTTGTACGTGGAGCATCGACATTCTTGCCGTGTTCGGCGGAATTGGAGCCCTAAACTAAGGTACCCACGCAGTGATATTATCGTACAACCTCGATTGACGCTGACAGATTTCGTTATGACCTATACTCTCCCGATGACCACAATTTAAGACAACATTTTATACCCACGCAAGTCTTATCGTAAGCCCAAATCTACGACGAACCATAAATTCATCTTTACGTGCATGGGTTCGATAATCGATATCAACCTGGACAACTGATTCATTCATACATACGCGTGAGTAGGTTAGGCTGTACGGGAAGCAAAGACATCTGTTATTGATAAGATCATTAAAGGGGGAACCACGCTCGGTAGGTGAAGAGGGACGCCAGATATTGGAGCGGAGCATCCCTTTAAGGTTCTACTACACCAAGTAAGAACCAGTCATCAGTGCAGATCGAGAGATATCTGCAGGCTGTGATTGGAGGATATTGTGTAAGATTTTTATGTCTTTTAAATGTACATCCATCCAGTTATTAAAACTGACCATGTTTTTCTACATTTAGTGCTGTCTTTTTCAACATGATGACTTATGCTGAATGTGACCACAGCTATTTTCAAGTAGGTGACATTTGGTGCGAAACTGGGGGTGGTGTGGTTAGCTTCCTGTACTCGGAAAAGGAGCTGGCTAAGCTAGTCATGTTTTGTTTTTATGCTGCTCTAAGGCCAAACTGTGCGCACACGTACAGGTAATAGCTGTTGAATGCTTAGTTAATTTTTAACAAACTATAACGTTACTATAGAAATCTATGGGGAAACATTTGGTTGTGTGTAACCTGTAAGTATGAAAGATTCTCAAGTTACCTTAAAATTGTTGTTAAATGTAATACAACAAAACATATCTTTGTGTACTCTTTTGGAATTAAAAAAATGAAAAGACCAATAAATATAATACATATTCCGTGTATTTTGATTGAATTCTACTTTCAATGGAACTGTCACCATTGCTAAAACTGGGTGAGTATGGTCCTTCGCCGCTTTAAACAAATTCCAGTAATATTACGACGGGGGACGCCAGAAATGGTGTTCACACATTGTAACCATGTTGAGAATCAACCCTGAGCCTTCGGTGTGACGGGAGAACGCTTTAGCCCGGTGGACTAAACAAACCGCGCTAGATACAACGGAGGATTCTGTGTTTAATATTGTCTCTGGTTGTAACGTTAAGCGTCCTGCACAGCGCATGACTGAAATACAGTGAAATTCCAAATCCCTGAGTCCTCGTTTGGGATACGATATCGAACTAATGCAAATGGTCATACTAGGTTATACGCCCCAGGTAGATGAGCATGGCAATCTGGTACACACTGACCCATTGACCAGGGTAAATAAGTGGATTTGCCGCATTATAAATATCACATTATGTTTATAATTAACTAGACTCATCTCATAAAACATTGCATTTCACAATTACCGCTCAACTCGTCAGTATCTGATTGTATGAAAACAGTGAGTGAGTGAGTTGGGTTTAACGCCGCTTTTAATAGTATTCCAGTTATATCGCGGCGTTTCAGCTTAATGTGGGGGGAAAGCCCGAAGTGATTCAGGTCTCAGATGTTTACCACTTCGGTGAAACCCACAAGCACGGGTGTGGTGCTGACAAACCTAGAAACATAATTCGATTCGAACACACAATCATAGGTTTCTGGCGTGCCCAAGGGACGCCCTCTGCACAGCGAATCGCGGCGCCTTAGACGACTGGGCCGCCCGTGCCCCCTGATGTATAATATACATCGATTCCCGACATGGGTACAATGTGTGAAGCCCATTTCTGGTGTCCCCCGCCGTGATATTGCTGGAATATTGCTAAAAGCGGCGTAAAACCATACTTACTTACTCACTCAATAATCTTGCTCTTTATGCACGAGATCATTATGGAAAATCACTATCAGCTTCTGAGTTTTAGAGTATAATTTTGTATGTATATAAATTTTATCGAAGTGGGTCACAGCTTATAGGAAAACGTGTAACATAAAAATATATAGATGTTAAACAGATAAATGAATAATTATAATGCCAAACGGCTCTTGTGAATCAATGGAATCAATTCCTGTTCACATTCCAGACAGAAATAATATAATTTAAGTCAATATTTGCAATCCGTTGACAATGTTCACAAACTGTATCGAACATTGTTTCTGCGGCATTGTTCAAAGTACTGACATCAATACTAATACTATAATGTACATGGGCTGATACAGAGAAGGGGGAGAGAGGCGCAACCCCCCCCCCCCCCCCCCCCCCCTTTTTTTATTTCGAAAAAAACCTTTATTTCTGTATAAATTACCACCAAAGACAATAAATAGATCTTACTTGTGCACCCCCCGCAAGGTTCTGCCTTTACGTTTGTTTGCGGTGGAAGAAGTACCACTCCTTCCGTACTTTTCGTCAGAAGAAACACTCAATGTGTTCAACGTAACTCGAACAACGAATGTAAACAGATTAATTTAATGATTTTTGTTTACATTTGTATTTAAAACACTACGTAATCAAATCAGTGCGGCATTCTTGCTTATTGGATGCAGAGTATTCGCGGATTTGTCCGACAACTTGTTTGTGATCTCCACCCAGCTCACAGCGTTGACGAGTAAATGCACTATCAGGTTACCCCGAGGTTTTTTTATGGAACCCCTGTCTTGTTTGTACCTTGAATCGGGTGTTAAAACTATTAACGTCGCACCCGTCGAATAAGAAACGCCTTTGCGAACACAGCAACGGGTTTCAATGGGAATGACAAAGGGGGCGGGTACATTAACTGAAAGGCCAGAAAGGAAAGTCAAATACTCGTTTCTGATTGGTCCTATCGATTTAGGGTGCGTTCCGTAAGGGAGAGTGACAGTTTATCGGTCCTCCGGGAGTAATCATTGTACTGATCGCGATCAACCCCACTACACTTATCAATCGGGTGAGCGAGTAGATCACGGTTTTGCCGGGTGTCCGAGATACGATCACCACTACGGTCAGCACTGGTCTTAACGGCTGACCACTGCTAGGATTATCTGTATACACGTTGACTGGACTATCCGAGGACTCGACAGGTAAGAGTTTGGTTATGGGGTAAATAGGACAGTGGCCTCAACACCTGGCTGTAGTTTGACAACACATTTCCGTTATAAACGTGCACCCGTGTTTTCTATAGCATATCCTGTTCACTGAGTGTTTCCCGTAGTTTCGTAAACAAATACATGTGATTTTGTTGTGATAAATCTGTGTCGACATTTCGAAAACACATCTTTATTGCAACCAACGTCTCGCTCACCTGCATGTCGGTAATGTTTTCAAATGATTGTATTGTTATGAACAAAATTGAATTATTTCAACGATTTAAACATTTCTTATTTTGACGTTTCTACGTAAACAACATATTCAACTCTAAAACATGTTTTGTTAAGATTAAAATGTACAGATTAGCATTAAAGGAATCCGACTTCTATTTGTGATTATAAAAATAACAAGGAGCTATTGTGTTAATCAATATGTGATTAAATCTTATCAAACATGCATATTTGAAGAAATGGTCCCCAGTGTGGATCGACCATGTACAGCCGAACCTAAAACTATTTCTGTGAGATATATATTCTCACCGAGAGATTGACAGCTTCTGAAATCAACACTGATAACAGACAATGTAAACACATTAAAATTCATTTCATAATTGTTTTAACGTTTAGAGGTCTGAAACATAAAATGGAGATATAAATCGGAGATAAGGGATGAAATAATGACCGCCAGCGCAGCTCATGCATCTAATCAATATGACAATGCATTTCAAATAACATGTTTTATGTTACAATATTTACTTTTTGCTATATGAAATATATATCAGTATGTCCTGATTAGATAATATTGATATTATCTAAATTGAATTCACACATGTCATAATCTGACCTCTTTGGTAGCCGAGGTTTTGTATGTTAAATATTTTGCTAAATAATATGGCTAAGAGAAATCAATTACTGGCTATTGTGATTATACCGACATCTTGCTATCATCGTTAGCAGCATATTGTGATTGTTCATTGAACATCTTCAAAGATGATGTCAAAGAAAGAAAGTGCCTGAACGGGATAACGAACAAATGGAAATGTTTACATTTAATTTAATTTTATTCCAGTTAAAAATCACTAGGCGTAATGCATGCTGTCTCTCGTGGCGAGGATGAACGTCTACCAAACCTTCATTTAGAAGCATTTTGTTTCCATAGATTTCCCAGAGCCTTATGCCAGTTGCAATTCGACTGTAGTGCGGACAAAATTCATTGCCTAGAAACGAAAATAACTCAATTGGAAATCGTTAAAAGAACCATTTTGCGACTGACCGTCTGCGCTGCTGTTGAGGAATACTCAAAATTCCTCAATCCCAATTGATACATCACTATGATACAGAGAGACATTTGGAGCCAAATTTTAAGATAACTAAAACAACGAATACTTTTAGAAAGTGTATAAGAAGCATAATGTTTGAAGTCTTTTTATTCATAGACCGGTTTATGTTCAAGGCTTGTTTTACTGTAAACATAATCCATCACATGGACGACATACTTGCTGAGTCGGAATATGTAATAATATAAAATAAAATAAATGTAATTAAACTGGGGAAAAGAATCGATACACCCATGTTTTATGGTGGCTTAAATAAAACAAACACGAAATGGTTATTCGATGGTGATGTATTTGATACGGGTATCATAGGCGATATAACATTTATCATATCAGGTCAGCCTAGTGTCGTTTTGATAATATTTTTTGTTAAATCCTATTCTCAAGTGTATACTTTCTTTTGACCAGCAGTTTACACATATGTATAAAATGGAAGAACGTTTTAAATGTAATCCTCTCCTTGTAAAGTTTAACATAGGATGTTTTCATAACGACTCGACCTAAAGTTTTGTCGCTTTCAATGCCTTTGCCGGAACTAGGTTTCAAAATAAATAAGACTGTATTTACTGGTGAATTAAAAAGATTTTTTAACACAAAAGTTAGCCCTTTGAAGCATTTCTCAATGTGGGGTTTCACATATTTCTTTGATGTTTTAGGTAAAAGAACGGGACTATTCTTATCTGGCGATATTGACACTCATATTCACAAACATGGCCTTCTCAAGATAAGCTTGGTTTCGCCGTCCGTGAAACACTGTTTACTTTTAAACAAATGTTTATTTATTTATAATCATAGTTTAAATGTATCTATTATACTGTGACTGGTTGTCGTGACGACATCAGGTGCATTACCCAAGAATGAGCTAATCAAAATAGATAGGATAGGTTTGTGTGTTCAAAGTTGAAAGAAATTTCAAGCCACGTCGAATGGCGATCAAATCAAAACCTATTCTTTAAATGTTGTCTTTCTTGCAAAAGTAGGAACACGGATGAACCGCAGTGCATGTGGTACAGAATTTCAATTTAAAAAAATAATATTTCATATTTGTGTTAGGGTAATGTAGGTACGACAAACCACATTCTAGACCCCCCACCCCCAATATTTGCAGGGTCTTGTTCATTAGTTAGTGTATCGTTATCCTGTTAACAGACTCAGCTGGTAACTAGTTAACCTTACAGTAAACATGGTACTGCTAATAACGTACAGTTATCTATTAATATTGAAAGTCGCCATCATTAATCATCAATACCCTGTTCATCAAGAGGTCATGGCTTGGGAATAGATAGGAAGCTAGATAATCTGATATTAGGAAGAAAGGCTGAGGTGTAGACAACGTTGCAATTGGTTGTAAGGAGATAAGGGTAAAGTAGATGGTCGGATGGATACGTCCCCCACCCCACCCCACCCCACCCCACCCCACCCCACCCCACCACACCTACGGACAGCGTTAAGGTATAAGGGACGTTTAGGTCAAGAAACCTGGTTCTATGAGATGCTATGTTTCAAAGTCTTAAGGAGATGATTCGTGTAACAAGATGGTTGTAACTACTGTGTTTTGCTGCAAATATTCAATGTTTCATGATCTGGCTGTAGTGGTTTAAATGTGTGGCTCTGACTAGATACACACAACCAGGACCAATCGGATACCTCTACTGTTTTCACATACAATGTATGAGTAATTACGACAGGAGATACAAACAAACGTTTTACTGAATACAAATGTATTTCAACTGTACACATATAGAAAGAAACCCATATTTAATAGTAAGCATATTATTGTCCCAAATCGTAACTAATTAAAATTGTCACATCTATGTTCAATTTTTTAACTGTATAATATTTGCAAATGTGTGAAATGTAAACTATTTTCATTTTCATGTAGATATCCCTTTAAACCAGTACTGTGTGAAAGTGTGCACTGTTTCCACAAAGCAATCTTCAATTATAAATTGTTCATTTCCATTTTGTTATATTACGTTTAACAGTAAATGGTAGAATGCAACAATAAGTGTTGCACTTGTGCCAATCCCATTGTCTTTATGGACAATAAAAACATGTTTGAACTCTAAATGGTCTTCACATATTGTAAACCAGTTGCAAACCGAATCTAAGTCTTGAATCATACAAATCTTATACATATAAGCCTATAAAAAAACGTACACATTGATTAAAGTACGGTAATGATTTCGTCATAAACGTTATTTAAAAAAAGTACTAATATGAATTTAAGGTTTGGTTTGGGAAACAGAATGTAACAAAACTGTGACACACATATCATACTTAAATATATCGATGTGGCAATGCGGCAGCGTTCATACCGCGTTATACCTTCTATGAAGAACAACCAGTTCGCTAATTCCTAAACAGTTGCTGATTATGCTCGCCATCTGTCGTGATGGTGATAAAATTCTATGACCCTTCTACTGTCGTGAGCGGACATATTATTCAAATCTGAGATCAGTCTGTATTCTTTACAGCCGTAGTTCACATAATTATTTATTCATTCTCAAACTGTTTAACGTTATCCATGTTCAGCGATGGGTATAGCGTCAGGTTGTTTAATGGAAAAAACAGTATGCGAAGGTGTTTGTCGAGGTACTTATCGACGTTTTCGGACTCGGTTGATGTGGTATATCATACTTTGATAAAGATTCTAAAGATAACCATATCTTTGACGTATTTTAATAAGGACATGTTTTCTACTTATTACCGTTATCTAGAAATATTACAAACTATAAACGTGTATACTATAATCTATATAACGATGCACGTCAATTTCTTGATTGCGTGACCATACACAATGTAGATGTGTACTATTACTGGGGTACGATTTTGTGAACATATATGGTTCATATTTCGAGTTGCAGAGAATACATCATCCGAAAAGGATAACGTCAGCTTGTCACTGGAAACAGTTGTGCTATTCCCATGTGAATTCCGTTTTCAGATGTAATATGGTTATCATGTTATTTGTAACTTATAGCCACATTTTCTTAGTAGGTGTTTTTCGGTGTTTTAATCGGAGATGATTAAAATCTGATCTCGCATCCATCTTCTTGATAAAATAGACATATTTCAAGCCATATGTTTCCAAGGTTTTACGATGAGGTGATGGTGTTACCCGGTCGTCACGCCGAAGGCTTGGGTTCGAATCCCTTCATGAGGACAACTATTACATGCAAGTGTCTCCCGTCGTCACATGGCTGGAATAATCCTAACATGGCATTTAACACAACTCACACTCTCACGACTTGAAGCGATGTCCCTTAAGTATTTCTCAAAAAAATGTATAAATTGAACATTTATTGCTAAAATGATTGAAAAATAAAAAAAGTTTATCACAAAACTTGTAAATTTCTTTTAGCTAAAATCATCGTAAATTCCGCCAGTTTTTTAAAATACGCATTTGGTCCCTATAAAACCACGTTAATGTGTCTCAGGTAGCGTATTTGTGTCTCTCACGGTACGGACAATTTGTCTATCGAGGTACGTATTTGTCCCCGAAGATGTGTATACCCTCTTTATAGTCGTACATGTTCCCTTTAGGGTGCGTATTGATGTGAATAGCTGCATAAAGAGGGTCACCGAAGAGCGTATCGTGGCTTAACATTGATAAACTTTCAGTAACAATGGATAACATTTAGATGTCCGAAGTCGTTTAGTTTAAACTTAGTGTTTCATGTTCAAACAAACACGGCATATAGGTTTCTGGTTCATCGTTTTCGTTGATTGAACCGTCGAAGAATAGAGATGCATTTATGGAATTTATGGTCGTAATACGCATAAACGAGCTATTTCATGCAGCCTCAAGATCACTTAGAAGTAGAATAATTAAATATGTTTAAAATTTAGAATGTGATGTATTTTGTCCGGATGTCACAGCTTTTGTCTTTTGCAGACATTGTGAGGCACTTTATGCAGTCATAAAACTATGCATTCACATAACTTCTCGTTTTCTGTTTTTGTTCGACGTAAAAAGTACTGAATAAAAGGTTAGATGTTCAAGCAAAAATACTCGTCATTCACATTTTAAAATGCCATGCCTCGAAACAAATTGATTTTTCTCTTTTGACAATGTGAGTTGGTTGTATAGGTATTTGACATAATAGTCATAGTGATGGTATATTAAGGTAGCATCTGTTTGTCATTGATGTATCGCAATATGAATGTGCTCTACATGTAGTGTATTGTTACACACACCAGGAGCTATATATGCATCCCGCCAAATACCACCTACCTCCTTTCCTCTTATTATTTCTTAATTGGTCGTTCAGAAAATGATTTTCCAAGCTAAAACTACACAAACACATGGCCAATATCGACCAAAAGAATTTGTTAACTATAACAAACGAAAAGGGCAAAGAATTTCCGATACAAATATCGACTCGTATATAGGTTAAATCGCTTCGCATGAATTCTTCTGCTCTGTGCCTAAACTGACTTCAGTGGTCTGTCGCCACACTAATCTATAATCAATGTTGCAGTATGCAAGGTACAATTGCCCTGCGCAATAAAACCATAAACCTAGAAGCTACATGGACAATTTAACAATATTGTGATCTTTGGAAAATAATTTGATTCAAGTGTCATCATCGGCTTGTCGTAACCAAGCCTTTCTTATCGTAATGCTCTCGCAAGCTGTTGTGGGTGACATTTTATAGTAAGGGAATTGATATGTATCGTTTAGTGTAATTTATTTGAGGGTTTGTCGACATTAGAGATATAATTACATTTTATGATATTGAGAGAATTGGACTGATTTCATTTAACAACATATGATTATTTAATCGTTTATTAATTCGAATCATATTTTCACCTAGTTGGCCAGGAAGGTCTTACATTAAATTATTATTTTAATATTTGATGTTTCTGGGTGTTGTTTTGTTAAAGAAATCACTTTGTGATATGGGAGTAACACAATGCAGCACGATCGAGTGACAACTTGGATGAGCACCAAATTTCATTATTTTTATCAAAATGTAAATGTTTTAAGAGTGAATTATTGTTTGTCTTTATTTGGTGTGAGACAATCATGAAAAGTACGCTAATCTCTGAAGGAATCTTCCATATGTGTATCGTAAATCTTGAAACACATATCGCACAATTAAACCGATACATTAGTCCTGCACCATGACCGTGGAATATATTTATTTTATGAAAAAATAATAATCTAGAAATGCATACAAAAGCAAGTCTAGCCAGCTCAAGCTAGCTCTATTCCACAATCAGCATAGGGATTTTTTTTAAATTTTTCGAGTCAAGAAGGATATTGTGTAATATAAGATTTCAGAGACTAAATGTTATTCTACCGATACATAGGCTACCCCTTATAGCAGACAAGACAAGCTTTGTATTTATTGCTTTTATTGGATTTGTGGTCTAATCATCATTTTTCTAAATTAGTTTTGGGAGATTAAAAAACAGTATCCTTTATTATATTCATTGACATAACATTGAGATGAGCACCTTTTTTAATTATTTATATCAAAATGTAATTGTTTTAAGAGTGAATTATTGTTAGTCTTTATTTGGTGTGGTCTAATCATCATTTTTATAAATTAGTTTTGGGAGATTAAAAAACAGTATACTTTATTTATAGAATAGAAGTTTTGCAATAAGGTACATCATTAATATAATTATCATTATCAATAACTTTCCAAAGTATCATAGTATAATTTTATTATCATTTTACATTTCAGTGCGGCGTTAAACAACAAACAAACAAACATTTTACATTTCAATGAGACAGTTACGAAGGGATAATATCTTACGGGAGAATTACCTACTATTTATATATTTACACAAATTCTAACCATCCGGTATACCTATTAAGGCTTAATGGAACAAAGTTGAGTCCCGTTGGCGTGCGAGAAACATTTTCTGCGATCGGGGTTCGAATCCCAATATCTCCTTGATTAAATTTCTTGTCTTGTTAACACCGTGGGTTTCATCAAAATAGTCAATATCTATGACCAATACCATTTTGAGCTTCCTCCCACATTAAGCTGACACGCCGTGACATAACTGGAATAATGTTCAAAGCGGCGTTAAACCCAACTCACTCACTCTGTTAAGACTGAAACGATGCGATATCAATTCCCGCGAGACGACACGCGATCCCGTCATTTTGCAGCGATCCGTGTAGTTTCGTAATTGTTTATTTATCTGTTCATCGGAGCAAGACTATTATTCCGTTTAATTTGATATGGCATTTGTTATAGATGAACGTTAAGACGTTACATCAACATTGATTTTAAAAAGATATCTGTGTTTATTTTCTCTTTTATTTCAAGATCAGAAAGGTCAGGGCGTCATTCTTTTACTGTAAAATTGATGTGTGTAATATATATATTGTGAACAAAACATCGCCATACATATACACATTGTGAACAAAACATCGCCATATACATTGTGAAAAAACATCGCCATACATATTGTGAACAAAACATCGCCATACATATTGTGAACAAAACATTGCCATACATACATATTGTGAACAAAACATTGCCATATATACACATTGTGAACAAAACATCGCCATACACATTGTGAACAAAACATTGCCATACATATTGTGAACAAAACATCGCCATATATACACATTGTGAACAAAACATCGCCATATACATTGTGAACAAAACATTGCCATATATACACATTGTGAACAAAATATTGCCATACATACATATTGTGAACAAAACATTGCCATATATACATATTGTGAACAAAACATTGCCATACATATAAACACTGTGAACAAAACATTGCCATATATACATATTGTGAACAAAACATTGCCATACATATACACATTGAGAACCAAACATCGTCATATGTACACATTGTGAACAAAACATCGCCATATACATTGTGAACAAAACATTGCCATATATACTCATTGTGAACAAAATATTGCTATATATACATATTGTGAACAAAACATTGCCATATATACATGTTGTGAACAAACATTGCCATACATATAAACATTGTGAACAAAACATTGCCATATATACATATTGTGAACAAAACATCGCGATACATATACAAATGTGAACAAAATATCGCCATACATACAAACATTGTGACTGATATTATACATATACATATTTAAAACAGACTGTGTCACTTAATACCTAAATAGTAAACACTGTATACGAAAACATGGATTTCAGTAGCTCATGAAACAGTAGTAAATATTGAGGAATGAGCTCATATATATCTTGTAAAGCATCTTTGCTCAGAAACATTATGCTACTTCCCGACGTGTATTAGTGATAACAATATACTAATCTACGTGAATATGACCATCGGGTTCTCTAATACCAAACTTTAAATATACATATCGACATACTTACATGTTTTATAAAAATGTCAATATCTTTGTCAACATTAGTTTTCATATATCAACACACTCGAAATATTCTTATAAGTGTCCCTATATACCGTGAAGTTTCCAGTGGGAAATATGTATTAATCTATCTTGCAGTATGTTCTTGATCATAGCGTGTACTTCCAATCTGTAGTTTTAATAACTGTCATATCCGAATAAATGAAAACTACAAAATACATTTTCATAATCATAAGAACTCGCTGCAGAAAGCTGAGACCATTGTACGATTCCGACTATATCATAAGCATGTGTTTATGAATCACTATCTGGTAGTGATGACACCAGGTGTTCGCAAAAAGGTGAGCGTATCCTGCCCCACCCGTGGCACCCTTCACAAACACATGCAAAGGCAAGTCAATTGATCACCTGAAAAAACGTGGGAACATAGTCAACAGTACAAGTCAAAGTAAGGAATGGAATCGGCGTTATTTTGTCACCGAAGCGTCAAATTTAGAAGCATTCAGAAGTTTAACCAACTGAAATAGTTGATCTTTAATAAGCACCTAGTATTGAACACATACCGATATACGGTATTTCCATTCTGGGTCCCGTTCCACAAAGCGATCTTAGCCCTTAGACGATCATAATTACCATTCTTTAACATTGACTTGCGCCATTCGAGGAGCTAAGATCGGTTTGTTGAACTGGGCCTTGACCATGTAGCTTAATTTTGTTTTGGACATACCATTATCATATTTATTTATCCAGAATCAACCTAACAATATATTATTATTTTTTCTCCTTCTTCTTCTTTTCATTATTATTATTATTATTATTATTATTATTATTATTATTATTATTATTATTATTATTATTACATGATTCGCAGGTAAATTCAATTTCATATTAATGTTTATAGGACGAAACATCATGGCGGATATTCACATAGTTACTATCACGGAGGTTATTATCAAATGTTATCATTATATTATCCTTTTGGTATATTGTGATTTTTAAACTAATAAAAATATTTTTACAATATATAATGATCATTATCGACATATTTGCTTTGTTATTATGTACACATTATGTCCGCTGCTTACAGACTAAACATTGTACTTTATAAAAAACAACAACTATTAAATGGTAGTTAATGACTTTCGTAACATGGGCGCCTGGGTGTGTTGGTGATTCAGTAGAAACTAAACTGTCGAGCAAAAGAAAGTATTCACTTGAAAATTGGATTAGACAATAAAATTACAAACTTTATCAAAACATTGCTAGGCTGTAACAGTCGCCGAAACATTACAAATTTAAGGTAAACTATGATACTCATATCAAATACACAATCGTCCATTTCTTGTTTGTTTCATCTCTCCCCCCCCCCCCCCCCCCCCTCCACACACACACACACACACACACACACACACACACACACACACACACACACACACACCATCAAACATGGGGGTATACATTATTTTGCCCGGCAGTGTACATTGTACAGTAAACTACGGTTATAACGAACACGCTTATAACGAACTGACGGATATAACGAACTTACTTTTTGGTCCCGACTATTTGCTGTAGTTATATTGTGTATATGCTTATAACGAACTACGGTTATAACGAACTAAAATAAGTAGTCCCTTTGAGTTCGTTATAACCGTACTTTACTGTAATACATATAGGTACTGCGTCTACAGTCTTGGGGTTACTCGATTTAACTGGAACAGCATATTTTTACGACAAATGGACAAGACAATGATTAACAGCCTTCTAGGTAGTACACAATGCTGAGATATTCTCTGACGAAACACATCGTAACACTGAACTAGATAACGTGTTCGGTAGCTATTTAGCTGATGATCAACGAATCAATGCAGAATCTGAAATGAAGGAATTCATTTAATATGATGACTATAATATATTAAGTAATTAGGAAGGTCTGTCTAATAACTTTGGTAGAGGTTAATTGTATCAGTGACTGCTGCTACTGGTTGGGCAGGACATGTTTACCATTCTCGCGAACACCTGGTGTCATCACTGATTTTCAGTGATCCATTAATATAATTTTCACCGCTATTTTGCCGTTTACGCCCAATGGAATCTGTTTCGGCGGATAATCGAGACTGGTTATTTTCTGTCGTTGACGTTATATATTTACACACATGGCACATGGACTCTTTGTACACATGAGGGGCGGTCGGGTAGTCTAGTGGCTAAAGCGTTTGCTCGTCACGCCGAAGACCCGGGTTCGATTTCCGACATGGGTACAATATGTGAAGCCTATTTCTGGTGTCCGCCGCCGTGATATTGCTGGAATATTGCTAAAAGCGGCGTAAAACCATACTCACTCACTTTGTACACATGCTTTCAGCAGATATTTGTCATGACCATGGAAATGGTTTTGTCGCGTTTACTAACATCAACAAGAAATGACTATGTATTACATGTAGAACATATTTACATTTATAGGAAATTCGCGTATGAAATATACATAATAATAGCAACAAAACATATCTATGTATCATTTGGACAGCAATCGGGCAAATTGAAGTGGAAAGAACTACGCGTTGTTTAAGACATTATAGACACATCTACATCTGTAAAGTGCCGGGCAAAAGAAAGTATACACCCATGTTTGATGGTGGCTAAAAATGAAACAAACAAAAACTGGTCATGCGATGGTGATGCATTTAATATGAGAATAATAGTTTGTTTTGGACCTTAAGTTTGTAGTGTTTCTGCGACTATTTCAGTCTAGTTATGTTTTGATAACGTTTGTAATATTTTAGTGTATACTTTCTTTTGCACGGCAGTTTATGTTTTTTTCCAAAAGTCTATACTACTAAGAACATTTACTGTAACAGGCATTTAATTTATTACACAAATAAGTATATACACCATAGAAACGACACCCAATTATATATATTTATAATAGATTGCCATGATTAAAGATTTGAAAACATATCACTTTTCAAAGGATTTGAAAAATGCATAATCTCGTCGTGAAAATACCTTGAAATGACCATCAGTTGTTAAAAAGCCATCAGTGGACGATATCGCTTTGTCCACTGACCGTCTTGTCTTGACGCAGACGAAATGTTACATCAGATTTGTTAATAATAATGGTTGGTTGGTAGGTTGGTTTGTTGTTTAACCCCGCACTCAGCAATATTCCAGCTATATGACGGCGATCTGTAAATAATCGAGTCTAGACCAAACAATCCAGTGATTTATATCATGAGCATCGATCCACGCAATTGGGATCGATGACATGCATCAACCAAGTCAGCGAGCCTGACCACCAGATCCCGTTAGTCGCCTATTACGACAAGCGTGGATCGATGATCATGATATCAATCACTGGATTGTCTGGTTCAGACTTGATTTTTTACAAATCGCCGTCATATAGCTGGAATATTGCTGAGTGCGGCGTTAAACAACAAACCAACCAATAGTGATACTATGTACTGTACCATGTGAGTACTTAATCAACTTTAAACTTTAATTCTTTGATACTGTGGTAAAAATGTTAAAAGATATTCTAAAGGCTCTTGCCACGTCTTCAGATACGAATAGAGAGAAGTGTACCCGTGTTTATATAGGTAAGTTGAAATTTAATACATATTAAAGGTCAGCTCTAAACTGAGAAAAGAGTAGTGAAAAATGTTGACCCATAAACGTTTGAAAAATAAAATTTATGTCAATATATTGTCGAAGCCAGAAGTATGGGGCGTGTGTAAATATATGCTTGTGTTTGTTATTATTTTTAAACATTTTAATATTGAGTGTTCCTTCTGGGAACCTGTTCTGTTACAAATGTTACATAGTGATTTTTTCCTCCTAGGCTTGCGTGCACCTTCGGCCCTCGTATGAAGGTTTGTGATTGGATGGATGCTGGGTGTGACGTCACTCAAGTCCTCACCGACAACCACTGCCCACTTCCTGGTAAGTTGGCACGTGACTTCGTGTATTGCATCCTAAGGCCCGTTTGACATCTTCATCATTTCAAGCAACATTTGGTTAAGGTGAAGGTCAACGTTAGATTCTAAATAGGCGTTCACGTTGACGTATTAGGATTTGGTTTGTACTAGTCCGGACTGATGCCGATTTTCAGTGCTAGCTCATTGACATACCATGCCGCAGTTCAACATGAATACTCTCCCAGACACAGTATACAGACTCCGAGCCGACCAGTCCTTGTTTTCGCCCCTTAATGCCGATAGGGTAACAAGTAACGTCTTTTGTTATGACGCAGCCGGGGATCGAACCCCGGACCTACCGCTTTACGGGCAGCCGCTCTACCACTAGACCACGGAGGCGGTCTGGTATCTCAGGAAGACAGTGAAGGGTTGTTTAGTATCAATTCAACACCGAATACACAGTCAGTCAATGGCGGCGGATAGGGGACCAAGTCTGCCCCGAAAACAAATCGTCAAGCCTCTGTTATAAAGTGATTTTTGCAGTAAAATGACTACAACATATGAACTAGAACTCGATCCGCTTCCTAGCTGATGTTCCCTGTCACTTTGGCACCGATTCAGAATAGTACAAAACTACCAAGTATACAGTAAATTACGGTTATAACGAACTCAGAGGGACCACTAATTGTAGTTCGTTATAACCGTAGTTCGTTATAAGCTTATATACAGCAAATGGAGAGGAACAAACATTGTCACCCCCCCCCCCCCCCCCCACCCCCCCTCCACCACACACACAAACACACCTTTCCCACGCTCCACGTAATGCCGCACATTCTGACCATCCGATCCACGTATTGCCAC
The DNA here is from genome assembly GCF_022045235.1 of Haliotis cracherodii. Lineage (NCBI taxonomy): Eukaryota > Metazoa > Mollusca > Gastropoda > Lepetellida > Haliotidae > Haliotis > Haliotis cracherodii. The sequence continues at coordinate 16,606,311 of NW_027266268.1, forward strand.
GCTTAATGACATATCCATCCACATTTTTGACGATTATTTCGAAATCATTATTTGCTTATATACTGCCTAAGTTTAACACCGCACTCGGCTATATTCCAGCTATATGATAGCGGCCTGTAGGTAATCGAGTCTGGACCTGAAAATCAAGTGACTGATATCATGAGCATCGATCTACGCAACTGGGATACCTGACATACATTCAACGAGCGTGACCACCCGGTCCATTTAGTCGCCTCTTACGATCAGCAGAGGTTGATGGGGGCCTCTATTCGTATCTGTAATTACTACGAGTTTTTAGTCTCACTATCCCAACTGGAAATGTAATATTTTAACGAGGTCCTCATATAAATATGCTAGCTGTCGTGTTTAAAACATGCTACTTCGTAAATTATATTTCACCTGCGCTTTCACGAGTTAAGACTAATCGAACAGCGTCATATGCATGTCAAAATATCAAAGAAAGGGATCTACATTCTTGCGTGTGTGAAAAGAGCTGCACGCGTTTCGTCCAGCGAGATTGTGGAGTGGTTCATATCGACTGGGGATGCGGCGTTATTGCTACAAGTATCGTCAAGATTTACAGTCCCGACAATTACAGTATCAGGAGTTACGACTTCGCAAACTCGCCACTTCACCACCATATCTCGATTCCATCTGCCGTGGAAATTCCGCCGATACGGAGACCACCGAGGAAGCAGGTACGTCTGAGATCCGTGCGCGCGTGTGGCACGACACGAGCCTTGTTGTCGCGAGACGTAACCCACACGCGTCCTCCCCAGGGGTTTGCTAAAAACGCTTCTTGGCGGCCACAGCAACTCGCAAGAGAATGTATTCCCCGGCCTCCCTCTCGCTCTGAAATCATTCAGTCACGCTTACTGGCCGCGGTTCCATGTTCAATCGAAAGCTCCCGCAGTCATCGTGCCGGCGTCCTGGCTACGTTTAACGATGGAGTTCACGACGTTGCTATGCTCCGTGAGTTAGAGTTTGCTTTGCAGTGAGAGAAACATGTGGAGCAGACACAAACAAACTCATTATTTTACCATATCTGAGGCCTCCTTTCAAAGCCTTGACTTGGAATTGCTAAGTTATATCTTTCAATGAATGGTTACGTGCTATTCTCCGGTTGACATATTCAAAAAGCGGAAAATATGTTTTGAATAGACTGTCGATACCGTGATGATATACCACTACCCCTCGCCTGAATATTCAATAAGATTATCTCAATAAAAATGTAAGTTTATGAGATGTTATGTTAACGAAATAGCATTTAACATTTTTTGCCTTGAATATGGTGATTGAAACTAGTTGTCCTACAAGTATGACCATTATACATCGAACTAAAGTGACTACCGTCATAAGCGCAAGAAAAGCGATTTGTCTTCCTGCGACCGGCGATAGCTCCACCTATAATCTCTTGTACTAAACTGATAGAACCCAGCGTCTGAAATGTGTTTGCTGATGTTATATTTACATACTACATATTTAATTACCAGGGTCAGCCTTAAACATCCTATAACCACATCGTACACCCAGTAACCGTTAAGTAGCTCACGTTATACTGTGGGCATCAAAACCTTGAACATTTATAAAACAGGCTGAATTTGCAACATCATACAAAATTAGTTTCATCCAAATAATTGAAGCAGTATGGGGAAGGTTTTAATTGAACGTTTGGTATCTACAGTATCTACTCGAGAACTGTCTTTCAAAGAAGTTTTAAACCTCTTCAAATCGTAGTAAAATCTGTATTGAAACTCTAATTAGACACGAGCGTTACTTGACATTTTGGAATGTAAACCATCGTCTTTACAAAATGGTTCCGATATAAGTTATATGGCATCGTCACGGAAAACTGAAAGCTTTTCACTGTATTTCAACTTCTAACGTCCATTTTAACATTGCTTACTAACCGAGCAGCGTGGTCGTCCTAACGCTGCCTTCTAACAACGTATACAGTAAAGTACGGTTATAACGAACTCAAAGGGACTACTTATTTTAGTTCGTTATAACCGTAGTTCGTTATAAGCATATACACTGTATAACTACAGCAAATAGTCGGGACCAAAAAGTAAGTTCGTTATATCCGTCAGTTCGTTATAAGCGTGTTCGTTATAACCGTAGTTTACTGTATTGTTTCATTTTATCCCAGCCGTCTAGCATCGTATATCGTTTATTTGAATTTAGTATTCCAACAAAGGATAGCGTTCATTTCATCCATGCGCTTTATTTAAGCATATGTTCATTATATTCAAGCTCTCTAACTCAGTATAGCGTTATTCAAACGCTCCAAGTATAGTGTTCATTAAATCTAAACGTTTTTATTAAGCACAGAGTTAATTTTATCCAAGCCCTCTGAGGATAGCGTCCATTGTATCCTAACGTTCTAACTAATCATAGCGTTCATTTTGACAAAGCTTCCAATCGGTTATAAACTTTTATTTAAACGTAGCGTTCATTGTAGACCTAACAGTATCTATGATGTTCATTGGTCCATGCTTGTCATTAGAGGCGACTAATAGGGTCGGTTGGTCAGGCTTGCTGACTTGGTTGATGCATGTCATCGTATCCCAATTGCGTAGCTCGATGCTCATTATGTCAATCACCGGATTATCTGGTCCAGACTCAATTATTTACAGATCGACCTCAGGTAGCTGGACTATTGCTTAGTGCGGCGTTAAACAAAACTATGATGTTCCAGAACCACGGCTTCACCCTCTCCCGAGTGTTGGCCTCACCATCTACCGTGTGTTGGCCTCACCATCTACCGAGTGCTGGCCTCACCATCTACCGTCTGTTGGCTTCACCATCTACCGTGTGTTGGCCTCACCATCTACCGTGTGTTGGCCTGACCATCTACCGAGTGTTGGCCTCACCATCTACCGAGTGTTGGCCTCACCATCTACCGTCTGTTGGCTTCACCATCTACCGTGTGTTGGCTTCACCATCTACCGTGTGTTGGCCTCACCATCTACCGTGTGGTGGCCTCACCATCTACCGAGTGTTGGCCTCACCATCTACCGTCTGTTGGCTTCACCATCTACCGTGTGTTGGCCTCACCATCTACCGTGTGGTGGCCTCACCATCTACCGTGTGTTGGCCTCACCATCTACCGTGTGTTGGCCTCACCATCTACCGTGTGGTGGCCTCACCATCTAACGTGTGGTGGCTTCACCGTCGACCGAATGTTGAGAGGGAGGGTCATTGATATCGCTGTGTCCGTAATCCGTACATCATCGGAGTGTCAAACCAAAAACGGCGTGCCGTCGCTGCTGATCAAGCTATATGCTTCCCAAGTCTATTTGCACTGATAAACCGACCAGGACTAACTCATCAAATCTCTTGAAACCTCACTGAAGACCAAGTAGTTTTGTGTGCTCAAGCGTGATAGCGTACACCTCTGCGGCGCAGGTTTATGTGCGCAGCGGGAGTGAATTGAACAGTCCAACCTTCGCAGTGGCATGCGCCTTTAAGTGTCACCCGACTCGAAACATTGTGTGTGCTTTTATGATTATCGTGGTATGTGGAGAGGAAACATGCCAGGGACGTTTATCAATGTGATGTTTATGGTTAATTAGTTTTAGTATCATTGCGAAAAATAGTTTTTTTCAAAAAGAAACGCATAAATTGGTTATGTTTGAAACGGAATCGGCAAAATATGAACCTAACTGAGTCGTATACGTCTCCAATCAAACCTGACGTGAGTATGATAAACAGATTAAGTATTTTTTAACAGTAATTTAACTTATTTCGTATTCACAATACGTGAAACACGAACATTCATGAAACATGTTTTTTGTTATATTGTGACTGTTATGTGGGTATGATAAATGCACTACAAGTATACATATTTCAAAGTTGATTCTAATGTAAAAATCAGCCTTACAGTACTACCAGGAAGCATCTGTTATCTGTTAAACCCGAGTGTACATTATCTGTTAAACCCGTGTGCCTGTTGTCTGTATGATCCAAGTGAATATTATCTGTTAAACCCGAGCATCTGTTATCTGTTAAAACCCCTGTGTCTTTTATACCCGTGTGCCTGTTATCTATTAAACCCAAATGAATGGTATATGTTAAACCAGTGTCCCTGTTATCTGTTAAACCCGAACGTCTGTTATCTGTTAAACCCGAGTGAATGTTTTCTCTTAAACCCAAGTGAATGGTATCTGTTAAATCAGTGTGCCTGTCATCTGTTAAACCTGAGCGTATGTTATGTTAAATCCGTGTGCATGTTATCTGTTAAACCCGAGTGAATGATATTTGTTAAACCAATGTGCCTGTTACCTGTTAAACCCGAACGTCTGTTATTTGTTAAACCCGTGTGTATGTTATCTGTTAAAACCGTGTGTATGTTATCTGTTAACCCCGAGCATCTGTTATCTCTTAAACTCGAGCATAAGCTGTCTGTTAAATCCGAGTATATGTTATTTGTTAAATCCGAGCATCTGTTATCTCTTAAACCCGAGCATATGCTCTCTGTTAAATCCGAGTAAATGTTATTTGTTAAACCCGCGCGTCTGCTGTCTGATAAACCCGCGCGTCTGGTAGGCGTAAACTGAGTGTCGGACATCGGAACAGTTGTTATCAGTTGGTCCAACCGGATGCTTTCCGAGCGTTCTCGAATAAGTTTGTATTTCCGAAGAGAGACCGAGTGGTCATGTTTGACAATTGCCATCACACCTAATACGAATGTTGACTCACACAAAACTTGTCGTGTTGACAACGTAGGTAGACAATAGTGTCATTTACGTTCGAAGTTTAATCTCAGTATGTCACAAGTGTACCTATCCATTTTGTCTAGACCACTGCAGTTTATTGTCACACGTCAATGTCACGAGCAGCAAGACACATGCCCGACAGGATAGGAATATATCCATCTTCTTTATGCAGTAAGTATTAACACGCAAAAACACACACCTTCCTTCTTGGTCTTCGCCAAAACCAGCATCTAAACTGCCGGGCTAAAATGAAGCAACCTGGAAATGGTTCATCGGTGGTAATGTATTTCATGCGGGTTACATGGTTGTGTTAGGACGTTAACTTTCAATTGTTACTTCAGCCTAGTAACGTTTGAAGACGTTTGGATTTTTTTTTATCAAATCTAATTTTTAAATGTATACTTTCTTTTGCGAGGCATTTTATTTCCGATTTTTATATCTTATCGAAGCCCACAATAACCTTCAACTAGTGTCTTCCTTCAACCGTAAACCATCTTCTCTAATTTGAAGCACGACAACTATTATGACCTTTGTTACCCACCACCCCAACCTCTGTGCACCCCGCCCACCCCTTCCCATGTCCTCAAACCTCCCACCCGTCTCTAAAGCTGTCCTCTCTAACCCCTTCCCCAAAGGTCCCTCCTCAACCCGCATGCCCCCTTTACCCCTCAGCTGCCAGTCAAACACGGGGGCGACTTGACCACCCTGTGAAAAATGGCTTTTCAATCGTTGACCACAAAGGGCTTTGTTTGGTTTGCCAAATCTATTGCCCGTCTCTCAATACCAGCCAAGCTCCCCGCCATTGTTTTTCTCAACGGTTTTCTTGGAGCTTCGGAATCAAAGAGGTCCCACTGTCATGTCGTTGTATATCATTTTCAGATTACTGGCCAACCTCGCACCACCTGTACTCAAAACAAGAATAGATTTCCGATAGTCTTTCACTATCCTTCTCAGTTCTTGACACTTGGCCGGCTTTTGGAGGATTTTCCAAACACTGTATTCAATATTTCTGTTTGCTCCCCAAGTTTACATATCTCCCCCGTCCATAGCCTCTCTGCCCAGCGCTCCCACCACCCGAGGTCTATGCGCCGACCATGCCGAGATGCAAGGCTATCAAAGCGGTCGAGAGGGGGACTATTTGCCTTGTGTTTAGCATCGTGTGTGTTACTCGGTCTTCAAAGAGACTGCAACACTTTTGGAGATGTTTAGTTATAATACAATGATGGTTTTCTAAAAAGTATAATTTCTAACACAAACATGGTCGTCAATATGTTTGTGGGGTTTGTGTAGCAAGGTGTCAGTGCGGCAACACGATCGCCTGATAGTTTAACCTCTGCGTTAGTGCACTGGGAATACCTTACCTCGTGTTTGACATGTTGATATTTCTTTTACAAACATTGATACCTAGGGTCTAAAAAACCCCATATCGTACGAAAATACTTTGATTTGTACTGGGAAATACTATCATAAATCTATAAACTACTTTTTCAGTTTAGTTTGAAAATTTATGATATTAGACCGAACAAACATATACCGGATCGTGATAATGGACATGATAATATTGTCAAATAGATGATTATATTTATCGAATAGATTTATCAAATATATTGTCAAACAGATGGAAATCTTTCCGCGATGAGTAACAACATCCATTATACATGTATGCGTGAAGTAGATCTTCACACAGATAATCTGGTGTGTGAAAAATTCAATTGAACATTGTGACAATTATTTCTAAGGAGGAACGGGTTAGTGTACGTTATCTCAATAATTCGTAACAGAGCTAATGTAGATGTTATTTGTCGGTTACCTTGATCTATATCAACACGAGAAAGAGGTAGACTTGCGTAAAGTTGTGTGATGTCAGACTACTACTACTACTACTACTACTACTACTACTACTAGGCGGTGGGGTAGACTGGTTTTCCGCCGCTTTAGCAATTTTCCAACAATATCACGGCGGGGGACACAGGAAATGGGCTTCACACATTGTACTATGTCGGGAATTGAACCCGGGTCTTCGGCGTAACCTCTAGGCTACCCTGACGCCATGCACATCTTTTAATATACACTATCATTTTTAGAATCATTTACATGACCACCGCCTGAACTACCAGTTTTTGACTTCTTCAGACGGCATGCCTTCTCAGACAGTGGTTCACAAGGAGGTGTGTTCTGGGTGTCAGTGCCCCATCGAAGACCGCTTCCTGTTGAAAGTCATGGAAAACTCATGGCACGAACACTGTCTCCAGTGCGCAATATGCCAAATACCTCTCACCGGATCCTGCTTCGCCCGGGACAGAAAGCTCTACTGTAAAACAGACTACGAAAAGTGAGTACTAAATATGTTATTCCATTTTGTATTGTGGTTATGTCAAAAATATGAAATATTTAACGAACGTTCCACTTGCGTGCTGAAGACGACTCTGTTCTGTTCTTCTGACTTCCGGTTGTGTGGGACATGCGCAGTACAAGATAATGCTTCCTGTTGGTGTTGACCTTTTAAACTTATGATTCGGGCCTCGATTATCCGGAATCCCCCTCATTCCGGAATTTTCACTTTGGAACGTCTTTAGTCAAGTGAAAGGAGCACACGTTTTGTTTAGACGGGGATTCGTTGATCCGGACTGTTTCTCTGGATAAACAGGGTCGCATGTTACATAACATTAACCTACCCGTGCATGTAGGACGAGCCAGGCGATTCTTTTGTTGCAAAAAACAAATTTACATTGATTACACAAAACTCATCTGTCGTCTTCTTTGAAATATTTATCATATTCTTTTTGAAAACCGTAGTCTAAGGCATCTTTATATCAAACATGATGTCTATCCGCACTTTTGTTCAAAGTTGAGACGGGTGTCGCATATTTGTAAAATGTTTTAAGTAAGTCATTCCTGGACAGTTGGTCAGTCGGCTACTTTGACATGTGATCGCCGTTAATGGCGGCCCTTGTAAGCAAAACCAAGTGAGGCAGGCGATCGGAAGTGGAAGGATGGAGAGAGTGGGAGAGGGGGGTGAGGGAAGGGGGGGTGTGGGGTGTGGATGAATGGAGAGACAGGGAGGAATTGAGAGAAGCGGGGAAGGGAGGGATGAAGAGATGGAGGGGTGAGGAGAGGAAGGGAGAGAGGGAAGGGGGGTGGATGAATGGAGAGACAGGGGGGAATTGAGAGAAGCGGGGAAGGGAAGGATGCGTAGAGGAATGGGGAGGGAAAGATAGATGGATAGACAGGTAGGGAGGGAGAGACTGAGAGAAGCGTTGAAGGGAGGGTTGAAGAGATGGAGGGGTAAGGAGAGAAAGGGGAGAGGGAAGGGGGGATGGATGAATGGAGAGACGGGGGAATTGAGAGAAGCGGGGAAGGGAAGGATGCGGAGAGGAATGGGGAGGGAAAGATAGATGGAGAGACAGGGAGGGAGGGAGAGACTGAGAGAAGCGGGGAAGGGAGGGATGAAGAGATGGAGGGGTGAGGAGAGGAAGGGAGAGAGGGATGTGTCTACAACACTAGTACTGTCGAATGCATTAATCCCTGAAAATAAAAGTCCTAAAATATGGACGGCATACCGATCTTCGTCAGATTTGAACTCAGTCACTCACTCACTCACTCACTCATAGCTATCTGATGGTTCCAGAAAAAACCCCTGAAAGATGAATGATGTAGAAAAATGGAGACATGAAGCTACAGCAGAAAGTTCCACAAGATCGTCAAAATTTGGAACATATCTCTTATTACATAAAAAATATATTTCCAACATCCACGTGGTTAACATCTGTAATTTACCCTTAGCAACAAACATACGTGTAGCGTTGTTTAATTTGAGCTCATGAAGGTCGTGGAACCATCGGCATCCCTTTCTCCTGGGAGTGAGTGAATGAGTGAGTATGGTTTTACGCCGCTTTTAGCAATACTCCAGCAAAATCATGGCAGGGGACACCAGAAATAGGCTTCACACACGGAACCCATGTCGGGAATCGAGCCCGGGTCTTCAGCGTGACGAGCGAACGCTTTAACCACTAGGCTGCCCCTTCTTCTGGGAAGAGCTCTTTATACCAATGCCGTAAAGTAGCTCTTCTCTAAAAAGGATAAAATAAATGTCAGATAATTATTATAATTTTCCAAATCCCTCGATAGTCAGGCACTGTCCTCATTCAATAAACACTCGTCGGCTAGAAAATAGACAAGAAATTATTTTTTAAAAATTTTAGTGAACTATTTATTGTCAAAATGTTGATACATTTTTATCTTTAGTTGTAAACCTTCTATACTGTTTTGGACTCATTGTTGCCATGACTACTATTATGAAGAGACTTTCAATTACATTGGCGCTCAAGCCATGGTGCAAAACCTGCCAAATAGAATTATATTCTTGAAGATGTTATGTTTTATGTAATATTTGATAGGTTATGAGAGTATCTTAATACATGATAATGATAGAAAATATATGTCATAAAACGTTTTGCCGTTTAACAAACATTCTGTTAATAAAAAAATAAAATATTTGACACGGTTCAGCAACTTTGAAAATCATTGCTGATTAAGCTGCACCGGTGAGTCAGTGTGATGTTCAATACATACTGCAACCGTCCACGGGCACCTGAACACATTGTGTTTTAATATTAACACCATGTGATGTTTTTTGTTTTTTTATCTTGAAAAAGACATCACCGTTCCTCGGTATGCATGGGTCATCAAAGACAGTATCACACACATGTGCATACTTATGTAAATTTATATACCTGTGAATACGACAGGAGGGAAATCAGGTAATTAAATAAACTGCCGAGCAAAAAGTATCCACTTGAATAATGAATTTGACTAAAATAATTACAAAACAACGTTACGTTAATAATACCAGTCGCCGAACACTGCAAACTTAAGGTCCAAACAAAACTATGATACCCGCATTAAAAATATCACCATCGAATTACCATTTATTGTTTTTTCGTTTTTAGCCACCATCGAACATAGTGCATCCATTCTTTTGCGCGTTACTCTAGTTTGTACTGTAAATACGAACGTGAACGTATGTACGTCTACACACGTGGGTATATAGTACTATGTACAAGTACAGGTGAGTTAGAAAAGAGAAACCACGCCGAATTTTATTCAGCTTTAAACTCATCGAATGAAAAGTTCTTCACCAGAGACTTGTATGCTCCTTCAAACGCATCACTTGCTCACAAACATCGTCCCAAAGGTCTGGTTGCCTCCAGTCGACCCAGTTCACATTTTGGGTTTATTTTTTCAATATTTTACAACTGTACATATTTTACATTTTTTGGCGATGCTTATCCTGTTGGTCAGTACATAACATGCATGCACAATTTCGTCTGTAATAAATTATAATTGTGGGAGATGAAAAATGTCCAATCTGTCGAATGTGCATTTACTGTAGCTTATAGTATGACTTTCTCTGTAGTTGTGGTTAAAATCACCTATGAGAGTGATGTTTAAAATTATCTACATATCCATGTATATATTTATTGATGGACGGTGTTAAGAACATGATTAGAAAATATTAAATCTAAATAGAATTTTAAAATCTATCAGAAATTGTTCTGTTTATATAAGCATTTTCAAAATAGCAGATATTGATCGAGGATCATTATTATGGTACATACATTCAAGATTTGTTGAAGCGGGTAGTTAAAAGTGAATACACATATATACAAGTATATCTCAATGTGACTTTAGGTCCTGTGTAATTCAGTTAAACAATCATTTTAAAAATTATATCCCAATAGAATAATATTGGCATCGAAACTATACCTATCCTCTGTTTCCTGGATATAGATAAGATAAAATAAAAGATAATTTTGTATTTTTGTGTCATACAAAAGACCTATTCATTTACACACTGTATTATATGCAATTACTTCCAACCATGCGTGCAACCTGTTTGGTCAAAGCTAGTCAACTTGTAGTGGGCCAACATTGAACATAAGGTATAATCCTTGTCATTATCGCCCTGGCAAGATGGTTCCGCGTAAGCTGATGTATCATATATGGCGATCAATTGTGTTGAAATCTTAATGAACTATTCGGATTTCAAATTAAGTTTCATGGCACCAAATCGAGATTTGGATTTCTCTCAAATTTTAATTTGGATTGTTGCTGTGTTGGGGAAGCTCCTATTTATGTGTATATCCATAATCCCGCGTGTATAGTTCAAGGCTCTGCTGCATCTGTGTCGAGTTTTTCGGCTTCTCAATGACTTCCGTCAATAGTACAGAAATGCGAGATGTCGATAACACTTGTTAATATCAACTGACATATGTCAGCAAGGTGTCAAATGTTTCTGTGGAGTGACGTGAAATTAACAGCAAGAAACAATTTGAAAATATTTTTGAAAATTATTGATTGATAAAATATAAATTTTCCTCTAAAAATATTTTTAGTATTTTATCCTCATAAAAGAAAAAAACATTTTGTTGTACGTGCATTAATAGTCTTAGCTATGAAATACATCTTAAGGAATGTTACCAGCTTCTGTGTGAGTTTGTATATTTATGATTTATGCTTATGCGAAGATCAACATAATAATTTATATTTTGGCGATAGAGCCTTTCACATTATATATTTTTCGCATGAATTGTTCGAATATTTCAGTTTCATATCCACATTTAATATATTTGTATTCAAATAAAAATGCTTTTCTCCAATAGAATTTTTAAAATAATATTATTCGTAAACAAGATACATCTTTTTCGTTTAATAAATTGAAAAACCGTGAATATTCATAGTGTTAAAGCAAATATGAAATGATATTTGTATGACTTTCATCAATTCTTTCAATTTCGTTTCATTAATTGGTACTGGTTATTTTTTGTCAATTTATCAGCAATTATTTTTAATTCTAAATTGCGTTAATGTCGCACATTTCGCGTTTTGCAGTTCTCCTAAACTGTAATTACATGAACTCGGTATGCAATGCTATATGTCATATAACTCAAATTAAATTTGGCCATCTGTCACCATGCAACAGGCTCACAGTAGGCCATGATGATACAAACGATAGATCTGATTGTATATTTCAATAGAAACTGACACACATTCAAGCCATGAAAATAATAATAATTCAATATATATCGTGATGTACACGCATTTGTTTAGACAATATCGTGACTTGACACACAACGCGTGGAGTATGTGGTTTCGTCTGTTTTGCATGCTGGATATATTGTATTAATTAAAACGCTACCTATTGTTGATGAAACATTTTTAACACAAACACACCAGGAAAATCTCAGGTGAAATTTAATAATATTTACTCGGAGATTGATAGTCTAGATTTATGAAAATGTGCCTTCAACCAGTAAGTTTCACATGAAAGCGGGACAAATACTGTAACGGTATCGTTAATAAAAATCGCGAAAGCTACCATATGAACAGTTCAACCACAAACATTAATAGTTTATGTACCTTACGTATGCTATTGTTTTTTAGTGGCGATTTAAATATTCTTCTATGTGTAATTGCTGCAGGATATTATTATATCTATAATTTATTCGTATTTATAAAACTTGTAATATATGAAGATGCGCTTGGATTTTTTACTTCTTTGTTGTGGTAGTCATTTAAATCATCTTTTTACTAGGTTCATTTTGATTGAAGTTATGGAACATTCTTTCATTTAATAGGATGGGGGTTGGGCAAATGCTTTGTTTGTTGAAAAATATACCAAAATAAAAACATTGTTGGCATTGTTGAAAGTGTGTATATATTGGGTTTTTTAAAACACCCAAAGGTGGGAAAATGAATAGACTGTTTGATACCCCATCAAACGGATGCACCGAAACGCTGTATATTAATGGAGGCGGAATCAATATGGTTACTGTTCCAATGCGTTGTTGATATGCTTCGTCGGGGTAGCAATATAAGTTTTTAAATTGATTTGTCTGTTATGATATGCTCTACTTCCACATATATTAGTAGAAATGTAATAAGCGCCACTACATTTGAAGCAAATGCAAACCAAATGTTGTAGGTTCCCGAGTTTGCTATGGTCGTTTGAAATATTACTTTATTTATTACATACTACTTATATTTAACGAAATTAAATTTGAAATGTTATTTTATGCGTAATATGATACACAGTGAGTGAGTTTTGTTTAACGCCGCTTTGAACAGTTTTTCAGTTTAACCCCGCTTTGAACAGTATTTCAGTTATATCATGGCCTGGGAATACTCTGTATATAACAAAATAGGTTTTGTACAATTTAAAAACATATTAGAGTTTTAAAATATTTATGAATAGAATCTACCTTTGTGTGGTATCCTTAAGAAAATATTTGTTAAATGGAGTGTTCATCTTCCAAAGTGTTATACACCATAACTCCATCGGGATATGGTTTAGTGCCTTAACCAACAGCTTATCAGTCTGTTATTTAATCACCAAGGCCTTTATCAATAATATTTAAATAACTGCTGTATTTGGTTAAATTTAACGATTTCTTCACGCCTCATTATACACCTGCAATCAAACGTCCGTCTAACAGACGTGTTACCTAACGACTACGTATTAACTGTTGTAAAAGTACTTTCCGTAAGACTACTAATTGATAAGTGTGACTCTACTCGGCTCTCCCTAACACCTCGATGGCGATTATATCTTATGTTAAATGAGTACAGAGCCAAGTAATAAATGCAACCTAAACTCCCGTGTTGGTCGTCATTTGATTCTTAATTACAGATGCTAGGTCGGGGTGCCGTAAGGGTAATGGCGAGTCTTTCTTGGTATTTCGTAGTATCTGTAGCGAAGGGCTAGTAATATTGTAAGCCATGTCAATGACTTAATTGCTTTAATGACATCGTTTAGTCAATCTCCTCTCCCAAGGGAGCCGACACCCTCATTTAATACTGTGTGGCGCGGCATCGCTCCTCTTGAGCGTTGATTTATAGGGCTGACAGTTTCAATGTGGCGCGAATCTTGCGAGCAGACGACAGTAGCGAGTGTGATGTAATGGTGAATAGAAGGTACCCGTGAGATTAATTTGGACACCAGAAAAACAAATAACGTTCGGGAGCTGCCCGCAAGCCTTGGCAAGAAGCGTCATTAATTGTCCCACGTGCAGTCTGCTTCAAAGCGTGAGCAAATTCGATGACAAAAGATGGCCGTATCCTGTCTTGTTGGGGAAGAACACACGGACTAGTCAGGGCAAGGATTCGCTACCAATAAAAGCGTGGATATTTACATATCTTGTTAGATGCCACGAGGTCTTTGTCTGGTGTTTGGGCAGTCTTCCTCTCTTTTGTTGAAGGGACCATAACAAATTACTTAAAACCGGCCTATGTTGAAACAAAGGCAGGAGAATCACAGCTCTGATAACAGCAATGACTGCCAATGTCAATTTCGACAAAATTCTTCACAGATACATTGATAACACACACCTCGTATCTTCTTCCAGAATCTATATATGACTTATATTGGCCACTGTGGTTCCATCAGGAAATACTTTGAATATTGGTTATAAAGATATTGAGAATTGACTAAAAGAACTATTCTGATAATGGAAGTTTTTAAATGACAAATATTTTCAGATGAAAGTAAATATTTTCCCTGCAGAGTAAATTCAATATTCATAATTTCCATCTAGTAGATCTAGAAGCAGCTGCACATATGACCAAACAATGAAGCCGCTTGTTCATCAGCGATGGATATACTACCGAAAATGATAAAGCAATGATAAAGAAACTGAAAAGAAATTAAATTTAAAAAATATTCCCTAAATGTGACAAAACAACCTCACTGCAAATAAAATGTATTATACAAATACATAATATTAAATAATAACCTCAACTGCCAAGAAAATATATTACCAATTTTCCAATTAATGAAAATAACCTTTAATGCAAAGCCTAATGTATTACCAAACAATACCAAAATGTCAGGAATATCATTTACAGTCAATAAAACAAATAAAAATTAAACTGAAAAAATATGAGTGATTATAAATCTTAACTCTATCACACACTCACACAACAAATGAAGAAAATAACCTTTGCTGCATATGAAAATATAATGCCAAATATATCCGCCTTAGACCCCAATTCAAAGACCTGATGTCTTCCAATAAGTTTAACTGATATCAACATTTTCTAATCCATTCCATGCATAGGTGTGTTATTTAGGTGCTCCGTTTCATCTTAAAGTAAATAACGCTCTCTAATAGATGCAATGTTCTTCTAAAGCGCAAATTTAAAACAATTGCCTTCGGAGCTTTTAGGGACGACGTTAGTGGGTATTCTAGATTCGACCTGTTGGTGACCAAACGGATCGGGTGGTCAGGCTCGGTGACTTGGTTCATGGCATGTGGTCATACCCCGACGATGTGGATCGTTGCTTACAATATCGATCACTGGTCTGCCTGGTCCAGACTCGATTATTTACAGACCGCCGTCATATAGCTGGACTATTGCTTAGTGCGGCGTTTAACAACAAAATCACAAACTAACCAGTGACGGTGTCCATCTTAGAGTATCCAGGCACAGGTTTTGCCAGAATAATATGAAATCTAACTATTTTGATAGGTTGTTTCGTATTTATATAGAATACGGATAGGGAGCGAATATAAAGATATATACCACCACATGCGGGGATCGGTTGAAACCTCGCAGAATTTCTGCTGATATTAATTCTTGTTTAATGCCCCACTCAGCAATATTCCAGGTAGATAATCTAGTCTGGACCAGACATTCCAGTGATTGACATAATGAGCATCGATCCAAGCAATTGCATCAAGCATCAACCGAGTCAGCGAGCCTGACCATCCGATCCCGTTTGTCGCTTCTAACGACAATCATAGTCGCCTTTTACAGCAAGTATGGGTTGCTGAAGACCTATTCTACCCGGGATCTACACTGGTCCGTTACGAATCTATTTTACGTGATCCCCTTCCGCTTCTCTTTAAGCATATACCCATGTATAGATGATGAAACACCTCCCTATATGCTGTATCGTCCCACTGACAACCATGTGTCTGTACAGATGGACTGTTTCTGTAGCGTTCCAGCTGCTTGTACGACCCTCCCACTCTTACACACCAATTCCATCGTTATCCTACCCTTACTTAGGGCCCCATGGGGCAGCCTAATGGTTACAGCGCTCACTCGTCGTAGGTACACTGCGTGGTTCGCCCAACCTGGGTGACCCGCGACATTGCTGAAATGCGGCGTAAAACCAGACTCAAAACTTTTGTATAGACTGCTTTCTCCCTCTCTCTCTCTTTCTCTCTCCCCCCACCCCGTACCCACACGACTCCCTACTTATCGTCCCTAACAGTGCCCTAATTGAACGCACGTCCTAACCTCTCTGTGTGTGTGTGTGTGTCTCTGTGTGTGTGTGTGTGTCCCCCCCCCCCCTTCCAATACTCGGCCCGACCCCCCTCCGCTGTAAATGAGCACACCTTTATGGCTGTCATTACTACTGTTAGGACGGAGCTGACAGGTGAATGAAAATTTATCATTATTTTATACAACACCCTTTCCGATCAATACCGACGCACTTGCTCTCCATTGCAAATGCGAACCGTTTGGTTCCGAGAAAATGTTTTTGAGTGTTTTTTCACACATTTTGTTGATTTATGTTTTGCTTAAAAGGATTATTTGTATGAAAATGCGCATCGCATTTGAGATTTTTGAATTTGCCTTTAAATTTGACGATTTGATGGATGTGGAAAATGCAAAATTCTCACTAAGAACTTGGGCACATTTTTTCATTAAAAAATGGAAAATGCTGTGAGAAAGAGAAGAATTAATATAATCCAGACAAAGCTGAAATTCAATAAATAATGAACATAGACCATAACAGAATGCGCTGCGTCGGAATTGTATTTTGATAAAATGATATGATATATGAACTCTCATTTCTGATTGAAATTGAATCTAGCTATGCGAGTTCATTTCTAAAGTGTTAGAACAAAATAAGCGCGTCATCATAGACCCGTGTTGACTGACTGACACTGGAAACAAAATATCCCAACATTCACCTTAGGGCGCCCAGCTTATGTCAGACAGCTTCTTAACATCAACTAAGGATTAACGGCTTAAAGGTGGCGACTTAATCGCAGTTGTCTACCCTTGTTAGGGAGCAGTCATTAGTCAAAGGATGGATGGGGGATGTTTACGACTTATTTGGGATTTAAAGCGGTGTTTTATCAGCGGTTGCTCTCAAAAATGTTGTACATTTGTCGAGAGTTGATAACCTTTTGGGGGCGGTTATTTATACAGTTCACTCTGTCACCTGTCACCATTAGTCAGAAGTGTCAGCATGCTGCTCAACGACAAGCACGGGGCGTTAAAATGCCGGATAATGTATCCCCTCACGTGCCACACGCGCACCGAACGGTAGTTAGCAGGTAATGATACCCCTCATCCCACCCGTGGTCTGTTAACCACCGACTGGGCACACTTGATTCCTAGTCGGACGTCTCACTCCATTGCCCCGTCGTAGATCGAATTACGGCCGCATTTGATTCGCAGTACGTCGCGCACCCAAGTTTTACAGGTAGCGCAGCCGCGACGGACATGGTCACGTGACATGGTTCGGCCTTTCTCGGTATTAGCTTATCCCCCACAATCGCTGAGAGCGGATTACATGCTTTGGTACTAAAATATATCCAGCAGAGCTAGACAATGAGTACAGATGTGTGGTATTTGTTGCCTGGATGGTATGGGTAAAACCCGGAGCATTATCTGATGTAGATGCAGGGGACAATTTAAATGGTTCCCCCCCCCCCCCCGTTTATTACCACTTCTTCGGCTATGGGTAATAAATATACGCAATATTGTACTATACGAGCTCTTTACACATGATGCATGCGGTTTTATTGCAACAAAATTAACCTCAGTGACACCTGTCGCTGCACTAGTGAGTGAGTGAGTGAGTTGGGTTTAACGCCGCTGTGAATTATGTTGTTTATCAATGCGTGTCAGTTTCTTGTGGGAGGAAAGCCCGAAGTGGTGCAGGTCTTAGACGTTTCCAAATTCCATGAGCAAAGGCATGGTGCTGAGAAACCTTGAAAAATCATCGGGGCGAACCGGGATTCAGACACACGGCATAGGTGTCTGACGTGGCCAAGGGACGCAACTCTACAAGCGAATAAATGGTTGTGATTTATATCAATGTTGTTGTCAATCACTACCCTCATCCCACATTAGTAATCTCACTTATGACACATTGACAGGGAGCTATTTCCTTTAAAGGGAGAGTAGGCACGGCTGGCCCAGTCGTCTAAGGCGCCGCGATTCGCTGTACAGAGTTGCGTCCCTTGGGCACGCCAGAACTCTGTGATTTGGGGTTCGAATCCCGGTTCGCCCCGATTATGTTTGTAGGTTTGTCAGCACCGTACCCGTGCTCTGTTGGTTTCACCGAAGTGGTAAACGTCTGACACCTGCATCACTTCGGGCTTTCCTCCCACATTAAGCTGACACGCTGTGATATCACTGGAATACTGTTCAAAGCGACGTTAAACCGAGCTCACTCACTTTAAAGGGAGAAGTGTTAATAATCATTCTGACTCTTAAAGGACTTCCACCCACCCACCCCCGAAAAATAATTAATATAATAGGTTTAAAAAAACATTCCCAAACATCTAGGACCCCAAAACGACCTTATCGTTACCACTGTTGTTTTAATTGTGTGTTAATCTATGGGAGTTATGACAGTCGCAGAGCTGCAATCATTTTGTGATAGTGTCCCTGCAATACAAAGATTGTTCATCACACGGGCAATGACAACATGACGGAATCTTACAGCAACGAACGGTAGGCCCTCTGTCTCTTTTCTCGTGCAGCACGTGCGCGTCACTGCGGGGGCTGATGAGTAATCCGGCTTGATCCTGTCATTAATCTTGTACCGGTGGAGAGAAATCCACGCACACTGAAGTAGACCACAGAGTTTGCACTCAGATACAAGCCCAGTGGCTAGACTGTAGGCAGTGTGAGCGCAAGGGAGCGAGCAGGCATGGAGCAATAGGGCTTAGCCTCACTTGAGGGTAAGGGGTAACGCATAAATTCACCGGAGCGGACAAGAGGGCTCGGGATATCTGGGTGCTTGGTTTGGACTTGGGGTGGAGGGTTAAGAGGGTAATGTGAGCTAAGCTGGAGGGTCGGGGAATTAAGAGTCTTTGGCGTGGAGCAAGGGTCAGGGAGGGCTAGATGCTTAGCCTGGGGGTGAGAAGAGGTGTAAGACGAAACCCCCAGCTTGAAGGCCCGGGGAGGATGGGTGTCATTATTTGGGAGGAAATTGGGAGGGAGTGAAGTGCGCGCGTGGTTTGGAGGGGGTGAGGAGTTGGAAAGGGGTCCGATGGAGATGACTTGGCAAGAAGTTCAGGGAAAGGTGGTCTATTGGGTGGATGGTATATGGTATTTATGCTAAACAGTATCTGTTCCAGTATGTCTGGAACTGGTTCCATGTTGAACTGGTCATCGTTGAAATTTACACATAGTATGGGTTTGGTGGGTGATGGAGAGACAAAGCTCAGGAAGAGCACGTTTTTTGTCATCAGCTACTGGTATGCTAATGTGTACAATGTTAATAAACATACTACTACTACTACTACTACTACTACTACTACTACTACTACTACTGGGCGGTCGGGTAGCCTAGTGGTATAAGCGTTGGCTCGTCACGCTGAAGACCCGTGTTCATTCCCGACATGGGTACAATGTGTGAAGCCCATTTCTGGTGTCCCCCGCCGTGATATTGCTGGAATATTGCTAAAAGTGGCGTAAAACCAAACTCACTCACTCACTACTACTACTACTACTACTACTACTACTACTACTACTTTTCGTTGCTAACATTGACCCATATCGTATATAACTGAAACAAGTTAAGGATCGCTCGATTCTTTCATACTAGTGTCACATTTCAGCAGTATAGTATATGTGTCCATGTCGTCACAGGAGGGTTCGTCTGATGGATGCGGTCGGGTGGCCTAGTGGTTAAAGCGTTAGCTTGTCACGCAGAAGACCCGGGTTCGTCAATGCCTCTCTATAAGCAATGACTAATATATACCATGTTTAAACTAACGTCGTCAATCGTGTTCTGGTTTGGTCATCACTGTCTGTATATTCCAACTAATATACTCCAAAAGTTTATAACATCAAAACAATATGACTGCAGGTAGAATGGCTTATCATTTTCGAGCCTGCTGGATAGAAAACATTGTACACCTGGAATCTAATCATGTGACATCAAAGAACACGTAAATTATACTATTATTAGTAGTTTAATTAGGTTCAACTATACATGAAGATAAGAGAGCCCATAGGCGCACAATACGCCCCCCCTCCCCCAAATAAATGAAGTATGTTGTGTTGTAGGCGGTAAAATTGACTGAGAGAGGAGTTTTGGACCCCTCTCTTTTTTTAAATGCTGGATCCGCCCTTGGAGTCCTGTAAAGTAATGGGATATTCAATGTCCAATACGATATAACTGGGTTACTCCTTGGTAGCCGTAGGGTAAATAGCATTGATAGGGAGGGACTCGCTTGTAACACCGCATCTTACTCGGCTCTCCTGTTACACTACATCCTCAAGCCCCCAAGGGAGCAGTCATTGACGAGATCATATTGCCAAGCGACTCAGCGCTTTGTGTGTGTTTATGCTCAATTAAGTTCGTATCTGTCCCCTATCTGCAGTTGCTATTGTGTGCCAGTTAAACTATTAATCTCTGGTTTTACGACTGTCGAGCCTTCTTCCAAGGGAATGAATTCTTCCTCGCGACTTTGGCGCGCGGCATTTTGTCTGCATTATTCGTCGTAAAATGAGCATTCTCTGAAAGTAAAGATCTCAGTTTATGACGTCAAAGGTTATGTATACACCATTGCTGAGCAGATTTGAGAACTTTCATTTGAAGTCGGGAATTTATTATTCATAACAATTGAGTTACTTCTGTCATACTTGGCCTGGACACGGCTCTACATCACAACAAGCACCATGAGTCACTGGGTTAAAAAGCAAGGGAGGTGGTAATTGTTTTAAACTTTTACAGATCCGTACCTGGAAAAACAGTCCAAAAATAGTGCGTCTGATAGCACATGGATGATGGATACACGCGTACACACCTTGAAAAATAGTTCCCGTAATCCCCGTAGAAAGTTACTGATAAGCGCAAACTTAAAATAATTAATGAGCTAATCATATGGACGATATTACGCTGTCTTAATCAATCTTATAAAAAAAAATACTTGTCATCGATTCCGTTTTACCGTAATGCGTTTGGAGATTCTAAAATGGAAGAAAGTAAAATCTAAAGTTTCTTCCCTTTCGAACTGATGTGCATCTCTGATGGCAAGTTGAAATAAGCAGACGCTTCACCATAACCTGTGTTAAAACAGCTTGGCAGATTTCCAATTTGAAATTTGAATTAGTTTTAAGAACTTAAATCTGTAGAAATCCGATCAGGGTAATGTTCAGTCCCCCAAATAAAACACCACAGCATTTTACATCTTGTGAGAAACGGTGAATGTGTATTGCAATTGTATTGTATTCACGGCAATTAGAGAAAAGGGAGCAGTTTTAATTTAAGCGTATGTGCTTCTAAAATTGACAATACGAGGCATATGAGGGCAGGATCCCAGTTAGGAGTATGGATACGTCCCGGTATGCTTTAGACCTCGATTAGAACCATCAGTGACTACTCCAACTTCTTCATACTCAGACACGACATCGCCGACCACCCTTCTTCCCCCCTCAACGTATTCTGACACTCTCATTTCTTTGTACACATTTCCATTATTGCTTATTGATTATCATTTATGTAAGGATTTACCTCGCTTTTGTAGAAATTTAATAAGACTTTGTTATCAGGCAAACAGACTCCGTTATCGGGGGATTCTAAAGTTACACTTTGATTTTATTGAATTTCCCGGACAACGCTTTTACAGAACGTAGGGTGATATTAGGCGCTGAGAGATACATTTCAACTGGAGACGAGATTGGAGTTGTAATGTGAGAAGGCGTTGGAATTAATTTCTGAAAAAGATGAAAATCCCGTTGATATTAATTTGAAGGCAAAAGAGGGTACTCTAAATAGCAATAACATTTGAGAAAGGATTTGGATAGTGTAAGATATCAGAGTTCTTGTTAAATAAATGAAAATGTGGCCATTGTTTTAATGTCAGAGGGTCTCCTATTCATCTGGACTTTTTGTCGCGAAAATCTCACCTCACGTGTCCAAGAAAATAACAACTTGAAAGAAAGTCATTATGCTTTGTTAGCCTTGGCGAGAACTATCATTTACGACATTGACCTAGCTGTCTGAAACATGAACCTGTCATATCATGGTTACACGTTAGCAAACTGACTCAATGTGGGACCGCAAGCAATTACATTTTTTTTTATTGATTTCATTGGTAAAACATTATATAACTATGATATGTTGAACATACTAAGTATGTGTTTTGTTGAAATTGTCAGTCGGATATGTCTTCCATCGATAATCTGTGGTCATACAACTTGACCGCTGATATTGTGTACAGCATAACACTCGATCATATATCACATATTATGTGCATTGACATATTTCCTGTAAAAAATTCATGTATTTATTCGTAGTCATCATTATCCGACAAAACAGTCGAATCGATATTTTGTTTCGACATCGGTTTCGTCGCCAGCGACCTTTACTCTGCTTAGAATGTAAATGTAAATACGCTTTGCCAATTTATCGTCCAAGATCAAGAAAACACAAGGACGTAAAACGTCTCCCCGCTGTAATCCAACATCAAAAGTAATGGTTCATTGTTACATATTCTCCCCGTACAGACAAAGCCGAATCGGCACGCATTATCATGATGTATCTTATTCAGACTTAGCAAATTCAATTTTAAGCCTTAAAAAAGACCCTTTATTCTTCTTCCCCAAGCGTTAGGTTGAAATCCAAATATTTATGTGCGTTATACACACATGTTTTTTTGTCTAACTCGAGTGCCTTGTACGATTGTCTTGTCGAGATAGGTTCAAATTGCCACTTAAACCTTAAACGTAGTATTCAATTAGTGTGATCTACAACTCTCCCCAAGACAGACAAGTGCCGTGCGTTACGTGAGTCCTGCTCAGGTTTGTACCTACGAGCTGAAGTTTTTCAAACACGCTGCTTTGATTGGAGCACCCCTCTGTGAAGACCAGACCAGCAGATTTACGACCACGTTGATTGCACCTTCATAAGAAGTGTGTGTCTTCAGAAGGTCGTGTTTCACCCCTCCCCGTCCCCCTGTCTGTCTCCGCGCGGGGACCCCTGTAATCCCCCTACCCTACTCGAACGCCAACTGCCGCCTAGGGGGACTGTATTACCCGGGAGCTCGAGTGGAAAACACGTCTAATTGAAAGTAAAATGGAATAGATCACACTTAGCGCCTGGTCCAAGTGTCAACCCTCACCAGTGTCCGTGAAACAAATGTACGTGGATACTTGGGTCCCTACCCGTCTACCTTGGAGCGTGGTGATAGATTTATCGCAGGTTTTACATGGAGCGGCGTCACTCGTCTCTGCTACTACCCTTATACTTCGTGATGTGCTACTGTGACGGTCTCCTGCCTACACGCCCGTCTAGTGTCCCTACCTCGTCTGTAGCACTACCTGTAAGAGAACCACCTGAACTGCAATCTCATGTAACTAATGTTATATTTGGGATAACACTTTCTTAGTAAAGTACAGATTCTAGTACTTTTTTGGGTTGAGTCCCGTCCGGGATTCGAACCCACACCTGCCAGGGTAAGGCACCTAATCGCCAGCACACAAAGTCAGCGATCTAACCCACTCAGCCACCGAGGGTTTCACAAAAATGGAAGTCCGACAACTGGTAGCCTAGATCACGTACTGTACGTTGTGTATTCATGCAATCTCATGTTTATCCTAAAACAGTACATCTATTGTCGAAACTACAACACTCCTCCTCTTCCTACTACTACTACTACTACTACTACTACTACTACTACTACTACTACCACCACTGCTGCTGCTTTCACTAATGCTACTATCTACAAATACTACTACCACTACTGATGTTGCTACTGATACTACTGCCACTACATCAACGATTACTACTACTACTACCACTACGTCTATAAACACTGCTACCACCACCAGCCTGTTACTAATTTCATTAATGCTACTGTACCACACTTGCCACGACCACTACTACTACTACTACTACTACTACTACTACTACTACTGGCGGGGCGGTCGGGTAGCCTAGTGGTTAAAGCGTTCACTCATAACGCCGAAGACCCGGGTTCAATTCCCAACATGTGTAAAATGTGCGCAGCCTATCTCTGGTGTCCCCCGCTGTGATATTGCTGGAATATTCCTTAAAGCGGCGTTAAACCATACTCACTCACTACTACTTCTGACACTTTCACCACTACTGATTCTACAACACTACTACTGCCACAACCTCCACAACAACTATGGATACGACTACTACTGCTTCTATACCACAATTACCCTTACTACTGCTGCCACCAATTGCCATGACATCCTACTACGAGTGCTTCAACTACGGTCGTTTATTATCCGTGAAGATCCGGGATAGAGTAGGTCTTCAGCAACCCATACTTGCCGTAAAAGGCGACGATGCTTGTAAAAGGCGACTAACGGGATCGGGTGGTCAAGCATGGTTGCTGAAGAACTGTTCTCAACCCGAAACTTCACGGGTCTAGTGACAACGACCCACGTCACCAGGGTCAATGCCATGCAAGAGCCTCCAAACCCTCACTAAGCTCTCAGACAAGCCACCCGTGAAGATCCGGGTTAGAATAGGTCTTCATTAACCCATCTTTGTCGTAAAAGGCGACTATGCCTCTCGCAAGGGGCGACTAACAGGATCTGTGGTCAGGCTCGCTGACTTGGTTGATGCATATCACCTTATCCCAATTGCGTGGATCGATGCTCATGATATCAATCACTGGGTTATCTGGTCCAAACTCTATTGTGTACAAACTGCCGTCATATAGCGTGAATATTGAGTGCTAACACAATCTTACGAAAACCATAGGATAACCTAATCCTCCCCGGATCTCCGCGATGGAGTCAGCTACCACAACTACAACCACTACCATCGTCCCAATGTTGCTGAACATAACCGTCCATTATTCCCCACAACCCAACCATCAATTCCATCACCCTCATATACCGTTCCAACCCCTCCCCCACCTCCGGGTTCATATTCCTACCCCTATGCCTTCCCACCCGTATTGGGCCGATACGCCTTTCGTAAGGCCGATTGACAACAAAGGGGGAACTTTCGGTGCAAAATGCTTTGAAGTTCAGCGCTGCTCTCCAGACCTCCGTCTTTATAGTTTGGTCCAAGTCCGCGAGTTTTATTACCCGCCCAACGTCATGGCGTCTTACTTTGATAGTGTGCTTGGCGCACTCCATCGACAGTATCATCGGCGCGGTTTTAGCAGCCCACTTCATACCATTCCGTGTGATCTCGAGACAGGGACAAAGATTCTATGATTTATGGACCAGAACTATTTCACAGAAACGTATGATTCACTGTGAATTAATCCCATTTTCTCATGTTGTTGATTAAGAGACAAATCTTGCAGTTAATGGCTTGCCCCGTGCGTTCAGCAAACAGGCTTAGGGTCGCGACAGTAAATTTTAAGGGTCAGTCCAAATATGCCAGGTAAAAGGTCTGTTTGATTCAAACATAAAATAGGTCACATGAAATAAATTTCCTGGTCTTCGTCTTTTTAAAAAAACAAACAATGGGGTTGGGTGGACTGTTTTTATTGGCTTTATGTTTTTTTTTGGCTTCCTATTTACTTTGATAACTATTCTGGTTCCTGGAGCCTTAGTCCCGTTCTACAAAGCGAACTCAGCGCTACGATTGTCGGAAGTCTGTGTTCAAGTATGGGGGTTAGATGGTCTTAGCGCTACGATTGTCGGAAGTCTATGTTCAAGTATGGGAGTGAGACCCACCCCCTTTTTTATTTTTTACATCTGAGGACATTTCGTATTCGCATTTTGTACCATGATAACATGTTGACAGGGCCTTAAAGAAAAAAAATAAATAATAAACACACCATTGAGGTTACAAATGGCCCAAGTGGAACCCCATCCTGGGTCCACCTTTGTCCGATACTGGTTTCATACAAACGGCATAACAAGCAAACGTTTAAACCTGTCTGGCTTGGAGCTTATATAACCTCAGTTGTCAAACTCACTACATAATCAACTTGCGTGCAAAATAATATGCAATAAATAAACAATTTCGGGATCGGATGGCGAGGACAAACGTTGCTTGTTTTGTGTTGTTTTGGCCAAGCCGGTTGAACCTGGCAAGTCGTATACTAAACAAACCCAAATAAAATAAAATGAAGATTCCAACATTTCCGTTTTGCCTAGAATATGGACTCTGCAACTGTTATTATTATATTATTTCAAAATTGAATTTCCAAACGACACCATCAAACCCATCGACACATGACAGATCCGCCATAAAGTATAGCGTTTCATTGAGGTCATAGGTTAACAACCATCGGCGCATGCCCGTAAGGGTCAGCACGTGCGTAAAGACACTGAGTATGTCTATTATTAGACCACAATCCCGGCCATTGGTATCAGCTGGCGACAGCCACCTCAGGTTAAGGGCACCTGTGACAATGGTCAGAATGTCATCTGTCACCTGTCCGGTTCCATATCGCCAGGTAAATTTGAGTTATCGCTCAAGGGTCAAGACTTACACTGATGCTCGTAAGTTAACGTCATTTTACTGACGTCTGCCCGGAATCGCCATTGGTGCCAAATGACATTTAGGTTACAGTGATGGGGTTTCACGAGACGAGGCTACGTCATGATCTATTACTTTTGGCAGCCACGCGGCGTTTTCTATGCATATCTATGCATTTTGATTAGTTAAAATTTATTAGTGCATTACCTTCTATTTCTCGCCAGTTTTAGGGGTTCAATGATTTGGTTCAGATAGTGGTCTGTTACAATGGCTTTACTTCAAATATCAAAAGGGACTGATTATATGGATTGGTCATTTTACGGTGGGGATTGCTCAAGGACCGTATCATATTCATATTCATATCCCGCTGACATCCCCCCCCCCCCCCCCCCCCCCCACACACACACACACAAATTGATGACGTTTTCATTTTAAAATGTAGAATAGTGTAACTTTTTCATGCCCCACTTCCCACTATATAGTTGTGATAAATTATTGCAACCCCCATCATTCGCTGTGTCATTTTCTAGTACAGTGTTATTGCTAAAGCAATAAAAGAACTATTGATTCTTACATTTGCTGCAACACATTATGAGAATGGTGATCAGATTATGGCTAAAGGTTAGGAAAGGTGTACAAAATTAGATTTCTCTGATATAGATGCTTCAATCAAGGGGCTGATAAGGAAATAACAGTTCATTGAAGTTCCAAGGTGAATTTGATGCAAATATTTGCAAAAGAGATCTCATTTGTCATCATAGCATTGACAGTTCTATGTAAGAAATCAAACGATTTGACGGAAATGACTGGGACGTGAATAGCTAATATGTTCGTAAAACTAACAAGCTAAATGGCTACACGGCTGATGCATTGTCGTGAATCGACACAATATCGCCAGCTCTCGAGACCATTCGAGAACCAATAAGGGAAGATCCCTAATATCCCTAATGACATCACAATGACAAAGCCAACTATAAATGACATAGTATTTCAAAGCCCTTGAGAGCGTTCAGAATAGTTTGTAACGGTTCTCAATAAAATTCCAATGACCCCCACACCTTATTGTCTTTAAGGTGAAGGCTACGCCTGATGTGGAGTTTGGACTGCAGAGCCTGGCAGGGTTCCCATGATTAATCTTGTGCATGAATGAAACATTCTGACATGTCTCTGCTCCACTGTGATGCCCTATTCATGAGCTGAAGTCCTGTTGAAGTGGGGGCCTCTGATCCCTTGCCTAAATAAGATGTTTGTTCCAAATTTCAGATACATTGGCTTGGTTAAGAAAATATTGTTTTTGCGAGTTGTTACATTATTTAGTGTTATTTTTAAGAATTTTGAATCGTGTTGTCTCCCATGCCTTTTCTTGATAGTAGGGGCTCAAATGGTAATTTGGAGAGCTGCTGAAATAAAAACTGCATTTAAGATGTTTTTCCTGTTACCATGGTTAGCTAATATTTTGCCATAATGGTTTGGGTGTGTAAGTTTGCATTTGGCAGTGTAAAAAAATTGTTTTCCACTTTTCGGGTTTTAGGGTATATGGGTCTTGTCTGCATCTCAATAAAACGATTATACCCTTATTATATGAGTGGGTGCAGTCATCAAGTTGTGCAGTATTTATGATAGGTTGTTTGCCAGTGTAAATCTAACTTCAACAGAGCCGGTTGAAGCTTCTCTTTCTATTTGGTGACGGCGGGATGGGCAATAACAGAAATGTTTGATTGACCAGAGTTTGTATTACAGAATTCAACAATGTATAAGTTGACAGATGACAAGATAACTCCTTGTGAAATGTGTACAATGATGTTGCTATATATGTTACCGTATTCGACGTAATAAGCGCCAATGGCGATATTTGCTAATATATTGGCTAGTGAACAATCCCAATTTGCATCCCTACCGATTGATCAATGTACACAATAAAATATGCACTTGTGTGTAATATGCATCCTCAATTATGGGCAGTTAAATTCTGGAAACATATCTGTTGTATATAAACATTTCAGGCTGTCAACATAAGCCGGGAAATTTATCTATAAACTCTGTTTTTTTCAGCCAAAATAATATTCTAATAAGAGCCCCCTATTTCTTATTTTGAGAGCGCCCTGGGCGCTTATTACGTCGAATACGGTATTGTGGTTATAATAAAATTTAGAAAGGACAATCATTTCTGGACATGGAACATTATTTTGGCAATTGTATTCTGGCAACAGTAATTATACATAGTCTACATTAATTTGTAGGTAATAAATATTTGTCCTAGTAAAATCAATTGCTGAAACACCATCCAAGACATTACAATAAGACATTAAAAGAAAATAGAAAGAGAGTGTATTAATTTGCATAAATTGGAATACGGGTGTCCTCGAAACTGTTCTAAGGGCAGGAAATATGCATTTCAAAGAAAAGGGCAGCTTTTGTGTTTTTTGTCTTTTTATTCTGCATTAATTCCATTTCACATAAAAGTATCACTGTGGAATTATATTTGCATGAAGAATTTCACTGAGAGAAATGAACTTAGGACATCAGTCTATTTTGCCTTCATGGGATAAAAGAGTTGTCATGAATTCGCCGTGAAATATGCGTGAAAAATTGTATTGAAGCTGGGTTTGAATAGAGAAAGGGTGTAGTGTAGGGGTTTGCGGTCTAAAATCCTGTTTTGTGTTGGGGCGAGAATGTTTTTATTTGCAGGTGTTCGGACAAACGTAAGGGGTGGCTCATTCGTCCCCGATTTTCTCAAAAGCCAGATTAGAGGTAGTGTGTAAAGTACGGAGGGTAGACAGGGGCACGACCCACTCAGAGACAGAAAGAAATACTCAGTGTGAAAACGATATGGCTCTACGATGAAGTCAGGCACAGTGCGAAGAAAGGTACAAGTCGTGAAAACGTGCGCAAGGTTTGAATTGACGTCAAAAGAAATATTTCAAAGACACAATTGAATGTATCGATAATCATGATAATAGTGTATTTTATTCAATGGAAAGCTGTGGCCTCTGATCACAATGGAAGTGAATGTGTGAGTGAGTCTTGCCACGGTCTGGTGTTTGGATTGCTTGCTCCAACACACCCAGACCATGGTTGTTTGGGGCTGGGAATTAGCAACATTGTATAAAGCCACAGAGGGAGGGTATTCAAATAGAGGCTCAGTGATGTGTCCACCCCTATCTATTCTCCCTACCCTTTAAGAGCAAGTTGAAAAGGGGATATCAGTGAGCAGTGCCTTGCAGAGACCGTCGATTGAAGATTTATTTCCCGTCACAAAGCTTATGCAGTGATTTATTTGCTCTGTACTTCTCTATGTACCTGATCACAGTCGTGAGAGGTCCTTCATGAACAATCTTTTCAACTTTTATAGTCGGAGAAAGGACCCTGGTACAAAAAGGGTTTACATATTTCGAGCTTACTAAACATACATTAAAATCACTTTGCCCTATGAAACGGTATCCTACTTTCCCGACAGCACTGTAAAGACTTGGTGTAAAGTTTGACGTAGAACCAGTAAGGGCCTTAACAGGCAGACACAATATTGACTCTAACATTCAGGACCCTAAGGAAAATATTACCACATAAAAGTTCAAAGAGTTCTGATCATAAAAGTTTCATAGAAAATTTGTCAATGGGTATTGAAAATATTTACCCAGCCCTTTGCTTTGAGAAAGTTATACACTAGGTAGAAATATGCAGATCACTATAAATTTTCATAATTTCCTTGCTTTACATCGTAGGAAGAAGGCTTTTCAAGAATTATGTTTATGTTATTTTGAAAATCTGCTATTGGTGTATTATATTCTTCGCTGATTTTATTGTAATTGAAAATATTGGATTAAACTTTGTTAAATGAAAATTCAAAGTGAAATGATTTTTATTGGCATTCTGAAGCCGTGTCAATATTTAGTCTATTGCAAACTCTCTTCAAGGGGAAGTCTAATTTAAGATTAAAAGCTTTTGGTTAAAGGGAAAAAAGGTTTCAACTGGCTTTTTAACATGATTTCAAGATTTGAATATGTGTCTGCATGTACAGGGTTCCAGCTTGAAATAATATTATCATTATAATTCTTCACGTGGCAAAATTAACAAAAAGAAGTTTACTATGTTCAAGGAATGTAAATCCTTTGGCATTTGAGGGTAGAGGTAAGAACCTTTATGATGTTTAAATGAAACTCTGTCAAAAATTGATGTAGCAAATTAAATGACTATTAATTAGTGTTGGAAAATATGCAAAGAGGTTATCTGTGATGAAAAAAATATTATTTTGAAATTGAATATCACAGCAAACATTCCGAACAAAATCTAACTGGTGCACCATATTACCTGATTTTAGTTTTATTGAATTTCATGTAAGTTTGAATTGGAAGCAAATTGGATATTAGTATGCTTATGAATATGATGATAAGTTTGTGATATTACTTGTCCCATACTCAGAGTGGTTCTGAATGTTTATCTGAAATCTGGCATTGTATTATTAAGTTCATCTGATGGCCGTCAAACTGTCATCATGGATCTTGAGTTGTCAGGGAAACAGGATCCGCACAGTAACATGAGGTGCAAGATGAGGCCGTCAAGCTGGAAGATTTATTAAAAGTATTTCTGACTGATCTCAAGACTCTCGATAGCTTGTTATGGCTGGAGACAAACGTGGCCTTTTAGAGACTGCTTCAGAACTGGAATTAATTTGATTAGACAGAGGCCAGTAAGTGATTATAAATCATTACTTAAAACTTAGTTGGAGTTTTCGTAGTAATTCAAATATCCAGCTAAATGAAATTATTTTTATTGCTGATGAAAGTGTTAATTTATATGTTTGTAGTAAATTTTTTCCTGTGAAACGACATGTGATAGGTTTTTGAGTTTTGTAGTAATTTAAATATCCAACAGCTTAATGAAATTATTTTTATTTCTGATGAAAGGGTTAATTTTCAAGTTTTTAGTGAAATTCATCCTGTGAAACGACCTGTGATTGGTTTTGTAAATGAGATGAACGTTATCATAAAGTTATGGGGTGTACACATGGCTTGTTTTGGATAATTTAAGACTAGAAGAAGAAGAACATTCGCATACGTATTGTATAACACCTATTCTATCATTATATTTATTTGAAAATATGAAATTGGTATTGAGGTAAATAACATGATGTTTCATTCAAATGAAATATTACTTTATGGTAGAACTGCGCTCAGCCTGCCTCAGTGAAATGGTATTCAGACCGGGATCAGGAAGATTATTAAGAAGTTGTTTGTTTGTTGTTCAAGGCCGCACTAAAGACAATATGAAGTACATAACTAAATAGAATATTTGTCTTGTGACCTGAGAAAGTTGACATTTTCACTGCATTGCTCATGAAAATATCAGTAAGGTCAAGTCACTCAAAGAGATAAATCATAAATATGTTATTGGACGAGCAAGGACAAAATATCATCTGTTCGTTACTTTCTTCAAAATATTAAAAAGCCCCCAAATGTTCAGAAATACGCCAATGTTCAAAATATTTTGAAAAAAAATACATGAAATTCATATTTTTTTATATTGCAATTTCATTACAAGGATATCACCTAGGAGATATCACTTGATCACACACGAGCAATATCTCGTGTGGAAGCAAGTTTTGGATGATAAACGGCTATTTGCAAAAAGCAAACTAACCCAAGAAGATAAAGAAGATAAAGTGATGATGGTTGTAAAACTGGAATAGATTTTGCACAAAGCTCCCACAGCTAGAAAACTGTTTCAGTCTTAACTGTACAATTTAGTCCCGTTGAATGAGATGATTGTATAGCCAAAACGTTTTGTCTTCCAGTTGTGTCATGAATGGCCTTACAAATGCAGATTTCCATCTTACCAAGCACTTCCAGGCTTGTGAATTGTAGGAGATTAATAGCCCATGCTCCACAGTCTAACTGCAGGTGTTCCAAAACAAAAGAGATGCCACGTTTGCGGAATGCACGCAATTGACGGAATGATAAATTCAGTATTCTTATGCAAATTGGTGCATGTGCATCTATTCGGCTCCAGGACCAAATTTGCACATGAAGATAATTATCCATCGCTGTTAACAAAAGGGCCGGGAAGGGTGATAAAAGATAGTGTTTTTACGATGAAGAAGAGCCACGGATGCTATGCTTGTCCGACGTGAAGTTGGACGGAGTTAAGGCACCCCCTTTACACGGGAAACCAAGTATAACTGATCGTTGATTAGGGAGTTTGCCAAATGAATGGCTTCAATTGATGTTCACGTCCACTGCAAATAAACATTGAGAGGGGGTGAGATGGGGAAAGCTAAGATGGAATAAATGGTCCTTGTGCTGTGGTTTGGATAGTTGGGATGCGCTGCTCCTGAGACTGTCTCTAGTAGTGCTATTGAAATACAAAAGCCTGACTCCTTGTTCTATTGATTGTCATCGTAGCCAGGACACATCTGTGGAAGAGGCATAATTGTGTCTTTATTGTACACTTAGTATTTGCATAATTGTATGGGAGCCGTTATCGAACTTTTGTCGAGTTGCTGTTGTGACTGAAAACAGGCGGAAAGGATTAGAAACGGATCTCCCAGTCAATGTTGTCTCTGAATCGACTGTTATTCAGTTTGACAATTTGTGTTACATCTTTCTAAGAAAGTACATGGTTTACACTGACTTCCTTAAATGCAAAACTCATGTGGCCTGTAATCTTGCCATTGTGGGAGCCATTAACTGGCCAAGTTTGTTGCTTCTCCTCCAGGACAAACAGTAGGGATCGGCCTCGCTTGACTGCCACTGAAACAATGTGTTTTGTGGAATGGATGAAATAATCCGTTCCCACTATGCAGCAGAATGTGCAGTGTCGAACATTAGGTCTTCCTCCTGGTTGGCTTTGTGTTGCAAAAATGGCAACACAGAAATGGGTTCGTCAAGTACAAAGTTTCTATGTATCTGGAGTGGTTTGAGTGCTGGGTATAAGTGGCCAGATTGATAACTGAAAATGTTACAGGACACTAAACAAGTGTTTTGAGTTTGAATTAACTGAGAAATCTTAAGTTGTTTGGCGTTCACTTATCAGGAATTCTTATGCCTAATGTCTTTCTGAGATATACAACAGGCCCTTGAGACGCTAAACGTTGTAAGCTTGCAAGAGACCAACACAAGCCTCTGACACTAGGATTGTCTATTCATGCTTAAATATCACACAAGGCCACAAGGTCTTTTTAACAGCAGACCCTATATTAAATAGTAGTTTAAAAAGTCAAGTCAATTCATGTAATTAAAAGTTACTATTAATATATATATATCTGTTTATCTAATTTCAGTGTTATTTATACAGAATTTATTATCCCCTGCCCAACAAAGTTGGCGGGGGATATAGAAACAGGCTTTCACCCCTTTAAATTGAAGTGAAGTGGGACAATAGTGATACAATAGTTTATATCAAAATGTCACCCCTTTAAATTGAAGTGAATTGGGCCAATAGTGATACAATAGTTTATATTAAAATGTCACCCTTTAAATTGAAGTGAATTGGGCCAATAGTGATACAATAGTTTATATCAAAATGTCACCCTTTTAATTGAAGTGAATTGGGCCAATAGTGATACAATAGTTTATATCAAAATGTCACCCCTTTAAATTGAAGTGAATTGGGCCAATAGTGGTACAATAGTTTATATCAAAATGTCACCCCTTTAAATTGAAGTGAATTGGGCCAAAAGTAATACGATAGTTTATATTAAAATGTCACCCCTTTAAATTGAAGTGAATTGGGCCAATAGTGGTACAATAGTTCATTATAGTCAAACCTCATTAACGACATGAAAAATGATATTGTTGAAGACGATGCTACTATGTGGTCCTGACATTATAGCCTCTCCAGTCTTCAAATTAAGCCTGAAAATAAAGGTATCCTTGGTATTACTCTGTTAGAAACTAAAGTTTCAGGTGGTCCCTAAAGGTGGCTTTAGAAGAAAACCTTAAAGGTCCCACGATCTCTGTAATTTTTAACACTGGTCTATTGTCTGCTGCACTGTCTTCAACTTCCTATATTTCGGTATTTTGTTTTCTCAACCAATTGCAAGTGATTCCGTGGCATTTGATTGGCTAACCAAGCATGTTGTTATTTCATTTATGTTTCCGTAAACCAGAAAAATAATTAGGACTATCGTTTCCTGGTTGGCTGATGGTAGAACGGTGGGGCTTGTGTTGGATTATTGGGCTGAATGATGTCACTGATACTGTTTTTACCATTTTTTTGTGTGATAATCAGGGATCCATTTAAGGAACTTGATTTAAGTCAATAGTCGCACCAGACAAAACCAGGTTGCACCATGGTTCTATAAATTGATACAAGATAAAACTCAGATGCATAAATTAGTCTAAATAAGTGCAATCCCAGATCTCTGATGACTGTGTCATGAATCATGGTAAACAAGGCAAAAAGTGAGCATACCCCCGACTTCGACACCAACATAGTTCATTCTAAGTTCTAAACGTGAAAAAAGCAATTTTTTCCTGAGAAAATCCACTTATCAAACTTTATACTGCACCCCTCCTATTGGTATAGAAACTGTACCCCCAATTGGAAAAGAATCCATGAAGTAGCTTTTAAGTTATAGGTTGCACAATGTTGAAGAAAAAAACAACATTCTCGTTCAAAACGTGTAAAAATTCATATTTTCTCTGAAAATACGGATGTTAAAATCAAACGTTGCACTACACTCCTCCTATTGGTATAGAAAGTGTTCACCAAGTTTGAAAAGAATCTATGAAGTAGTTTTCAAGTTAGAGGTCTCACACAAAAATGTCCTCAGACGGAGGGACTGACGGAAGGACAGAATTCCTCGGCATAACAATATACCCCCCACCCACACACACATACCTTTTAGCTCGGGGGTATTTTAAAGCATTGAGGTATTGAGTGTCTTCAAAGATCATAGTTGTGTGGACAAGTAAGCGTTGGACTCAAATTAAAAAAATTCATGTTGACACAAATAAAAGGTTGCATTTTTCAATAATCGTTTGTACTGGTGCATGTTTTTTATAGCTAAATGGATCACTGATAATAATTAAGTAAACTGTCTGTGAAGTTATTATCAGATTATTGTTGACATTTATTTGTATGAAATAACTTCTGTATGTATTTTCATTTATGAAAACATTTTTATTTTTTATATCTTATTAACATTTTTTTTTTTATATATCTTATAAATGAACTATTCCGATATAGTTGATTAGTGTTTGACAAATTATCTGCCATTCAATATCCAATACGCGCGTGAAGATAACTGTGAAGAAGGTTAGAATTGACCTTCAGCAAGCCGCTTTTGTCGTAAGAGGAGACTAACAGGATGGGGTGGTCAAGCTCCCTGACTTGGTTGATGCATGTCATTGTATCTCATTTGTGTAGATTGATGCTCATGATGTCAGTCACTAGATTGTCTGGTCCATACTAGATTATTTACAAACCGCCATCAATATGGAATATTGCTAACAACAAGCAAGCAAACAAACAGTATTCAATCAGGGCATGTGACTATAGTTCTTCACTATAATCCACAGCTGATTTCAGACTGGTGGCTTTTGAAATATTCAAGTATGAGAATTATTCCAGGAATTCCACAGATTCCGTTACATCAAGGGTCAGTTTTGTGATACATACCATTACGATATATGCATAAGTGATATAGTCCCCCCATATCCCCAGCTAACTTTCAGTGTTTCTTAATAAAAAACATTCTCATCCCTGGATATAACTGGATTCATAAAGTTTGCGACTGTTTGTGGTTGTATGTGAACTATATTCTGAAAACATACTGTTTGTGTACTCGTAAGAGATAAAATTGTAAAAAAAAACAAAAAACGTTTGAAACTTCTGTTTATTCCTGATTTTTATCTGGATGGACACATAGTGTCATCACTTCAGTGTATTCCATGTATTGACCATTTCTCGTTAAACCGTTATATGGCTCATAGTCTCTACACCCGTATTATGTAATAAAACCTGTCCTCCCCTTGCTTGAAAAGTGTATAAAATCTGTTTATGTGTGTGAGAGCCTCACACTGGGGCTCGGAAACCTTTGATGTGTTGGCGATTCTCTGAAGTTGTATCTTAACGGGAAGTGTATGTGACAGGCAGCAGCTCAGTCTGTCTCCCTCACAATCGAGGGAGTAGCTCCCTAGATATTTATGATATACAAATGTCCACGCAGAGCCGTGCATATGATTTAACGATGAGAGACTCAAGATTCGCCAAGCTACAATGTTTGCGGCCATTCTGATAGTGTTCGATAGGGGTAGGTTAGCAGATAACTGGGGGTAAAAAGCAAGGTTTGATCACAGTGAAGTGAATATAGATGGTTCAGGTGTAATGGCGGGGCTCAGAAATGTGGGAAGAGAGCTGTGTTAAGTGTCGCGGCTTACTGGCTACTCTTAATCACCATTTGAAGTTGTGCGTCAAATCGGCCATAATCGAATCTCCCTCATACTAAGTGACAATGAAAGGGATTCCAACTTCTAGTACACTGATAAATCTTTCATGGAAACGGGTGATAAATGCTTTGGTTTCGTACAAAGGGATAGGTATAGCATAGTACCTCTTGTGAAAGCCTGTGTTGACTTGGTCGAGGTGTTCATGATATTTTGCCAAGAATTAAAAGTTTTATTCCTTTGTTATTCTCCGGTTATTGACTAATACTATCTAGGGATTTATCTAGACCTGCTCAGGCTGATATTCGGCTCCAAGTTTGTAGAAAATGTTATTAAATTCCCAAATCGAATTAAAGAATTTCCATATCATCTTAATATATATGAACTAATAACTCATTTTATGGCTTTGTAGAGATAACCTGTATTTCACAGATAGAATGACTAATAAATAGGAAGAGGTTTTGTTGCTTATGTAATATATTTATGCATTGATTGCGATCTCTAAATACAGAGTTAAAATACCTATGACTATAAGAACACAAGAACTTTTTAATAAGTTCCGATTTTGGACAAAATAACAATTTTCCCCCAATTTGCCTGTCAGGGCACTTATTTTAGAATCCTGGATAAGTCCCAGCTATCATACCATACTTCCTCTTGTATACGCCCACATATTCATATTCAAGGTGGGTATTTAGCAATGAAAGATATATAAATTTATTTTCATATAGCTCTACTGATAATCCCTAATATCAAGTACCTCAATGGACATATTGAAGGTTTTGTGAGGCATTTAGCCAAGAACTTTTCCATAATTTTAATCTCAGGGGATTGACCAATGAGAGTGTGTAAAACTTTCCTTATTACACCCAGAGGATTGACCAATGAGAGTGTGTAAAACGTTCCTTATTACACCCAGGGGATTGACCAATGAGGGTGTGTAAAACGTTCCTTATTACACCCAGGGGATTGACCAATGAGAGTGTGTAAAACGTTCCACCCAAATATGATTACGAATGATACCCTTGTGGAACAGACATGGGGGAATACAAGAGCATGATGGATGGAGTGAGTGAGGGAGTTAGTGGTAGGACAGACCGAGTAAGTGACGGATGGAAGGAAGGAAGGAGAGGCTACAATTGATGGCATCAGTGCACGACACAACCTCTATGTTTCTGCACCCCAAGATTATTGACTGGTAGAAGAAAATCAACAAAAACAAATCTGATAAATTATTGGATGAGATGCATCATTTCACTGTACATGTGCATGTTTTTTTCAGATGTTGTCTTAGTACAATTTCAATTTGATGGATGAGAAATGAAATTTTAAGTGAATTTAAAAATGATACGCCATTTGAATTCTTTTTCGGACTTATTCAAGTGAGGCAGATATGATATGTGTTGTTGAAATTAGTTTGATTTGAGAGAAGGTGTTCATTTCGTGTGATTTATTCAGAAAAGTCTCTGTGGGTATTTATGGCCATCAATCATATTTTTTGTCAGAAAAAACACAGAAATTAATTCTAAATTGACAAATTTGTTTTATTAGATTAGTGGTCATAATAAACCCAATGAAGGAATTTCCTTATTAGTCAAACAGAAGCTTAAAGTGTTCAGCATTGCATAGCAAGTCGTAAAACAGCACTCAGACTGATGTTCGTCTTTGAAATTGGAGCAGATTTTTTCAAATAGCTTGAGAACAAATATTAATGAGTGAGGATATTGCATACTGCTGGCTGTAAAGGCACCAATAGTTCATACGAAGAACAGAAAGTTTAATAAAGAACGTGAAGGAACATAGAGAGATGCTTCAGAAAGTGATTTAATAATTTGCACAGTGAAAACAGCTGACTGCTATGCTTGATTTGCTAGATTTCTCATAACTGTTGGAAGCCGAACTCACATAAAACTTGCAGGACCCCTCATGGCAGTATTGGTTTAAAATACACCGCCGTTGCGCCTTCGTCATTTATTATCCACACACCGTATGGTTTTACCGTGGTTACTGGGTATGATTCGGCGTGACAGGTCACCGTTAGCGATCGCGAATTAATAACTTGGAGGAGTATCAATATGCTTCGCTGATGCCTCGTCGCCAAACTTGACATTCCTGACCATCTGTGAAAATTTTATTTCGCGCAAAAACGCTCCGATGCAATATTGGCCGATTCTTGATACGGGCTCGACGTTACACAAACTAATAAGTCCCAGATGTGAGGGCTTGAGAGATAGTATTGTTTTCCTACGGATTTAATTGAATTAAAACTCTAAATCAATACAGAAAATGGTAAATGTGCACAGAATTGGCCACAAGGATTTCCAACTTGTAGATTTATCAAATCTTGTTTTTTTGGTTACTATATTTTTGTTTATGTAGATATTTATTTGTTTCCATGGCTACATGATGCAATAATTTTCGGTTTTTATGATTTACAGTTTGAAAACATAAAAGGAAAATAGTATAATTAAAACTACTATCCTAGCACCAACTTGAATCTGAAAAAATGTCTGATTGGAATTTACCTTTGTTGACAATGCGTGTCATTTAAGATGTAAAGTTTACAAATATGGACTGTTAAACACAAATATATCCAGACATGAGAATATGATTTCGTGAAACATGTACTAACAAAGGATATTTTATTCAGTTTATGGTCATCAAAAATCAATACATGGATTAACTCTCAAATCTAAAAAATCCATAGTTGAATAGTTGTTTGTTCCAGCAGGAATTTTTCTTTTAGGAAACATGAGATACGAACTTGTATTCATCATTCAGAAAACATTAAATGAAATAATGTCCGGCCTTTTTCTATGTACATTGCTGACAGATGCCAGTTGCCATTGTAATTCTGATCAGGGTATTGATTATATAA
The DNA here is from genome assembly GCF_022045235.1 of Haliotis cracherodii. Lineage (NCBI taxonomy): Eukaryota > Metazoa > Mollusca > Gastropoda > Lepetellida > Haliotidae > Haliotis > Haliotis cracherodii. Next base: position 16,645,974 of record NW_027266268.1, read on the forward strand.
GATATAAATATGTACCCATTGTATGCAGTGGCGTAACATGTGACTGGATTTCTGACTGAGTGACAGGTTTTGATTGATGATCATCGTACGAGGTTACAACATACAGTTGGATCTAGGCATGTCATGCAACATATATTCAGTTGGGTTATCCCCTCTTGTCATATTTAAGCTGTGCGCTCACAATTGTGACTCATTGGAAAATAATGCTGTATCAAGACTCTATCCTAAGAGTGTGTCTTATCAGAAGCGGCTACTTTGTATGTGCATATTGTTACAGATATAGTTAGTTGAAAATTTACAAGACTTAAGAGACGTCATTTATTATTGAGGGGGAGAGTGAAAGAAATGTCATTTATTATTGAGGGGGAGAGTGAAAGAAATGGGTATCATTTTTTGCCCCTCCCCAATTCAAGTTTGTTTAATTCTCCTCATTATTATCTCATATATAGGAAGTATAATTTCATGAAGCAGAGCTACAGACAAGCTTTGTGTTTGCGTAAAATATATACCCTCCGAAAACTATCCATAACTATCCAAATTAACTTGCGAACATGAAAAACGCAATTGTTTGAAAACAGCACTAGTAAATACCCAAATGAAGCTTTTTCAGCATGCATACAACAGAGCAAATTTCCGAAACACAGTTTTGAGCTTATTTCCGTTCAGAGTCAAGTGGGCCTATATTTAGAACCGTTATATACATCTAAAACATTACTTCATTTTTTTTTTAAATCTCAAAATACTTACACATTTTGAGAAAAACCAAATAGAGTAATGAATAGACGAGTAAAAAAATATTGGTTACCCAATGAAAAATGTAATAACCCAATTAAAATAGTAACCTTTGAGTAAAAACTCAATTGCTCAAAAAGTTATCTGGAGCTCTGATGAAGTGTTTCTTTTGAAATCACACAAATACTTATACTATCATAACCAGTAACATAACAACGTTGTTTCGAAGCCTAAAACTCAATTGCACAAAATCATTGAATAATATTAATTCTATTTTTCAAAAATGTCATTGTATCTCTTCACAATTTGGCTGTATACAGACCCTGAAACAAATATACCCAATACAGCCCATGCAAGTCTGTAATATTTGGCAAGTCTAGATTACTGCAGTATAAGGAAGAAAGTCCCTGGGCTCCTTTTTATGATATTATATAATTATATTATGTACGGTAACTATTTTTCTGTAAAATCTGTTCGTTTCAGAGACTAGATGTTAGTCTAGTAGTAGTGGAGGACTGATGATCTCAGCCACCTTACCTAATCCTCAGTAAGCAACTGTGTACAACAAAGTGACAATTGATAATGCTTGATTCATCATTCACAAGACACCTTCGGTTTAGGCCAGGTATGGTATGTGAATATCTTGGTGTTTTCGATTGTCATGTCTCGTGTAAACAGACCAGGTGACTTCTCCCATTGTGGCCAAGTTGCCATGCCTTCTGAGCCACGATGAGATCAGCAACCACATGTCCTGCTCCAACTTGAAGGAATTTCTGGGGAAGATTACCAATTTGTCATTGCCATATCATATCATATCGGGCTTAGTTGAATAGGACGTCGACGAATATTTCAGTAGTTCTCGTTGCCTGTGTGATAAATGGCTGCTTGCATTGTCTGGGTTGTGAGCCTGAAGCTGTCCACCAGTACTCCCTAAGCTGACCTTGCTTAAATTTCACCTGTGAGGACAAAAGTTGTCATAACGTCAGGTCTGGTTTGTCATTTGAGATAAATAGATTTGATTTTGACACTTCTGCTTTTTGCATTATGACAGTGGTTTTTGTAAGTGGTGGCGTGTTAAGGAAAATATTGATGAATTGAAATTTTATGGAGATGCACTTGCATTGAAGTTTACTGAATATATTGATGGTTAGGCTCATAACAATAACTAAACTAGAATCCAAAGATGAAATAAAGATCTGAACAAGAGGATATGGTAGTAGATTGTATTGGATGGGCAAACATGTGGCTGCATTTCTGCTATTCTGAGAAAATATTGTGCCAGGTTTGATACTGTTAGCTAAAGATCTAGTTATATTATTAAAGAAACTTAGAAATAACGCCCATGAAAATGTTGTTTTGTTTTTCGTTTTCATTGTATCAATATAATCTGCGAGTCAGTTTTGTTTAGTTACGTACATAGCAAGGGCGGGTAACTCTAAGTATGTTTCAATGCAATATCTCAGACATGAAGCAACGAGTATAAAGTAGTCCCGATAAATTGTCTCTAAGGTGCTTCTGTGTAATTTAATGGCTGTGTTTATATTATTAATGAATTATTAAAATCATCCCAGCACCCCTTCCAATAGGGCTGGGTCCAATAAGTCCGAAATTAATTCCCGGGTACCCGACCCCCTATTACCTGACCCTACCTGGGTACCTGCTTTAGGTTTCAAGAGTTGGGAACAAAATGTCTGATTGGGAATTGTTTTACCGCGGCCCTAACAAAAACTAGTTAGATACATGTATCAAACGATCAGATCATCTTACACTGAAGTTCACTGAAGTTTTATCTTTACACAAACATATAGGCAAAAGGAATGCGTGCATCGTCATAAATAAATTCAAACATTAGCGACGTACGTGTAACCACTGAGCTATAGTGAGTTTTTGTCATTAAACAATACATCACGTAACTAACAACGGGCCCGGGTAGTCCTGTGGGTTCCCGGGTCCTACTCAGGACCCACCCGACCCGAGTTACCCACCCCAGCCCTACCTTCCAAGCACCTGCCTCACATCAGTTTATTGTCCATAAGTTCCGGGAGTTGAAGGACCATGTGCTGCCTTTACTTGATGGAAGTCAACCATGATTCATCAGGCGATTCACATCTCTTCACAGTTGGAGTGCCTTGAGTAGTTTGTATTATACAATCAGAACTACAGATAAGCAATGTATTTGTGTAAAATCCTCCCCCCCCCCCCCCCCAAATATTTAAAACCCAATTACTTTCAATTAACTTGCATACAGAAACGCATGCATTATATGAAAAACTCAAATGTATAAATGTATAAATGTATAATGTATAATGTAAAAACAGCACACGTATATACCCATGGAACCTTTTCCAGTTATATACATCTGAAACATTATTTCATTTTCTTTTTAATCTTAAAATGTTCAGTAATTTGGGGAAAAACCAAATAGAGTGATAAATAGATGCGTAAATAAATATTGGGTACCCAATGAAAAATGTAATAACCCAATTATAATAGAAACCATAGAGTAAAACACTCGATTGCTCAAAAAGTTATCTGGAGCTCTGTACAATTGATAAATAAATGCCTGCATACGTTTTGAAAGTTGTGGATGAAAATATAATAATCAATTTATTGTTGCCTAAAAGAGAGAATTTTGGTCAATATTAAACCAAATCAGTATACTAACTTCACAATATTTATATTACACACCCTAATGTTCATTGACCCCCCAAAACCTATATTTGTACTGGTATCAAGCTTCTCTGTGTCACCAGTGGATAATTCTGAACTCATTCTAAATATAAAAGTGTTTAGATCTTTAAGTCATAATGATGCCCCACTGCAGTATTTGAAATAATTTAAAACCCGGGCAGGTGACCCACAAATGGTGTCTGCTCATCTTCAAAGTTACCTGCCCTCATTCCGACATAATGAATATCGAAAAATCGCGAAAAATAAGAGACAAATCGCATCTTGCTTCAGTTGAAATAATGCCGAACAATCACTTTAGAATCTACGAGGTGCTATTATAAAACTGAATACGTAAGTAGTCTTAATATTATCTGCCAGACAGTCGGGCAGGTGGAGGAAAATTTCATGCATCCCGACAGAAAAGTTACCAGCCACGGGCAGGGGGGCAGGCAGTTATTTTGGACACTGCCATGCTAAGATCTGCTGTTAGAATACCTGACTCCCCCTAATAAGCAACCTTATTCAAGTCAGCACCAACCCTTCACAATCCACCTTGAATAAACAGGTGCTTGTTCTATGAAAATGTAACATAAAAATAACTGTCGGGTAGTTGAGGTTTTATTAAACTAATTAAAAATAATTTAGGTTGAGGTTTGTTCAAATAATGAAAACTGTAATTTGAGGTTTGTTAAAATAACTAAACATAATTAAATTCATCTATAATGGACTATTAGTAGCAAATAAGGAAATTTCTCTCCATATGAACACTTTGACAATATGAAACAACTAATTGTCATCTGTTTTGCATATTTAAGAGTTATCATGATGAGGGTAGTTAACAAGTTGCATATACAATTTTTTCAAGTAAACACATTATGTTTCAAAGGGATTATTTGTCCCATATCGATAGAAACATTTAGAATTAATTACCAAGTTGTGTACATTATTTCTTCAAATATGAACATTGTCAGTATGGAGTGAATACTTGTCCCATATTAATGAAAACTTAAGAATTATAAGGAATAATTAACAAATTGTGTCTAACATTTATTCAAGTACATTGTCAGTATAAAATGAATATTTGTTACATATTGATAGAAAAATTTACAATTACCAGAATAATTAACATATTTTTGTATATAAAATTTCTTTAAATATGCGCATTATCGACAACAAGGACCTCATATTTACAAACATTTGTTAGTGAAAGACAAACCATATAATAATTTGTTCAGAACAATATCTATCAGATCTCTCTCATGTATGAATTAGTCATGATCAGACGACACAGTGAGGCCGATTTTACATTATCATTTGGGACGAACAGCATAATTTGTTTCTTCTGTGAATTGATGAGAAACACAATAAGGGGAGATAACTCTGTTATGAATAGGCTACTGGGTCTATTCACTATTGAGCCCAGCATTGATTATCTGCAGGTGTGGATTCTTGTAATGTTGGGAGATAAAGCCGAAAAGGTAACTCAGTTCGCAGCCCTGAATATATTGGATTTGTTTTGTTGGGGACAATTTACGCATACGGTGAACCTGACTGCGGATGTATCTATATTGCTTTCATGTGTGTGTGATTGTCTGTTTATTCCAAGTTGAATTAACACCTTCGTTGCTTGTTACCTGGATTCATTGCCTTATATCTGTGAATAATTGAAAAGTTCATGCTCTCTGCATAAATGGAAATTAGTGATTATATTTTTGCTGATCAAAAAAGTGTTTCATTTAGCATGCGAAATGCAACATCTTTTTACACTGAAATATTCATAAAACTTATTGTGAATAGAGATGAATGTTATGGAGTTTTTAGTTGCATTGTTTGTGGATTTTTTTACCAGGGTAATCGGTGGTCAAATTAAATATAACAGTGTATTTATTCATATGTTGTTGAGTTTTGTATAGTATTGTTGGTTTGGATGAAATACAGAGACCTGTGAAATATAAGACTCATAATTAATATAACAAGAGTTTGCCACTAACATGGCTATATCCCCCGCCCCTGTTGCAGAATTTATGACATAATTAAATCTAAACAAACCCTAACCTATTTTTTAACCAAGGTGGAACTTGTCATGGAAATTGTAAAAAATAAAGAGTTTGGAAACTAAGTCCATTTTGTTGCCATGGAAACGTAAAAAATAAAGATTTCTACAATTTCTAAATAGCAAAAGGCACCAGTTCAGCATGTACTTGACAGACCTGCAAAGTTTCATGAAAAAATATTCAATGGTTTCTGAGTTATGCTCCAGAAATGAAACATGACGGACAGATGGACGGACAATGCCCGTTTCTATATCCCCCGCCAACTTTGTTCCAAACTCTTCTTTTTTTCACAATTTCCATGACAAGTTCCACCTCGGTTAAAAATGGTTAGGGTTTGTTTAGATTTGATTATGTCATAAATTTTGCAACAGGGGCGGGGGATATAGCCCCGTTAGTGGCAAACTCTTGTTGTTTTATTTTAAACCCTCATGGTGCCTGGCCGTCAGCTGGCTTTTCATACCATTCAGTGCCCCACTTTGATGGCGTCGCGGTTTAAAAAACGTATATGGTGCCTGGCCGTCAGCTGGCTTTTCATACCATTCAGTGCCCCACTGTGATGATGTCACGGTTTAAAAAACGTATTTGTTGTATAAAAAGTGGTCCAATGTTCTTATTTCTGCACACAGTGTAACCAAATTGTATACCGGTAACATTCAACTAGAGTTGATCGTCTCTCCAACAGTATCTAAATTAAGCAAATCCTAAAGGTACGTGCACTTGCCAAGCCATCAGTGAAAGTGCTGGTGTACTAAGTCTGGTACTTTTTTACATTGATTGTAATTTTGAAGCACCAAAATGTGGCCCTCATGATAAAAAACATCTTTGGGGTAATTGACATCAGACATTTGCAAAGGTCAAAATATGAAAGATGGTTGAACAGCCCAAACAATCCTTACATTGACATCGATCATTATTGAACATATTTATCATTTCGTACTAATTAGACCGACCCCATGGTCTAGTGGTAGAGCGTTCGCCCGGAGAGCGGAAGGTCTGGGATTCGTTCCTCGGCTGCGTCATACCAAAAGACGTTAAAAGATGGTACTTGTTGTTACTCTGTCTTGCGCTCGGCATTAAGGGGCTAAAACAAGGACTGGTCGGCTTGGAGTCAGTATACTGTGTCTGAGTGGGGTATTCATGTTAAACTGCGGCATGGTATCTCAGTGTGCTAGCACTATAAATCGGCATCAGTCCGGACTAGTACAAGCAGCCACACACACACACACCTGAAAGCCTATCACATATAGCACAACTTATCAGTACATCATCGTTTTTTTTACAGAAAATAACATACTCCTCACTCACACATTCACTCTAGTAATACAAACATAGTGCATATATCAAGCATGTATAAACTATTAAAGTTTATGTATATCATATTGTAGTGCAGGAAAGTACATGGTTTCAAATATTAACGTCTTAAGTACAAAACTTAAATTAAATTGAAAGCTGCTCTTCATTTTCCAAAAGTTGATGATACAGCATCCAAGCACCATAGAATTTCTGCCGACTACCTGTCTTGAAAGTAATATCTTTTTTAATGTTGCATCATGAAATAAGCTTCCTTTTTATTTACATGAAAATAAGGTTTTGTATTTTGCATCTATAAATATAGAATTTTGCAATAAGTAAAAGTAAATCGAACACTTAATCTGTTTTTATGTTTGTTTTAACTAAAAAAAGTATCAATTCTGTACAAAATATCCTATTATGAACTTATGATGTGTTGATTGTGGTTTAAATCTAATTTAAATGAAGTTTGAAACCCATCATACATGGGTGTATACTTTCTTTCCCCCGGCAGTTTATAAATAACGGGGGCGGTCGTGTAGCCTAGTGGTAAAAGCATTCGCTCGTCATGCCGAAGACCCGGGTTCGATTCCCGACATTGGTACAATGTATGAAGCCCATTTCTGGTGTCCCCCACCGTGATATTGCTGGAATATTGCTAAAAGCGGCGTAAAACCATACTCACTCACTTACAAATACCGTTCTTTGTGTACCCATAAGACACTGGGGTCTTAGGTGAACCATGCCATTATGAATGTTACTGTGCCATAGCACTTTAAAACAAAGAATTCTGATTCCTCAGACATACACTGTTTTCATTACTAGAATTGGTTCCTTGTTTGATGCAAAGATGAAAAGTTCTCAATATTTAGATATTTTCTACATTTGTGAAACTTTTGTGATCTGTAAGCCTAGTTATTTGTAATGAAACACGTTACCTACTATTCATGCTATTATAGATGCCTTGATGTACAAAAGTTAAAAAAACAATGTTTTTTAGCAGTTATTTGCTGGTTTACTGATCAGCTGGCCTCAAAAATTACAAATTCAGAATATATGACAATAAAGAATAAAGAAGGAAAAGAACGCACATAGTGATTTTCTTTGGCTTTACTAGTATTTAGGAACATTAAATGATGTTTTTTGTTTATTTGTTGTTGAACGCCGCACTCAGCAATATTCCAGCTATATGACGTCGGTCTGTACAAATTCTCAAGTCTGGACCAGACAATCCAGTGATTGACATCATGAACATAATATATGAGTGAGTTGAAAGCTGAAATTAAGATAGGTAAAATGTAACCATGTGCCTATATTTTTCAGAATGTTTGGTGCCAAGTGCAATGGTTGTCTGCAGACAATACCAGCCAATGAGTTAGTGATGCGAGCGCTGGGATACGTTTATCACCTGCCCTGCTTCGTGTGTGTGGCCTGTGGGCACCAGTTACAGAAGGGTGACCAGTTTGTGGTCAAGGATGGACAGTTGTTTTGTAGGCTGGACTTTGAGAAGGAGTTCAGTATGATGCCGATGAGCCCCAAAAGTGAGTGTGAGTTGATTCTTATATTTTCTCTTTTTGAAAATTTTCATTTTTATTGACTGACAAAATATTGAATTGGTGTTTATGTGTGTCCTATAGAACATAACTAACCTGATACAACACAACTACAGATAACCTATTAATGTATAATTTTATAACAAACAGCCTTTGGAATTCATGCTAGTCTGCTAGCCCGCGACTACTAATTGTGCTGAGGACAAGTGAAAAGCCAACGATGGTAGCCGTTATTATCAATGCTTCAATTTTTCTACAAATTGGAACTGAACAAAATGTAGCAGAAAATGTAAACATAGTATACACATTTGTCAGGTTGAAGCAGGACAAGCTTCAAACAGGACTAGTTGAAAAAAAAGCCCCAAACCTCTGAGGTTGAACAATCATGAAGGGAGCCTGTTTTACCCTGTGAAGGGAGCCTGTTTTACCCTTTGAAGGGAGCCTGTTTTACCCTGTGAAGGGAGCCTGTTTTACCCTGTGAATCCAAAATTGTTAGTTAAAAATATTTTACAAGAACCTTTGCTGCCTCCACTGAACTTTGTAGGCCATAATGGGATGTTCATTTCCTAATTCAATGCATCACATCAATTGAAGATATTTTGATTTTATCAGGAGTTAGCTGTAATGTTGTATCTTTAATAAAATCACAGACTTCTTTGTGATAATGGAAAAATGATTTCGATATTTTTTTTCACCAGGTGACACAAGTGACTGTGGTTTTGATGACGACGGCCATGACACTCCCAACAAAGGACCAAAGCGGCCCCGTACAATTCTTACGACCAGTCAGAGACGGAAATTTAAACAGTCATTTGAAATTAATCCCAAGCCATGTCGGAAAGTAAGTAGAACCATCAGATGATTGGCTCTTACCTAGGCTTAAGCAATGAGCAGGATACACAGTGTCTGCAGAATTATTGCAGAAATATTAGTCTAATCTGATAGAAACAATTTTTTAAGTGAGAAATTTGATATCCTAATAACAATCCCAAAGGTGCAAGGAGCATGATGTTGCATTGTCAGTTCTTGTCAGTTTTGTATTCAATACAGTCCTCCATCACTCATGTTTACATACGGTGTAGTCACTGGTTGTAATCAACGAATTAAGCCACGTCCTGGTTCCATAGAGAGAAAACAGAGCTGCAGATCAGCTGCGTATTTGCGTAAAATACCCCCATTATTTATTCAAAACCCATTTACTTTCAATTAACTTGCGTACAGAAATGCATGCATTAAATGGAAAACTCAATTGTTTGAAAACAGCACGCGTAAATACCAAATGAAGCTTTTTCAGCATGCATACAACGAAGCTAATTTCCGAGATGCAATTATGTGCTAATTTACTTTCCGAGTCAAGCCTATATTTAGAACCCTCATATACATCTAAAACTTTATTTTATTTTTTTCGATCTCAAAATGCTTACTCATTCTGGGAAAACCCAACAGAGTGATGAATAGATGAGTGAAAATAGGAAAATGTAATAACCCAATTAAAATAGAAACCTTTGAGTAAAAATTCAATTGCTCAAAAAGTTATCTGGAGTTCTGAGAGAAACTAGCGAGTGATCTGACCAATTAGTTTCAGCCTTGTGATGAACTACACTACACATTGCTGTGATATCAGGCAACAGTTGTGTAGATTCAAAATTTACACTGCAGCATTTATGACAAATTGCAACTCCAGAACTAACCAGAGCCTGATTCCACAAGGCATTAACTTATTCTGGGTAGGTGGGGTAGCCTAGTGGTTAAAGCTCATAAAGCTGAAAAATCAGGTTCATTTCCCCACTTGGTTGCAATGTGTCAAGCTCATTTCTGATGTCCCCCCTCCATGACTTTGCTGGAATATTGATTAATGTGGTATAAAACCGTACCCATTGATATTTATTCCCCAACAAATAAAATGATCACTGAAATGAAAAATCTAATTTATCGTAAAAATCACAAAGAGCTTTAGTTGAATTTTATAAATAATTCTGCCTCCGGCATTAAGTCTTTTTGTGTGGCTACCTTTCGATTTCTATGATGAAGTAACAGTTGTTGATATCTGCATTTTACCTTCACAACAACAATGGGGGAAAAATGTCTGACAGCCTGAATACCACACACTCTTTCATCTTCAGTGTTCAATTTATTGGTCCAAATTGCTATTTAATATTCATAAATTCAGTGTGACCTCAAAGAAAAAAACCTACATGCATAAGCTTTCATAACAACGTACAAATAAGTCCCATCAGCTGAAGATCATTGATTGATGAGGTATTGTTGGTGGAGTACCTGATCAAAATTCCGTCGCTTGTTTACATGAAAATAGATAGTACATGAATAACTTGCGCAAAACTATCGATCCGTACCCGTGGCACTTTAGGTACAGGCAAACGCGCATGCACACAACTTGCACATATTGTCACCACCTTTACATTGGTTGTGACAGCTTGGCCGAGTGCACTGTTGCCTCAATGCAACCCCTACTGAGCATGTAAAACTCTTTTCACCCCAACATACAGGCACAATGGTTGCCCCTTTCTGCACTAGGACATGTAACTTGCTGTTTTGCATGTCAAGGTGTTGCCACTTTTTTTCACTGCCTGGTAAGATTATATCATGGTAACAGTTATGAATTGATTTTTCGAAATTACTAATCTGTTTGTTTTTTTAGTTGTTTTTAACATTTAAGAGTGGTTTTTGTTGTGGGGTTTATTTTGTTTGAAGACAAAGTGGTTTAGTTATACTTTAGGGGAAACAAGTTAAGGGATGAGAGTGATATTTTTTGTTGTGGGGTTTATTTCGTTTGAAGACAAAGTGGTTTATTTACAATATAGGGGAAACAAGTTAAGGGATGTTTAGGTCCATCACATTAGGAATTTAGTGGAATAAGGGACTGGCCATTTATTATAGGGTGGGGGTCAGATTGGTCTTTGGACTGGATCATATTTTGCTGACCACTCCATATTATGTAACATTATTTCATGCCCCCCCCTCTCAAGTATAATTGTGATAAATTCAACCTCTCTACCTCTGATCACAGCTCCCCCCACATTACATAACCACTCTCCCAATTGTAGATTTCATAGGGCTTAATTTCATCAGCTTTAAGTAACAGTATTGATCCTGGTTGAGTGAAGGGGAGTATTTAAAACAATCATATATGTTTTATCAGTGTGTGCATGCGTGTATGTGTATATCTCAGTTCTTACTCTTGCTAAAGATAGTTTTGAAAAAATGTTTTGATATTTGCCATTCTTATCTTTTCATTACTAAAGGGATTTGACCGTATAGACATAATTTCGAACACTTTGTTTTCCAGGTGAGGGAGTCTTTAGCTGCAGAGACAGGGCTGAGTGTCCGAGTTGTACAGGTGTGGTTCCAGAACCAGCGAGCAAAGGTAGGCACACTCTAGCAGGAACACTGAGTGAGTGAGTGAGTTGGGTTTAATGCCGCTTTGAACAGTATTGCAGCTTGATGTTTACATCTTTTGTGTCTGTTTGTTGTTATGTTGTTTAACAGCAATATTCCAGCTATATGACAACGGCCTCGAAATATTCGAGTCTGGACCAGACAATCCAGTGATGGTCAGATATTGTCACCAAATCTCCAAGCCTGACCATCCGAACTGGGATTCGAACCCAGGATCCTAGGTTTCTGTTGTGCCTAAGAGATGTAACACACAGCACAGCGAATGGCGGCATCCAGGAAGTGTAATTGCTGCAACAAGGAAGCTATAATTTAATGTCAAACCATTGAAGTGGACTGGGAATTTTTCTAGGTTCTTGTGATTAAAACATTTTCTTTTCTTTTTTATACACTGTGAATCCTAAATACAGTCCATGGTTAATGAGATTATGTTTCTTTTCAGGTCAAGAAAATTGCGAGAAAACAGAATATGGAGAATAATAACAATACTGGGGATGGAAAAAAATCACAAAAATCACAAAAAAGGAAAAAGTCGGATGATGATAGTGATTCCTCAGGTGATTATTCCGGTACACACAATTTACATGTTATTCCTTCTTAGTTAATGTAGATGGCTATATATATATCACTTTTAGCAAGGGTCCTGCCATATCAGAGAGTGGGACAATATAAAGGTGCTTCTCGCATTATGCTAGGATTTGACACCCTAGCATAGATTCAGCATGTATCCAAATAGTCGACAGCTTATTTTTTACTTGTAGATTCTGTATCGTAACTAGGTTAGTGTTTGTTTGTTTGTTGTTTAACGCTGCACTCAGCAATATTCCAGCTATATGACGGCGGTCTGTAAATAATCGAGTCTGGACCAGACAATCCAGTGATTGATATCAAGAGCATCAATTTAAGCATCAACCAAGTCAGCGAGCCTGACCACTCGATCCCGTTAGTCGCCTCTTACGACAAGCATAGGCATCAGTGTTACGGCAAGCATGGTTTGCTGAAGACCTATTCCAACTCGGACCTTCACGGGTCAATTGGTTAGTGGGACAACCTGTATACCTTGCTGATTTATTGAATTAGCAGACTTGTAGTAGTGTCTTTTCCTGATCTGTACCATGTGGGGAGTGAACGATCTTCAGCATGATGAGAGAACACTTTAACCACTAGGCTACCCTTACTCTCAATATATACAAAACCTGGAGATGTTTACAAACAATATTATTTATTCAACTATTGATTTAAGTTTCTAAATCTGGACCAACTTTATGTAGTTGATTTGTAATTGTGAAAAAAATATCACAGATTCTGTTTTGAATTCTGGATGATCTATGATTGTAGGATCTAATATTGGTTTTTATCCCCGTAGATGGAGGACTGAACCCGGACAGTGATGAGAGTGTCTTAACAAGTGAGTATATATACCATCTTAGGGACTAATAATGGTCTGTCCATAAGTTGTATATTCCCCAGGGAGCTGAGAATGAAATTCGAGTTCACACTGATTCGTTGACCAGGGTGGTAATAATGTTGCACCTTGACCATTCACATGGAGAAAATGGAACTCGACGCATGATATAAGGACTTATAATTAAAACTATTTAGAATAGTACCATGACATTCCAGAATCCAACATTCTGATTGTAGAAAAACATTTTTGGACATAAACTCTACAGGTCGAACATCAAAATGCCATTTTTTAAACAGAACCTTAGAATCATGTTGCTACATAGATATACGTACATAACACATAGAGAATCTCACCCAAGTGTCTTTTGATATCAAATACAGTAAACTACGGTTATAACGAACTCAAAGGGACTACTAATTTTAGTTCGTTAAAACCCTAGTTCGTTATAAGCATATATACAGCATAACTACAGTAAATAGTTGGGACCAAAAATGTAAGTTTGTTATATCTGTCAGTTCGTTTTAAGCGTGTTCGTTATAACCGTAGTCTACTGTATATCAACATGAGTTGATAAAGTTTAAAACTCTGAGGCTTGTGCGGTTTGCCAACGCATTTTAAACTTTTATCGAGTCATGTTGATATACGTGAATTTGATATAAAAAGGCACAAGGGGGACATTCTATTTATCACCCAAAGTGATGCTTACAACTTTGTCAGTTTATTAACAGTAATAACCAGTGTTTTGAGTGTAGACAACCAGCTTCAGTGGCAGAGAGATTAGTGATGTCATTTCATTGTGATGTCATACTGTGCTTGTTTTGACGCCTATGGGCATACCAAGGGAAAGTAGTTCCCCAGTATTGTGCTTGTTTTGACGAGCGTTGAACATATATTGTCTTGTTTCAGATTTACCGCCGTTGTCTGAGAGTCAGCAGTTTCCCGGTCAGAGTCATCCCTATGACCACCAACCCCATCAAGGTATGATCTGCAGTAAGTGATTATAGCCATGTATAGATCTTCAATCTTAAGAGCAGATTTCAACCCATAAATTGGTTTATCTGTATGGGTGGATAAATGACAAAATATCTCATTTATTCACCAAAACTGTCAATCAAAGGGCACTTCCAACATGGGTTTGGCTAAGAATAGATTTATCGGAATCTAATATGAAAAAAATCCATTGCTGTACAATCTAAAAATAATGCAAACAAATACAACTAGGAACATGTCCTCACCCTATGGGGAACGAGGATGCCATTACACAAAACAACCATAGCGCTACAACTGTCGTAAGCCTATGTTAAGTATGGGAGTCATGATCACCTTACCGCTAAGATTGCCTTGTACAAGAGCTCCCTAGTTTCCAGGATTTATGCAGTGTGACAACGTTTTTTACGTTTATACTGCCATAAACGCAAAAAATATTGAAGTCAATTCTTAAATAATTTAACTGATCAGTTATTTGTGCTGTTGAGTATCTATTTCTTGTGTTGGTTTCAGGCAGCATGTTCACAGTGCAAGGTCTGCCCGAGAGCATGTACCCAGAAACACCAATGCCATTGGATGATGGTGTCGAAGCTATTGATCAAATGCTGATGAACGACAGCACAGGCCATCCCCATATCTCAGCATCAGGACCCCTTATCAACCCTATAGACAAACTGTACTCCATGCAGAGCTCATACTTCAGTGCTGAGTAGAGGAGCCATCCAAGTGTGTGTGTGTTGTGCTGGGGAATGTGTCAAAGACTTCGGCTTGTTCGGCACAGGGCTTGTGTCAAAACTAGATTGTGTCAAAAACTTCATGGAATTGCACGGAGAAGCCGTGGGATGGGTCGAGCATGGCTTCATGTTATAATCACTGTACAGATTTCAATGTCGAAATGACATTGCTGTATAAATATATAATTTATTTATTATTGTGAATATAATATTATTGGATTACCAAAGATCTATGACATTCCATGTGCATTTTATCAAAATACGGAACCGAACATGGTAGTAAGACTGTAAAATATCATAGTGCGGGCTGCTTGGACAGGTCAACACTTTCTGAAGAATCTATTAAGTTCTCCATTAAGGTAAATGCTAATTCAAGGATGTCTAAAAATTTAATGGTCTTTGCCAATATACATTTTTAACAATGAAGTTAAAACATATAGACATGTTTGAACTATATTTGTGAAAATATTAGATTCCAGTTGATGATAATAATACCATGATGTTAAAGAGATCAACGATTCAACTGGATCTTGTTAATATCATTAACACCTAGTCATTTAGTCTGTCAGCAATGAAATTTATGTATGCTAGATCTTCAAGTAGAGTTCTGTTGCTGATTAATGTAATAGATACATATTCAAAACACAATTTGGCGAATGATGAATTAAAATTACATTGGGCCGCATTAAATGAATATACAATTTTCATCCAAGCTTTTCAAACATGTGAAGGGGAGATATTTCAATATTTTAGAATTTTAGTTATTTAAGCAAACTATTTAAGGATTTTGATTCACATGAAAATATGAAAGTTCCGTATGACTGTGTATACGGTGTTATTCCTCGATTAAAGAAAGTCGTGAACACATGTACACACAGCCACGTATTTTTGAATATACACACAGCAGCATTTTTTTGATGGGGGTACCAAGGACAATAAAATTATGTAAGGTGGGTAGTGTTTGGTAGTGAGGCTGGTTGAAAATTAAGTAATTTATTATAGTCTTAAGTTATTATTTTGACAAGCAGTTCATGGACGATACAGTCATAAACAGCTATATGAGATAGCCCCGCTTGAGCACCTGTTCCAAAGTATGTACGCCCACCTGAATTTCATTACTGAAAAGAATCTTCACCGTTCCCTGAAAATATCTTCCAAACATGTCTTCTTCAAAATAACTTGTATGTGCTTGTTATTGCGTTTCAGAATAAAAGTTTTGTTGAACAGCAGAAACAATAATTGCAACCAGCCAATGTGTTTTTTATATACATTGCTTTAGAATTTGAAAGTAGAAACGGCCCAGTCTTGATCTGTTTATGTTTTATGAAATGTCTGTGCCGAAAATAATAAGATGGGTTAGATTGTCACTGGTGCAGTTTAGCAATATTAGTTCCAACACATTTGCTGAATACACCTTCCTTGACAAAAGAGGGTTTTCATTCCATAAGGTGAAAATAATGCATTCAACCTAATTGTCAGTGAAAATGACCTTTTTTTCCCATCATAGCACTGTTAAAAGACTGGGTACTGTTTTTCTTCTTTTAAGTTTAACAGAAACTAACTGGTGGACTGGTTAATCTTGTTAGGCAAATCAAGCAGCCATATTGTTTTAAGGAAGAAAGTGACGTTGGTATCTTTTGCATCTCTTAATGTTTTGTCAGCAGTTTGGAATGTGGGTTCTTATTGCGTTTCTATAATCACTAGGCAGTCATCTCCTTATGTATAGTAGTTACCATATGGTTTTAACTTATCTGTATGAATGAAGAAAACTAAAAGGAAACCGTTGACCTGACACCCATAGTAACATGTGACTTAAATACTACATCAATCTCATTTAAATTTGATCTTAGTTCTAGTTACCGCCAAACAAAGATCTGAGGACATCCCATTATGGGTCACGTCAAAAACATTTCATCGGACCAGTCAGAGCGTCACTTACAAATCAGGAATGTGACAATCCGAATCTTGCAACTTCGAAACGTTCAACACGGGGTATTCCGAAGGATATTTAAAGGTGTTACGATTGAATCAGTAAACATCTTCGTTTATCTGAACGGAAGAGACTTTGCATAGCCCTTGGAAGTACTGCCCTACAATCTCGGCACTCTATTAGACGTTCCAGTATGTTCTTTTGTTCAGTTTTCAAATTTTGATTTCGAGAACTTTGTTAAATTTCTTTTTCCAAGCATAGTCGCCAGTTTGAAACGTGCGATAGAGCTCAAGAAAGCTGCTTTCTGATTGGCTTATGTTGACTTCTTGTAAGTCATTTCATTGGTCGGTCAAAGTTGGTGAAAGGTGGCTTCATGACCCGTAATGGGATGTCCTCAGATCTTTGTTTAGTGGTAGCGAGAACTAATATTTTTTTGAAGTGAGATTAATACTACATGGAATTTACTTTCTGCACAATACACCAGTGGTATAACTACCAGTAGGCCTTATGTCGGGAAACACATAGCTGACATTAAAACTAGCACAATGTTATAAGCCTCAATCTAGGATTAAGCAGAACCTGAAATGAGCGCTTTATGAACAGACTTTTGCAACTGGCTGTCCTAACATATTTGATTTAAATATCTCAGTTTTATGATGTATACCATTAAAAAAAGTTAAGGACTAACTGATTCTTTCATATTACTATAGTTAATCTGTCATGACAGATTAACTATAGTATCCGTGTGTTATGGGTTTTCGAACGCTTAAGAAACATTCATAGTTTTCTCTCTCAGCACATGAATAAGGGTAAAACATCTCATTCTCTTTTAAAAGACAACTTTCTCTTAAAAACAAGCCATCACCTAAATATTTACAATGTCTGTGTGATGCTACACCCCCAGTTATAGTGCGAGTAATCGCGAGAAACATGGACGTGCTATAAAGTATGACGTCAGAACACCTATGATCCAACAATGATATGACAGAATCATGACAGATTAAATGTTGTAGTATGAAAGAATTGGGTGGTCCTTAACCTTTTTGAGTAGTATATATCAGTGAATGAAAACTCACTAAGAAGAAACATTTTACTGATAACTTTACCTCAATGTGAGCTGAACCAAGGGATCAATGAGACTGAGGCATCTCACACCAGCTTTGTGCTCTCGTAGTGCCTGAGAGATTGAATATAGCATTAACATGACATTCCAAATCTTTACCAATTATTCCCTTTTACAGATAGTGCTATGATTCTGATTACAAACCCTTGTGCTTCGCATTTTACCAGTAGGTTGTGAATTTGTTGATATGTTTGTATGTTAATAGTGCAATATATGGCAGAGGAGAATGTACATAGTTTGTGTTGTAGTGTGTGCATGTTTCTTCCTGTTTGTCTTGGGTTCCTGGTAGGAGGATTTCAGTAGTAAACTTTACCATGCTGGTCGGAAAGTATGGGCACAATTTCTCCATCATTACATTTAGCTGTTTTCAATTCTCTGTACTTCGCCTTAATTCTTTCCTTTTTTAGAAGATACTCTAGCATGTCTCAGGTTGTGTTGACCCATAACAGTGCTCAAGAGCAACACAATTTGAGAGTTATGTCCCTTAGCTCTGCCAGGATCCACTGATTGTGGATTGAATACTAAATTTGTGTTTATTATGATCTTTGGTTGGTATGTGAGAACCATGCCTTCCTGTTTGGGTTCATCATTGTCTTAAAGGTCCACGAGCTGCCTCACTTCCAGTTGTGGACCCGCGAAGATCCAGGGTAGAATAGGTCTTCAGCAACCCATGCTTGCCGTAAAAGGTGACTATGCTTGTCGTAAAAGACGACTAACAGGATCAAGAATAATAGAACCCGGGCCTTCTGCGTGGCTAGCGACGCTTTAACCACTAGGCTACCCCACCACTCCTTATCTCAAATAGGAACATTCCAGATCACTAGATGCAGAGATCAGTATTGAGTAGATGAGAACATCATAAACTACATACAGAATTGTGTCCATACTTCACGCCAGTATTGGTTCTAGTTTTACCATTAATGCATCATACAGCATCTTGTCCACATGTTTGTTGTAAATATCCTGTAAAGTATTGAACTACATTTTCTTATGTCGTTCCCAAATTGGAACCTCTGTCAGCATTGATATCTCGTCAAATGTTTTAGTAGGTTGTGAAAAAAATGGTTGTGACTTCACAATAAACCCACGAAGAAATCTCATCAATTAAACCCATCTACCAGCTGCTGCTTAAGTTAAGTTGCAAAGAGGGTTCAAGATTGTACATTTTCTCCGACACCACATTCTCTGGAGATCCTTCCAGAACATATATTTATTGTATTGTTACAGGTCTATGATCTTGTTTATTTGTTACTGTTTGTATACATAGTGTTTTATTTATTTCTTTGGCAAATATTGGATAGATAAGGAAAGGGGTATGATGGATAATGTCACTAGGGTTAGACATAACATTGACAGTCAATTTGATCAGTGAAGATTCACGTCTTTGCAGCTACAGGTCTGTCAACTGAATACAGTGAAACCTTGTTAATCCAGACACCTCAAGTTACAAACAATCTTTTCAGAATGTCCATGTATATTTAACGCAGCAGTACCTGCATCTGTGATTCGGAAACCATAAATTTGGACAATTGGAATGTTACTGTCCAGTTTAACAAGGTTTCATTGTATTCAAGTTCAGCATACCTTCAGTAATTCAATGGATGAAGCCCGAAGGATGTGGCCAGGAATACACAGGTCTGTCATTATGACTGATGTTAATCTGTATTCATTGCCCAAAGATGTCTGTTAAAAGTGACGTTATTTTAAATGTCTAAAAGTATTTCATAGAATGTGTAGAATGCACACTTGAGAATAATGCGCACCCCCAATTTTTGGGTACAAGTTGTGGGAACAATTGCTATTTCATATGTAATGAGTTTTCAAAAACTGCACCATATGCCAGTATCTTCAAGTACTATGGGTATGAGGCGACTAACGGGATCGGGTGGTCAGGCTCGCTGACTTGGTTGATGCATGTCATCATATCCCAATTGCGTGGGTCGATGTTCATGTTAATCACTGGATTGTCTGGTCCAGACTCGATTATTTATGATCGCTGTCATATAGCTGGAATATTGCTGAGGGCGGCATTAAACTTGTACTTCAGATAACAAACTTTGTCAAGGAAAGTGTGTATTTTGCGATAAAACATCACTAGACATGAAGGGTTTCAAATTCAATTGTACATCCTGTTACGCCAACCAGGCTTTACATATGCATCCTACATGACCAATATTACTGAGCGTTAATGTTGTGGCATAAACAGTTCACTTCACTTTTGACGTATAGATTTTTATTTTAATGAACAGATCCATAGGTTCTTTGGGAGGGAGGAGTTGTTAGGGTGTGTAATATAAAATTTTGTGGTGTATAAATTTTCTGAGGGGAATTTTCACTGACAGGTGTACGTAATTTGTACCAGACCCCTGCATTGGTTCGATCGCGATTCTTCTGAGCTACTGTCAATGAAGTCTGATGGACGCTACGACAGACATTTTGTTGCTAAAAAAGTGGATTGACAAATGTCGATTTATTAATCATCAGTTTGAAAAACAGAATATTCTTAACACAGACTTTAAAAGTAGTGTTGCACAAAGATCCTTTGATGATTCTGTAACTTGTCATTCAATTTTAACACCTGTTACGGAGGTATGATGTTTAAGCTGTTGTGATGATCTGTTTGAAGATTTCATTCCACTCCACCGTGTATGTAGTTGTTCGGGAATGGCACTTCCTGCTAACTACCGAGATACCTGACATTGTTTAATCTGTTGTGATGATCTGTCGTACTCATCAGTTCCTAAATGTCATCTTGGTTATAAATGAATGAATAAAACCTCATTTCAGTTAATTCTTGTCTTTTTTATGTAATTACAGAGAAATATGGAAGCTGTGATAACAGTAACTATGTGTTTGTTTAGTGCTGCAGTCGGGAGTGTGTGTTATGTGTGGGGTATAATTGTGCGTTCAAGATTATTGAACTGAGGTGAAGTGACATTGGGTTTAACGTCACCTCCAAGATTATTGCACTTATATAGAGACGTGCTTGCGTGCATGCATGTACTAGTTTGGACTGATGCCGATTTATAGTGCTAGCCCACTGAGATACCATCCCGCAGTTTAAAATGAATACCCCACTCAGACACAGTATACTGACTCTGAGCCGACCAGTCCTTGTTTTAGCCCCTTAATGCTGAGCACCAGACAGGGTAACAACAAGTACCATCCTTAAAAGTTTTTGGTATGACGCGGCTGGGGATCGAACCATGGACCTTCCGCTCTCAGGGCAGACCCTCTACCACTAGGCTACAGAGGCAGCCTTATTGCACTGATGTGCATTCACGTGTGTGTGTTGCTGCTTGTACTAGTCAGGAAGAATGACGGTTTTATAGTCCTAGACCAAGGAGACGCCACGCCACAGTTTATAATGCATACCCAACTCAGAGACAGTATTCGGAGGTGGGGTAGCCTAGTGGTTAAAGAGTTCTCGCGTCAGGAAGAAATCCCGGGTTTGATTCCCGACATGGGTACAATGTGAGAAGCCCATTTCTGGTGTCCCCTGCTGTGATACTGCTGGAATATTGCTAAAAGCGGCATAAAATCAAACTCACTCACACTCAGACACAGTAAACTGATCCAGAGGTGACCACCAGGCAGGGTAACAGCAAGTACCATCTTTTAACGTCTTCGAGTTAGATGCGGCTGGGCACAAACACTCAGTCCACTAGTGATTGACTCCTGTACAGGATTTGACAAGTGTGACGGTTAAGCACATGGACTCCTTCACATCAATATCCCGCTATTGAAACGTGTAACAAATTTGTCATTGAGAGTTCATACATTACAAATTATTTCGGGGAACATTTGACCACCGACCTGCACTTCGCACAGACACTCAATCCACTCGACCATGGAGAGGGATGTACAGAATCTGACTTGGCTTGTACACTAGAATGATGGTTGAAGGGTGTTAAAAAAAGTTACCCCTAAGTGCATAAAATTCTGTATATCCTGCTGTTGACACATGTAACAAATTTATCACTGGGAGTTCACACATTGCAAATGATTATTTTGGTGAAATATTTATGTATAAAAGTAAGATCTAAATTGTCACCACCATCAGTCTCTGAGTACTGTAACTTGAGTGAGTGAGTTGGGTTTAAACGCATCTTATAACAGTATTCCAGTTATATCGCGGTGTGTCAGCTTAATGTGGGAGGAAAGCCCCAAGTGATGCAGGTCTCAGACGTTTACCACTTTGGTGAAACCCACGAGCACGGGTACGGTGCTGACAAACCTAGAAACATAATTGAGGTGAACAGGGATTAGAAACCACAATCATAGGTCTCTGGTGTGTCCAAGGGCCGCAAATCCGCACAGCGAATTGCGGCGCCTTAGACAACTGGGCCACCCGTGCCCCCCCACAGTAACTTGAAGTCGACAGGGTCGATGTGATGTGAGAGGTGACTTAATGGATCAGGGAGATTCAATGAATTGTTTAATGGAATATCAACGTATCTTGACGTCCTGCATTGACTGGTCAGGAGCAGTGATGTTGTGATTCCTCAGTAGTCCAGGGAATTAATCGAACAGACAGCCATGGAAGCTCAAAAATCACAAAACAAGTGAAATATTTCTTCATAAGCATTTATTAGGTAGCAACATTGTATCACATCAAGTCTGAGTTCACATATATAATTAAGTGTTTGTCGTTTACTACTAATATTCTTATGCAATGACATAACTTATTCAAAATATTTCTTTAAAAAAATTAATTTGGGACTTTAAGTTTTCAAAGTGTTCTCATATTGTTTTTATTTTAAAAGTTAATTTAAAAATAGATCAGTGTGTTTTTGTGATTGACAGACAAACCATGTATATCTTTCACAAAATTACCAAATACAAAAATGCTGTTGATTGGGTCTTGTTTAAAAGTTTCATTTCCATTTTTTTGTTTTAGAAAATTAAATCCAAAAATTATGGCCAAGAAAATGTGAATAAAGGGATTTAAACTGATCTATCCTTAATAAAAACGGCAAAAAATGACTGAAGATTAAGCACAAGGAGCAATACAGGTGACTGTTGAGGTACTGTAAGCACGGTCATATGATGGAGTAGATCATTCACATTGATAAAAGGCCACACTTTTTTATTATTCGGTTACGGAATAGACTGATGAAAGCCAAAAGCCACATAAAAAAAAAGAATAATAAAATAGTTTTAATTGGTTTTATAGACTGCTCTATCAATTAGTACTATAAAAATAAAATGATGCAAATACAAAAATGTGACCAAAAGTTACTTTTCAACCAATACTTATCAAATGCTTTGCTTATAGTCTCAGGTAGAGGGGGCTGTGTACTGGCAAAACATTCATATTGCAATACATGTATCAGTATTCGTATTGTGATATATTGGGAGCTAGAGTGTTTGACAGTGACTGACACTGATGGTACCTACAGATCCTATTTTCTTCAAGCTAAAGTAAATATCCCGATGTCAAAGTCAGCATTGTCAGTCGCCGCCATTTTGTAGTCATGGATGAGGGGAGATAACAAAGTGGGGAAAAAATCACTTCGCATTTCCGCCGTTATGTCAGTCAGTTTCGAAGGGAAACATAATTTTTAAATAAATTTCTATGTAGATTTTAGGGTCAAACAATACGATTAGTAACAAAATTTGTAATATTTCTTTTTACTCAATATACCAGGACACGGTAAAGATAAAGCAATATGTATTGTTTGAAAAGCGCATTGCACTATTTTATGATAATATAGAGCAGTCTTAGTCTCAGGTCGCTGTAACAAATCTTCTGTGACGCATGTCATATATTTTTAACCTACTGTAAATATACTGAAAATCTTGCACTTTAACAGATGAGCATTTAGTTTTTCCTTTTAAACAGTCACCAATTTTTTAAATTTCGATCTACTCAAGCTTATTGAGTTACTCAAATTCGTAAACGTAACATACAAAAAATTATGGCCTGAGAAGAACTATCACCATTGTGCAGTGGGATTATAAAGACGAACCAACAATGCCCTTCAGAGAATGCTTGACAAGATTTCTCATATACCACTAGATCATGACAGTTCCCTAAGTAATTTGCTCAGTAACTCGAATTTTGTCCATAAAATTCTTATGAAAATTTATGAAACATCAAATTTAAACACGTGTCAAGCAAATTCACTTCAGTAAAAATCCATCCATGAACCATGAAAACATTCAAAAAGTTGAAACGCGAATAATTGTCCCAAACTTCCACAGAAAGCATGATAAATATTGGAAAACCATTTTATCATTTAATTTAGATCAACAAATCACTCAAAATATATCACCTCAAACTTACTTATCATGAAGGCTAAAACAGTGTTGAGTCTGGAATATGAAGTAGAACACAGGTGCACTCAAACATGTCTTTCTGGCAAGGTGGACCAGAAGAGAAGCATTAACTTGGAGGAAACATCTCTGAAGGTGACAATAGAGAAAGAAGCTTGCTGACATCACAGTGAATGACACGCAGCAGCAGCAGCAGCAGCAGCAGGAGCTACAACAACGCCGCAGGCTGCATCGGTGACAACTTCAGCGACTTGGTTCAAGGTAGGGCAGCCAGGAGCTCCTTCTGAAATTCCTCTGGGTTAGGGACCTCTTCAAGCATCCCTGCACAAAAACAGCATCAGTGAGTAGATGGAACATACAGTGAAGTGAAATGGGGTTTAACATTATCAACATGGATACCCCATTCAGACAAAGTATACTGACTCCGAGCCAAGCACTCCTTGTTTTGGACCCTTTAATGCCGAGAATCAGGCAGGGAAATCTTTTACCAGTACTATTTATTGGTAAGATGTGGCCGTGGATCAAGCTACTGTCCTTTCGCTCTCCAGGCAGCCCCTCGATCTACTTGACCACGAAGGTGGTCTAGATGGAACATGTCTACATTGTAGAGTCCAAAATGGGGACAGATATGATTAACAGTTAAAAATAAAATTAAAATTTCAAAATATAACAACAACAAATCAATAATAATAATAATATCAACAACAGTATTAATTTTGTGGGGAATGAGTACAGGTAGACCAACATATAGTCTACGAAAAATATTTTATTACACAAAACATTCTTTGAAAAAAATAATCAAATCAAATGATGATTGAAACAATATGGAACAGACAACCTAGACTAGCTATTATAGAATATTATCATCTAGACTAGCTGGTGTTGATTGAATTAAATGCAGAGTCATTCCCAAGTCGTGGCACAAGACTACAATCAAAGGTATTCATTAATGGAAACACACTGGATGAGCTTGGATTGCAAGCTAGTCATCCTCCCAAAAACACTATTCCACCAGAGACAGCTAGAGATGTAGCAAAGAGATGATCAGGTGTGCTTCTTGGAATTTAAGTGTGCTAGGTGGAATTTATACATGCTTCATCATCAAACTTGGTGATTGTCACTGAGCCTTGCCAATAAGCAGTTGTAATTTTGAAAGTCTGCCCTTTTCCTTTTCCCTGAGACTGATAATCATGATAATACCCTTTTTCATTTCTGAAGACCCCTATCTATTCTGCGCATCAAGTGATTTTACATGTTCATAATTGTCTGTGTTGGTCATGATCATATATGGTTCTATATGAGGAATAATGCAAGGTATTTGTACTGAAATGAATTAATTTCAAGAGTGCCCTTCAGGTACTGATAATATATTTGAACCATGCCATTTTGATTGTAACTGTGCCATTGGCAACCAAATATTAAGGAATTTCAAACCCTGTCAACTATCAACTTTCACCATCAGACTTGGGATATGGTCAATTCTCAAGACATGGATGGAATAGAGAGTTCTGTTTTAGCTGATCTAAGCATTTAGACTGTGGTAAGGTAAGGATTACAAAAAGTGCTATATTCTGCATGGTGTTGCTATCCAGGGATGATCTCTATCACTAATATTACTCCTGACAAACCTGAAATACTCCACACACGATCCTACACAAGGCAGTCCCTGATGTTGTACTTACCGATGACATCACAGAACTCGGCCAGGGATTCACATGGTAGCATCTCCCCTTCGTAGAGACGAATGATCTTGTCGCAACCCTCCAGCACTGGCTTGTCATTGTTGCGGACGTACTCCGCCAGGGAGTTGCTCCAGGAGTTGTCGGGGTTGATGGTCACCTTCTGAAATAGAGGGTGTGATTTCGTGAGTGAGTTTTGTCTTCCGCCGCTTTTAGCAAAATTCCAACAATATCAAGGCGGGGGACATTAGAAATGGACTTCACATATTGTACCCTGGGGTACCCATGTTGAGAATTGAACTCGGGTCTTCGACGTGACGAGCGAACGCTTAACCACAAGGCTACCCGACCACCATGGGAGTGATTGAGGTGGGTTCAACAGTATTTCAGTCATATCACGGCTTGTGATCTTGAGTGAGTGAGTAAGTTGGGTTCAGCGCCACTTCAAACAGTATACCAGTCAGCTCCATTTGGGAGTAAACATTGAAGTGATGCAGTTCTCAAACATTTAACACTTTGGTGAAGGCTGCAAGTACGGGTATGGAGCTGACAAGCCTAGAAATATAATTAGGGGAACAAGGATTCGAAAACACAACAGGGAGTTCAAGATGATTGAGAAACAAGAGACATCAGGGAATGACATAACCTCTAGATCTGGTGCTATTCGGAAAAGGAGTTTGGCTACTTTACCCACGATTGGTTCACTTCAATTGGGTACCTTCAGTTCAGTGAAGAAGGAAATAATGATGTTCAGTATTTTTCAAAATCCCAATCATCAAAAGGCACCAGTTGACCACTAGACTGATATGTATAGCAAGTTTCATCTACAAATTGTCAACTTTTTTTTAGTTCTGCCCTTTTGAGACTAAGTCCAAATTAATTACTATGGATGCCGTGATAAAAAATGTCCAAAATAGAAAAGGGCACCACTTCAGGATCTGTTTGATATATCTGCCAATTTTTGTAAAAACATACAGAACTGTTTTTGAGTTGTGCTCAGGAAATGAAATGATTACGGACGGATGGACAGACGAGGCGTTGACTATATCCCCCAGTATTGTATGCCGAGGGGATAATAATAGGTAATAATGAAATTATTACACTTGCATGTGTGTCATACTGATTTTAGGGAACTCGTGTAAGATTTCATGTATTACACTCGCTCTTGCTCAGAAACTATAAGAATTCTGACCCTTTTTTTCGAAAAATCAATATGACACACATGCTCATAAACAAAGGTCTATATCTTCATTTGAGTGGATGCCACAAAACAGATCTTCATACATTGGATTCAAAAAGAAAATCATACATTAATGGATGATGCAGAAATGATTTTAGTTGCAATCAGTGCAATGAAACCGATCTTCATTTAATGAAAGTCATTGAACTCATGTTCACATCACGGATGCAGAACCACCGAGGTTCATTTACAGCATCACTGGGTTCTGATGTTTATATAACTGACGCCATAGATGTTCCCTTCTTTCAATGGATACAAGAGAACTGGTTTTTATACAATGGATATTGTACATTTCTTTTTTATACAATGTATGACAAATACCACAACAGACCTCCCAACAATGATGCAATAATTCACTGATATTAATACCATGTGTGTCATACATTCATCTTGCACAAAGGAAGCAACACAAGTGTTTCCAAAAAAAACATGCCACATTAAATAGCTGTATATTGAATTTCAAGCAGCTGTTCTACCTAGCTATGATTTCATTATGTTTTCCGAACCCCTAGAATTCTACATGAAAACAAGAATCATTGTTCCACAGTCTGCATGCACTTGCTGAAATAATTTGTAACTGAGTTTCACGCCGCTTTGAACAATATTCCAGTTATATCGCGGTGTGTCAGCTTTAGGTGGGAGGAAAGCCCAAAGTGATGCAGGTCTCAGATGTTTACCACTTCAGTGAAACCCACGAGCATGGGTATGGTGCTGATAAACCTAGAAACATAAACGGGGCGAACCGGGATTCGAACCCACAATCCTAGGTTTCTGGCGTGCACAAGGGACACAACACTGCACGGCGAATCGCGGCGCCTTAGACGCCTGGTCCACCCGTGCCCCCCTACAGGTCTCAGACGAAACCAACCAGCACAGGTATGGTGCTGACAAGCCTAGAAACATAATCGGGGCGAACCAGGATTCAAATCCATGATCTATAGTTTCTATTACGACTAAGGGACAGAAATCTACACATAAATGGTGACGCCTTAGGTGACAGTGCCACCTGCGTCCTATGAATATGAAAACAACTAACAAGGAAGCTAAGTAACAAATAAATGCTTTCGGCTGATTGTTTGGTTAATTGAACCTTGAAAGAAATACATACAAACCTTAAATCAATTGAAACAATTTGCAAATTTATCTTTTTTACTATTGAAAGCTTTACACAATGCCTTAATTCCATACTGAATACCATGATGTAGTGGTTTACCTAGACTTGCTCAGGGGCCTATATATTGGCCCCAAATGTCAAAACTAAATTCCCAGTTTGGAACTAAATTCATGATACAATGTATTAGTACATATAACTAATAACTAATTTTATAGCTTTGTACAAGTAACCTGTATGCACTTTTAGCAAGACCAATAAATACGAACAGGTTTTAATGATTTGTTTTATATTATTGCATTAAATGCCATTTCAAAATACCTCTGAATTTAAGAAAATATGAACTTTTATAATTCCAATTTTGAACAAAAAAATGATTTTTCCCAATTTGACAAGCATCAACCAAGTCAGCGAGCCTGACCACCCAATCCCGTTAGTTGCATCTTACGACAAGCATAGTTGCCTTTTACTACAAGCATGAGTTACTGGAGACCTATTCTACCCTGGATCTTCATGGGTCACATCTATACTTTTAGGGAACTTTATAACATACATATAAAACTAAACTGTGCTAAAGCTAAGGTTACTTCCATAACAAGAACAAATTAGTTCGGCTGTTAGAAAATTTGCGTATCTTGAAATCCCATTACAAAAAATAAACAAATAATTTTGTGAATATTATTGCAGAAAACAGAAAGAGTTTCATTACAGATAAAGTAAGGCTTATTGGAGACTATCAATCATGACGTTAATGACAAACTTCTTTCTGTTTCTCTCATTGCAGAACATATCCCATCTCCGACAGAGGTCTGACTGTATGAGATTAACCCAACACAGTCGTGAATGCGTAGGTGTGACAATGACGGCCGTACTCCACCAAGTGTTCATCATAACTCAGTTGTCATACGACACAAATATGACACACTGGACTTGGCCTATCAATCTACACAGTGTCGAATACACCAGAAGCCCAGAAAATCCCTCCACGACAATTGTAAGTACAAATCCACAGCCCAGCCTTGCTAATGACCGGCAGGTGTGTACAGACAGAATGAACTGCCTGGGTTGGTTTGTACGCTAACACCGAGCGTGATTATAGAAGTATTACCCGATTAGTGTTCGGATAATCTGTCCCCTGTCCCCTGGAGCGCTTCACGGACAGATATTTGGGGGGGTTGAGCAGTGAACTCAGGTGAAAGGTATCCCCCCATGATCGGTCATCTAAATCCACTGACCGAGAGCCAGGGCAGGAAATGTGTGTCTTCTGCTGGAGATTAATGAGAGGTCACTGGTCTTACCACATGTTTTTATCTGATGTAGGCTTAACGGATTGACAGAAGCATTAAGGTTCTCTTCATCACTGGAGAGAAAACGAACTGAAGAGTTGGGTGTTAGTGAAATATGAACAGGAAACATTGTGATAAAGAAGTGTTCCAAATCTCATCTTGTCATAATGTTTTTTAAAAATAATTTGATAGTTTATTACCTTATTTCGATGCTCTCAAAATTAGAAATAGGGGGCTCTTATTAGAATTAAATTTTGGTGAAAAAAACTAGAAAGATCGTTAATTTCTAGGTTTATGTACCTGATATGATACAAAAGAAAAGTCTGTGCGTATTATACACGACAGATATATTTTTCCAGAATTTAATTGCCCATAATTAAGGGTGCATATAACACACGGGTGTGTATTATACACGAATAAATGTCTTTTGTACATTGATCAATCAGAAGAGGTGCTAATTGGGATTGTTCACTAGCCAATATATTTGCAAATATCACTGTGGGTGCTTATTAGAGCGGGGCGCTTATTACATCGAATACGGTAAGTTGAAAGCAGAACAAATGAGACTTTTGGATTTGGTTTCAACTTTCAGGATTTTTCTGACTTAGGATTAATTGCACATACCCCAGTTTGGGAGAATAAATATAATACTGACAGGCTTCAACTTCAACTTCAAATTTCAAATGATTTTACCTGAAATGTTTTGCGAATTGATTTATTCATAAGTTGGTAGGTGGATGAGAGGGTGGGTGAATGGTTGGATGAGTAGGTGCGTGGTTGAGTAGTCGGGTGAGTAGGTCTATGAGTGATGAGGTGATGGGTGGATGGATGAGTGGGTGAGTGGGTAGAAGGGTGAGCGAGTGAATAGATGGATGCATGTTTGGATTGATGAAGAGGATGTGTGCAGGGGTGAGTGGGTGATTGGGTGAGTTGGTGAGTAGGTGAGTTGGTGAGTCAGTTAGTTGGTTGGTTGGTTGGTTGTTTAACTCCGCACTCAGCAATATTCCAGCTTTATGACGGCGGTCTGTAAATAATCGAGTCTGGACCAGACATTCCAGTGATTGACATCATGAGCATCGATCCACGCAATTGGGATTGATGACATGCATCAACCAAGTCAGCGAGCCTGACCACCCGATCCCGTTAGTCGCCTTTTACGGCAAGCATGGGTTCCTGAAGACCTATTCTACCCCGAAATCTTCACGGGTTGAGTGAGTTAGTTAGTGGGTGAGTTGGTGAGTGGGTGAGTGGGTGAGTGGGTAGAAGGGTGAGCGAGTGAATGGATGGATGCATGTTTGGATTGATGAAGAGGATGTGTGCAGGGGGGAATGGGTGATTGGGTGAGTTGGTGAGTGGGTGAGGCGTGAGTAAATTTGTGAGTAAATCCACATGGTTGTTAGAGAGTGAGTGTACTGGACAAATCCCACTGAATGTCACTAGGGGCTAGGTCAGGCAAACAAGTGATTGACAGTGTGAAAACCAAACCACACCAATACAGCTGTGACATGGCCTTCCCTGGCAGGCACCCCTTCATCAAGTACTATCCCTCTTCAGCAGCTGAAGTGTCCACCCATCCCAATTTAATATCATCTTATGATAAACATGGGAAATATCTTCACACATATTCTTCCATGAAATCCCCACAGAGCGAAGGAGTGAATATTGTTTAACACGACAGTCAGCAATAACCCAGCCTATCACAGCAGCTTGTACGAAACAAACCAGTGACTGAAAACATGAGCATTGATGTACGCCACTCAGGCAGGAAGACACCCAATTGACTATCAGACCCAATCAGAACCAAGCAGAAACAATTCAATGTAGTCAGTCAGATCTTACCAGAAGATGAGGTGAGGTGAGGTGAGGTGAGGTGAGGTGAAATGGGGTTTAACATCGCGTCCAAGTTTATTGCACTTATATAGCAACGTGCATGTACGTGAGTGTGTTTGTGTTGCTGCTTGTACTAGTCCGGACTGATGCCGATTTATAGTGCTAGCTCAATGAGATACCATGCCGCAGTTTAACATGAATACCCCACTCAGACAGAATACTGAATCCGAGCCGACCAGTCCTTGTTTTAGCCCCTTAATGCCGAGTGCCAGACAGGGTAACAACAAGTACCATCTTTTAAAGTCTTTGGTTATGACGTGGCTGGGGATGGAACCCCGGACCTTCCGCTCTCCGGGCGGACGCTCTACCACTAGACCACGGAGGCGGTCTTACCAGAAGGACATGTCACTGGGGTATTATTCTGACCCAGAATTCCCAAGAGGGTCCACTCCACCAAGAGGCCTACCCACCCAGTCCACTTTACAGAATTCCTGACACAGCCACACAGATTACAGACAAACCGATGTATGTTGCCCATATAAAGGATCGACCATTTGATATTTGAAAAAAAAATACATTGTCCAAGAAAAGGCATGAAATAAATAATTACGACTGTTGGAAAACAAAGACATTGTCTGCCACAAAAAATACATCATTGAAAAAAAAAGGCTCTAATTTTAATTAAAAAAATATCTGGTTTTGCCTATGTAGCTGAAACAATCTCCAATCTCCAAACACAATTCCGGGGCACCCCCACTAAAATCACACAGTCGGACCCCAAAGACAAAAGGATCCCTGCCCAGTGATATTCAGTACAAACCCATGTAGACTTGCGCTGAACCAGTCACTCCGCCGATTTATAGGCAGTAAACATACATTACTGTCCCCTGCTCAGTTGTTTCCTATAATCCCTCAAAGCCAGTTGCAGCAATTTTATCAACTGATTACTTTCCTGATGGTATATTGCCTGACGGTCGTCTCTGCTATCTACCTGTCTGTGACGGCATTCATCAAAACATGAGGCCCTAGTGGGTTTCACAGACGGGCATAACATCACCCCTACCATGGAATAATCAGATTAAGAAATTAACAGCTGGTATATTTTACTTTTAGTTTGGAACTAAAACGCCATTTTTCGATGCTGCATTCAAACTGCGAGTCATCGTTCTAGCTGAGACATTTTCTCACGGGTTCATAATTCTATAGACACCTATTCACAAAATGGCTCTTTTTTGTTGATGGCAACATCAGGATCATTATGAGGTTAAAAAATGACAACAGAAACAGCTTACCACATTAGGGGAATGGATTATTGGTTTGTTAAATCTTTATTAGAAATTATAATGACTTTTTCAATATAATTACAACGTTTTTCATCTCATATTATTAAATATCTGCAAGTACCTGCACAGTCCTGCAGTCTGACTTCGCGGTGTGTCGTTGCCTTTCACTTCCTGGTTCGGCTTATCTACTGTCATATCATGTTCTTTCATTTTTCAATGGTCAAGTTAATACCTCGGCTTATCTAGGGGGTCGGCTTATCTGCGGTCATATACGGTAATCGAAATTTCATAGTCAAGTTGAACACAAAATAAAAAAATAATTAAGGTGAAAAACAACCTACCCAAAATAGACTTGTTCTTAGTCCAATAAGTGTTTTCCAATATATTGTTATTAATAAGTTAAGACAGTGGTTGATGGAAGTTGTTTTATAAATCAATTTTTAAGAAAGCGGTTGATGATGGAAGCTGATTTGTAAAACACTCAGTCTATGCACTAAAATGATAGCAGCATTAGAGCGAGTGAGTGAGTTGTGTTTAACGCCGCTTTTAACAGTATTCCAGTTATATCGCGGCATGTCAGCTTAATGTAGGAAAGCCCCAAGTGATGCAGGTCTCTGACGTTTACCACTTTGGTGAAACCCCCGACCATGGGTATGATGCTGACAAACCTAGAAACATAATTGGGGCGAACCGGGATTCTAACCCACAATCATAGGTTTCTGGCATGCCCAAGGGACTCAACTCTGCACAGCGAATCGCCTTAGACGACTGGGCCACCCGTGCCCCCCAGCATTAGAGGAAATGATACGCCTGAATTGATGAAGTAGAATTCTTCCTGCCGACCGACTCAGGGCCTCATGCATCTTACCACATCCTGATCCTCCTCCCCCAGACCCTCTACCACCAATGGGCTCCCCACAGTTAATCTTGGGTGTGACAAGAACACCATAACTCTTCAAGTGTTTGTACAACTTCAAAAGTTCATTCATATAAAGATCTTAAAGTATACATAACAAAACGTTTTTCCGTTCAGGTCTTATCATTGATTTAGGTATGCAAAGTGAAATAATAAATTAGTCCTGACCTATTCTTTCTTGTTTTCTGGAAGAGCCGGAGCATAATTTGAATAATGAGAATAGATGGGATAATATAGAAAATATGATTTTTTAACACCTTTTTGTTTGAATTTCGCAGAACAATGATGTCAAGGATCTATTTTTATATCAAGTTATTTCATTATTGGGGAAAGTAACCTCAAATAAACTATGACTCCATCGTTTAATTTTGTTCCCCACCTCCTGCTTCTTGAGATATTAACCTAAAAACTACAGAAAAACAATAAACAATATTGGTGTGGTCTTGTTACAGAAGAGGAGAAAAGGCTTCCTGGAATACAATACTGAAAATATAATTAATATTATCAATTCTAAAATGCCAAACAATGACAGTCAGCATTATCAATCAAAAAGAGGGTGTACATTGTTTTGGATGTATTCATTTTAATGTTATCAATTGTAAATGCCAAACAACTTCAGGGTTATCAATCAAGGCTGTACATTTTTTAAAATACACTGGTCCTGCATTGTTTCTGTCTCAGTCCGAGTGATCCACAAAACTGCCATCTTTCAGCTCAACAATGACAACATACATCAGCTTTGATCAACACAAAGCACCTTAAATAAACACTGAGGAGACATAGGAGGAGTGGTAAGACATCAGCCCTGATAGACATGAGGAGATATTTGTTTTAACCAGACTGTGAAATTCCCAAACATGATTTAATATTGTCGTGGGTCGCATTTTTGACCCTGCAAAGAAAACATGCCTATGTTTATTCAAATGACAAAAATTCCATTGATTGTTTTCAAGTTTAGATTTGTAACTTTTTTCAAATCATTTTAAATTCCTGTGAGCAAAAATGATTTTTAGAAGAGTGAGTATGGCTTTATGCCATTAGTAGCAATAATCTCTACTGAACACAGCATCAAGCCCCCAAGACTAACATCTTAGATTTATCCCAGAAATAAACCTTCCAGACAAGCATCTTAGATTTATCCTAGCAAGGACTCAGCTCTACTGAACACAGCATCAAGTCCCCAAGACTAACATCTTAGATGTATCCCAGAAACAAACCTTCCAGACAAGCATCTTAGATTTATCCTGGTCAGGGCTCAGCTCTACTGAACACAGCATCAAGCCTCCAAGACTAACATCTTAGATTTATCCCAGAAACAAACCTTCCAGACAAGCATCTTAGATTTATCCTAGCAAGGACTCAGCTCTACTGAACACAGCATCAAGTCTCCAAGACTAACATATTAGCTTTATCCCAGAAACAAACCTTCCAGACAAGCATCTTAGATTTATCCTGGTCAGGGCTCAGCTCTACTGAACACAGCATCAAGCCCCCAAGACTAACATCTTAGATTTATCCCAGAAACAAACCTTCCAGACAAGCATCTTAGATTTATCCTAGCAAGGACTCAGCTCTACTGAACACAGCATCAAGTCCCCAAGACTAACATCTTAGCTTTATCCCAGAAACAAACCTTCCAGACAAGCATCTTAGATTTATCCTGGTCAGGGCTCAGCTCTACTGAACACAGCATCAAGTCCCCAAGACTAACATATTAGCTTTATCCCAGAAACAAACCTTCCAGACAAGCATCTTAGATTTATCCTGGTCAGGGCTCAGCTCTACTGAACACAGCATCAAGCCCCCAAGACTAACATCTTAGATTTATCCCATAAACAAACCTTCCAGACAAGCATCTTAGATTTATCCTAGCAAGGACTCAGCTCTACTGAACACAGCATCAAGTCCCCAAGACTAACATCTTAGCTTTATCCCAGAAACAAACCTTCCAGACAAGCATCTTAGATTTATCCTGGTCAGGGCTCAGCTCTACTGAACACAGCATCAAGACCCTAAGACTAACATCTTAGACTTATCCCAGAAACAAACCTTCCAGACAAGCATCTTAGATTTATCCAAGCAAGGATTCAGGTCTACTGAACACAGCATCAAGTCCCAAGACTAACATCTTAGACTTATCCCAGAAACAAACCTTCCAGACAAGCATCTTAGATTTATCCAAGCAAGGACTCAGCTCTTCTGAACACAGCATCAAGCCCCCAAGACTAACATCTTAGATTTATCCCAGAAACAAACCTTCCAGACAAGCATCTTAGATTTATCCAAGCAAGGACTCAGCTCTTCTGAACACAGCATCAAGCCCCCAAGACTAACATCTTAGATTTATCCCAGAAACAAACCTTCCAGACAAGCATCTTAGATTTATCCAAGCAAGGACTCAGCTCTTCTGAACACAGCATCAAGCCCCCAAGACTAACATCTTAGATTTATCCCAGAAACAAACCTTCCAGACAAGCATCTTAGATTTATCCTGGTCAGGACTCAGCTCTACTGAACACAGCATTAAACCACCCTGACTATGATCTCAAACTTATCTTGGCAAGAAATCAAGCTTTACTGACGCAGCACCAAAAGCCGGCAAGACTACATGAGCAGGATGTCCGAGTTCATTCCAATCCCATCTCCGGATGTCGTGGCCCTATCAGATAGCCGAGTGGTCAAGGCTGGGGATACCTGGCGAGCCTCTCACTGTCCCAAGTTTCCATGTAGATGATATTTGTCCCAGTAAACTTGTAGCTTAAGCAAGTGCGATGTTTACCCCAGAATGTGTAAACACGGATCACCTAAGTACACAGTGATTAGATATCATTTGTAGCAGCCTTAGCATTTCACTTCATACACAGCCAGGGCTCTGCTGTGTTAGCCCCTATCAGAGATCAACTCTTTCAACCCTCAGTGTACACGTTTAGAACAGAGCTTCTCAAGACTTAACGATTTTGTAACTTTGTAGCCATGAAGAACTACCGATTACATAGACTCTTAAAGTCTTTGATGCGCGTTACATTTTTAACCCTGTTACTTACATAAGATTAAAAAAACTAGTTTTAAAACAATTTCTCTTTATGCAAGCAACAAAACAGATTAAAGTATATACAATCTGATGTATTTTTTACAGGGCTAAACAATTTGCTTATGTCATTTTCAATCAAACAACACATATAGTGACACTCCAAAAGGAGTGTGTTAGTGATCTGGTCCGCTTTAAACAGTATTCCAGCTGTATCAACTCATGCCAGCTTGATGTGGGAGGATACCCCAAAGTGATGCAGGTGCCTCAGTAAAGCTTTCAAAACATTTCATTGTAGACATGTGCAGGTCATTTCCTAATTTGACGCAACAGTGACAAAAATGATGTCTGATGCAATTTCCCATTTTGACTTGTACCATATGTTCCTGTGTTTTTTCAGGTGAACAATTGACTTGCCTTTGCATGTGTGTGTGATGGGTGCCACCATTGGGACAGGACACGCTCACCTTTTCGCGAACACCTGATATTTCTAAAAGTCTGATATCGAAAATCAGTTTGTCTCAAACCTTGAACTTCATATAATATTAATCGGGTGAGAAGTAGGACCATCGATTTTCCACAGGTCTAAGTTATCACAACAAGCTGAGTTGTGTCCCTTAGCTGGGTCAGGATCAGCTCATCAAGAGTTCAAATCTTTAGTTATGATCTTTTGCCTTTCAGGGGTTCAAATTATCATCTTTTGCCTTTCAGCACCAAACCGATGCTTGTCATCATCAGCAAAGAGATGATATCTAACACGTATCATAACTTTGTATTTCCTTCAACATTAAGCTGACATGCCATATCATAAATATTGTTCAAAGCGGCCATAATCCCAACTCACTAACTCAGGTGACAGCTTTATATGGTAATGATATGCAGCATGTATGACTCAGAATACAGCCCATGATTACACAGGATCTGCCATGGTTAACACCACGTCCCTAAAACATGGGAGGAGATGTTCAGATAACTCTGTGTACAATATTACTCATTCTTTATTCATTGAAAAAAACAAAGGTCTCCAATAAATCAAATCAACATTTTTAATATTAAGACAGAAGTATTTCTCAGGCTATTCAATGACTTGTCATGTCACTAGAGACAAAGGTGTACATGAAAATACTACATAGCCTGTCCAGCTTGGAATGAAGATAAGTTTAAATACTGTATCCACGAACGTTGCTTAGATCATAAAGAGCTCATTGACTTTTAACTCACTGTGCAGTTATTGATTTTTTCAATGTTTTTTTTCATAAATAGCTTTTTCTGTCCAGTAGGTACACTGTTACACATGAATCAATTGAAGTATTTAGGACAATGAAGAGCAGGTACTGTGGTTTTATACATGATACTTCTGTTAGTTTGTAGCCTTGAGATATACTGTATTCAACATAATAAGCGCCCAGGGCGCTCTCTAAATTAGAAATAGGGGGCTCTTATTAGAATATTATTTTGGTGAAAAACGACAGAGTTGAAAGATCGTAAATTTCAAGGTTTATGCTGACAGCCTGAAATGTTTATATACGACAGATATATTTTTTCAGAATTTAATTTCCCATAATTAGGGATGCATATAACACAAGTATTATACAGGAATAATAAAGTCTTGTGTACATTGAACAATAGGAAGGGGTGCTAATTGGGATTGTTCACTAGACAATATATTAGCAAATATAGCTGTGGGCGCTTATTAGAGAGGGGCACTTATTAAGTCGAATAAGGTAAGTGATATTACTGGCACTTCACATAATATTGCACAAGAATTTAACTCACTTATGAAACTGGAAAATGAGTACCATGGAATTGGTAACAATGTTTGTTTGCTGACACAGTCTGAAATTCCAGCGGTAAGACGACATCCTGTACAGAATGGAGTCAGAGCCAGATAAACCAGTGATTGATATCCTGAGCAACATTTCACAGCATCGGGCTATGGTGACACACAATGAGTGAGTGAGTGAGTATGGTTTTACGCCGCTTTTAGCAATATTCCAGCAATATCACGGCGGGGGACATCAGAAATGGGCTTCACACATTGTACCCATGTCGGGAATCGAACCCAGGTCTTCGGCGTGACGAGCGAACGCTTTAACCACTAGGCTACCCGACTGCCCCGACACACAATGAACCATGTCAACCAGACCATTAGATCTATGTAGACGCATCTTACAAGTATAGGTTGCTGGGATAAATTCTTACCCAGAATCCCCATGGTGGTAAACCTATACAAGGTACATACATGAGTGAGTGAGTGAGTGAGTGAGTGAGTGAGTGAGTGAGTGAGTGAGTGAGTGAGTGAGTGAGTGAGTGAGTGACTTATGGCCTCAACTAAGTGTGGGAGGAAATCCTGAAGTGTTGCATGTTGTAGACACAGTGAGTGAGTGAGAGGGGGTTTAACCC
Source organism: Haliotis cracherodii (assembly GCF_022045235.1). Taxonomy (NCBI): domain Eukaryota; kingdom Metazoa; phylum Mollusca; class Gastropoda; order Lepetellida; family Haliotidae; genus Haliotis; species Haliotis cracherodii. The sequence continues at coordinate 16,684,924 of NW_027266268.1, forward strand.
TGCTTCAACAGTGAGTGGGGTTTAACCCTGCTTCAAAAGTGAGTGAGTGGGGTTTAACTCTGCTTCAACAGTGAGTGAATGGGGTTTAACCTTGCTTCAACAGTGATTGAGTGGGGTTTACCCTGCTTCAACAGTTACTGAGTGGGTGGGGTTTAATACTGCTTCAACAGTAGCGAGCGAGGGAGCGAGTGAGAGAGAGGTTTATGGCCTCACCTAAGTGTGGGAGGAAATCCTGAAGTGCTGCATGTTGTAGACATTTATCATTTTGGTGGGAATGAGCATGGGTATGGTGCAAACAAAACAAGAGACATAATCTAGGTTAAGCTAGGACTTGAACCACTACAGTGGATCCTGTATAAGCTGTGAGGCCTTAGGCCATTGGGCCACCATTGCCTCTTGCACAAGTCAACATCAACTTCATAGGTAATGCATTTGTGAGGTAAGTCCAAACTGGATCTTATGTCGCAGTGTGTAAGATTATTGCACATATATAGTGATGCACCTGTGTGTGTGTGTGTGCATGTATGTGGAAGGGGGGTTTACTTGTACTAGTCCGGACTAATGCCAGTTTTATAGTGCTAGCCCACTGATATACCATGCCACAGCTTAACATGAATACCCAACTCAGACACAGTAAACCAACCCCGACCAGTCCTTGTTTAAACCCCTCAAAGCCGAGTGCCGGTCAGGGTCACACCAAGTAGCATCTTTAACGTCTTCTGGAATAAACCCCCGACCTCCACTCTCAGGACAGACATTCTACCCACTAGACCATCGAGAGGGTCTAATGCAATTGTGACCATTACTCTGCTTTCTTCCAACAATCTGCAAAGGTCTTCAAGTAAAGATTTTCAGAAGTCCTAAGGCACCTATTCTGGAGGTCCAAGTGTATTAGTAAGCTCTTTCATTATGATAAACACCCTGGACCAACAATAACGAATTTTTGAAATAATTTCCTTCTCAAATATTATCACTTTTGAGAATTAGGGGGTTGGCAGATCGGTATACAAAGTAATAAAACAATGAATGCCTGATGGAGGTCAAGTCTTACCTTCAGGATCTTGTCATAGAAACTGCAGAGGAAGCCGAAGAAGATGAGGACATTCTTATACACCGAGTATTCCTTGGGAGTCTTGTCATTCACTGGCACACTGGAACATAGAACACAGGGTTACCCCAGATCCGGAAATCAAAACACGAACGATGAATGTTGTCTTAAGCCAAGGTCAGCAGTATTTCAGCAATATCACATCAGTAGACACTTTAGTGAGTGATATTATGAGCAATGTTCCATCCATTTGGAATATGACCCTGAAATCAGTTAGCCTAACCACCTGATCCATATTGTGACATTGCAATGATAGACATAGGTTACTGGGGTCCTATTCTAACCCAGAATGTCTTTTGTTGACATGAATAAGTTCTTAATTCAATCACTCTGAAGATGAGGTTTCCAGACTAAGAAGCTTCTAAACTAATCCTCTCGAAGATGAAATCTCCAGAGAAAGAGAATCCAGACTAAGAAATTCTTAATCTAATCACACCAAAGATTGAATTTCCAGACAAACAGAATCAAGACTAAGGAAGTCTCAATCTAATCACACCGAAGATGGAATTTCCAGAGAAAGAGAATCCAGACTAAGAAATTCTTAATCTAATCACACCAAAGATTGAATTTCCAGACAAACAGAATCAAGACTAAGGAAGTCTCAATCTAATCACACCGAAGATGGAATTTCCAGAGAAAGAGAATCCAGACTAAGAAATTCTTAATCTAATCACACCAAAGATTGAATTTCCAGACAAACAGAATCTAGACTAAGTTCTTCATCTAATCACATCGAAGATTGAATTTCCAGACAAACAGAATCCAGACTACGAAGTTCTTAACCTAATCACACCAAAGAAGGGATTTCCCGACAGAAAAGAGACTATCTGATCTGTATCTAATCAAATCAACTGTTTTAGTATCTGAGCTGACAGATGTTGAAACTTACGTCTTGGCGCCGACCTGACAGACACTCCTGACATGGGCCAGCACCAACAGCCTCTTGAGGTACTTGACACGGTGCTCCTGCCACTTCTCCGGGGAGTGCACCAGGATGGACAGGACAGGGTAGTACAGTGGACCCTCGGCCTGCACACAGTAGATGCCAGTCAGTCAAGGAGTCAGTGAGTGGGTGGGTGGGGTTTAACACTGCTTCAACAGTGAGGAGTGAGTGGGGTATAACACGGCTTCAATAGTGAGGAGTGAGTGGGGTTTAACACTGCTTCAACAGTGAGTTGGTGGGGTTTAACACTGCTTCAACAGTAAGTGAGTGGGTGGGGTTTAATACTGCTTCAACAGTGAGTGAGTGGGTGGTGTTTAACACTGCTTCAACAGAGAGTGAGTGGGTGGGGTTTAACACTGCTTCAACAGTGAGTGAGTGGGTGGTGTTTAACACTGCTTCAACAGAGAGTTGTGTGGGTGGGGTTTAACACTGCTTCAACAGTGAGTGAATGGGGTTAATCCTGCTACAACAGTGAGTGAGTGGGTGGGGTTTAAACACTGCTTTAACAGTGAGTGAGTGGGTGGGTGGGGTTTAACACTGCTTCAACAGTGAGTGAATGGGGTTTAATCCTGCTTCAACAGTGAGTGAGTGGGTGGGGTTTAACACTGCTTCAACAGTGAGTGAATGGGGTTTAATCCTGCTCCAACAGTAAGTGAGTGGGTGGGGTTTAACACTGCTTCAACAGTGAGTGAATGGGGTTTAATCTTGCTTCAACAGTGAGTGAGTGGGTGGGGTTTAACACTGCTACAACAGTGAGTGAATGGGGTTTAATCCTGCTTCAACAGTGAGTGAGTGGGTGGGGTTTAACACTGCTTCAACAGTGAGTGGGTGGGGTTTAATCCTGCTTCAACAGTGAGTGAATTGGGTTTAATCCTGCTTCAACAGTGAGTGAGTGGGTGGGGTTTAACACTGCTTCAACAGTGAGTGAATGGGGTTTAATCCTGCTTCAACAGTGAGTGAATGGGGTTTAACACTGCTTCAACAGTGAGTGGGTGGGGTTTAACACTGCTCCAACAGTAAGTGAGTGGGTGGGGTTTAACACTGCTTCAACAGTGAGTGAGCGGGTGGGGTTTAACACTGCTTCAACAGTGAGTGAGTGGGTGGGGTTTAACACTGCTTCAACAGTAAGTGAGTGGGTGGGGTTTAACACTGCTTTAACAGTGAGTGAATGGGGTTTAATCCTGCTTCAACAGTGAGTAAGTGGGTGGGGTTCAACAATGCTACAACAGTGAGTGAGATGGGTTTCAACAGTGAGAGAGTAATACTTCAAAGTAATATAGGTAAAAGGAATCCGGCAACAGACATCCATGTAATTAACACAAACACACAGTTGCAGCAGCAAGAGAAGAATCCTTCAGTGGCACACCCTTACCTCAAAACAGTTTTCTATCCATTTTTCTTTCGGCATGTCGAGGAAGGTTTGCACATTCTTCTCATCCCTTGTCATAGAGCGTGTTCTAGAAGAGAAAGACACTCATTCATAACAGGTGAGGTGAGGTGAAATCAGGATTATTGCACTTATATAGCGATGTACATGCACGTGTATGTATGTGTGTGTGGCTGCTTGTACTAGTCCGGACTGATGCCGATTTATAGTGCTAGCACACTGAGATACCATGCTGCAGTTTAACAAGAATACCCCACTCAGACACAGTATACTGACTCCAGGCCAACCAGTCCTTGTTTCAGCCCCTTAATGCCATGCGCCAGACAGGGTAACAACAAGTACCATCTTTTAACGTCTTTGGGTATGACGTGGCTGGGGATCGAACCCAGGACCTTCCGCTCTCCAGGCAGACGCTCTACCACTAGACCACGGAGGCGGTCCATTCATAACAGAGATGATCTTCCTTCTTAACGAATACAGAGACCTGATTGGCCAGACCCTGTCTTGTAAACACTCAAGGCAGCATGCAGTCCTGTATGGATATCATGTCATAATGTTGGGTGTTACATGCTTTTGGACAAATATATCAACACGTTGACAGCAGCGTAACATCATGTAGAAATAAACTTACGTGTTGACAACGTAGAGGGCCATGTGAACCATGTAGGGTACGAGATGCATGTTGCTCTGTCGGCCGCCGCCACCACTCTCGTCGCTGAAGGACTTCTCCTGGGCGAACCTCATGAGCAGCAGCTTGATATCATGCACAGTGTAGAGATGGCTGGGGTCCCGCACCCCCGTACACTCCTGTAGATAGTTGTTGTGTCTGCAAACACAGAGCAGCTTGGGTTAACACTGCTTTGTCCACACCTCAACACGGAATGGTAATGCTTAACGGGCAGATTTTACAACTAATTTGTATGTAGCCAACAGAGCTTGCTCCTTAAAGTTACAGGCCATTCTCCAAACTGGCCTACAACTAAATGGCGGAGGCCACGAAGAGTCTGTACCCGAGGTCACGTAGCCAGCTAGCCGGGTTCTAAAAACTCACCCCTAAAATGATTTTTCCTACACTCTAAGATTAAATTTTGTCTTCCATTTGACACATTTCATTTTGATATTTGAGCAAATATAGAAGTTGTTGTACACAACGTTACAAAATGGCGGCTAGTCATTCTACCGAGAAGATCCAAATAAAACAATTCAACATACAAGAAGGGATGAAATTTTGACTAGCCAGATGGGCTATCTACTTTACGTTTTAGCAAGCCTTTTGAAATTTTAACTGCCCAGCAGTTAAATCGACCCCTGCTTAATGGTTAGTCCCGTGAAGATTCCGGGTTAGAATTGGTCCACAGCAACCCATGCTTGTCGAAAGAATTGTCTAGCAGGATGCGGTGGTCAGACTCGTTGACTTGGTTGATGTATGTCATTGTATCCCATTTGCGTAGATCAATGCTCTTGTCAATCACTAGATTGTCTGGACTCAGTTACCAACGGACCGCCGTCATATAGCTACAGCTACGAGGCACCAACTCTTATGACAAGTACTAAGGGTCTACATCAACATAAAGTAACCAACTAAGTTTCCATCCATAATTGATTTGAAAAGGACAAAATTGAACTCAACGTTGAGTGGAAGTTACAGGACTCAAGTTGACAAGATGGCCACGTTGAACCCACCTGGCGAGACAAGTGGCGAAGACGGACTCCTGGACCTGCGGACCCCACATGGGGAGGAGTCCGTTACACTTGGTGTTAGCATTCTGGAGTGCCGCACTCTCCCACTCCTCTCTACCCCGTGCATGTCTGAAACAGGACACTCATAGATGACTTCTCAACAACAAACATTCTTGTATCCCCACATAACATGTTTTCGAGCCTTACCTCATTTTGAGCCCCTAAACAATACGTTACCATGCGTAATCAAAGTAGACACTTCAAAGACCACTGATGATATCAACGTGTTCACCACTGTCGCTGAAGTTATTTTACGAATTAAGCTACACAAGGCAAGATATTCAATAATACCTCAAAATTTACTTTTTCACTAAAGCACATTTTAATCAAACTTGATCTGATGATAATTTTGCTCAGAACAATTGTATGCAGCAATGATGTATCGGCTGCTGTTTGTAAACTTCCTGTCTGTAATGTCATGTGACTGATCATGACGTGCATCTCTTTTTAACTTGACTGTAATTGAGGGGCTTGAATAAGGTAACGCCTGATTGACTTGTCACAATCAAATTGACAAGATGTGGTAATTTGACTATCCAATTGTAAACAGAAATAAATGTTCTCAAAGGTAAGACTTAATTTTAGTATTGCGATTGTTATTAGACACGTAATGAGAAATACTTCTTTGGGACACGAAAACACAGTACGCAAGGATATATATATACTGCCCATGAGTGTTGAAAGATCAAGTGTATCAAGGACGATGTTTTAAATGAAAGACGATGCAACCATGACCTAATGTCAGTATTATTCACGGCTAAAACTTGACATCTCGAGTTACCAAGGTTACCGTACTCTTCATCCTCCTGTCACTTACCTTACAGCAGCAGCATGACACTCGACGTGTATGACCTAATGTCAGCATTATTCACGGCTGAAACTTGACATCTCGAGTTACCAAGGTTACCATACTCTTCATCCTCCTGTCACCTACCTTACAGCAGCAGCATGACACTCGACGTGTATGACCTAATGTCAGCATTATTCACGTCTGAAACTTGACACCTCGAGTTACCAAGGTTACCGTACTCTTCATCCTCCTGTCACTTACCTTACAGCAGCAGCATGACACTCGAGGTGTATGACCTAATGTCAGCATTATTCACGGCTGAAACGTGACACCTCGAGTTACCAAGGTTACCATACTCTTCATCCTCCTGTCACTTACCTTACAGCAGCAGCATGACACTCGATGTGTATGACCTAATGTCAGCATTATTTACGGCTGAAACGTGACATCTCGAGTTACCAAGGTTACCGTACTCTTCATCCTCCTGTCACCTACCTTACAGCAGCAGCATGACACTCGACGTGTATGACCTAATGTCAGCATTATTCACGGCTGAAACTTGACATCTCGAGTTACCAAGGTTACCATACTCTTCATCCTCCTGTCACCTACCTTACAGCAGCAGCATGACACTCGACATGTATGACCTAATGTCAGCATTATTCCTGGCTGAAACTTGACATCTTGAGTTACCAAGGTTACCGTACTCTTCATCCTCCTGTCACTCACCTTACAGCAGCAGCATGACACTCGACGTGTATGACCTAATGTCAGCATTATTCACGGCTGAAACTTGACATCTCGAGTTACCAAGGTTACCATACTCTTCATCCTCCTGTCACCTACCTTACAGCAGCAGCATGACACTCGACGTGTATGACCTAATGTCAGCATTATTCACGTCTGAAACTTGACACCTCGAGTTACCAAGGTTACCGTACTCTTCATCCTCCTGTCACTTACCTTACAGCAGCAGCATGACACTCGAGGTGTATGACCTAATGTCAGCATTATTCACGGCTGAAACGTGACATCTCGAGTTACCAAGGTTACCGTACTCTTCATCCTCCTGTCACCTACCTTACAGCAGCAGCATGACACTCGACGTGTATGACCTAATGTCAGCATTATTCACGTCTGAAACTTGACATCTCGAGTTACCAAGGTTACCATACTCTTCATCCTCCTGTCACCTACCTTACAGCAGCAGCATGACACTCGACGTGTATGACGTTGAAGTGGGACACGGTGGTGTAACCCACGGACTTCCTGGTCTTGTTCTCAAACTCGTCCAGGTTTGTTCTCTTGGTGAAGGTGTAGATGGCAAGCACCTGCAGGTACAACGCGCTCAATCTTCTTAATCATGTTTTATGACAAATATGTGCATATACTTTGTGAAAGAATTGCAGGTGGCAGATAACACATAGCAATGGGTTTTCTTTAGCACTGATTATATATGCTGAATTATAGGAAGATAGGAATAGAGCTATCTCCCGAATCAGACCTTAATTTTTGTGAGTCCGATTGGCCTCGTTTTGAACAAGCGGACAGCACGTGCTGTGAAAAATTGTTTAAGCTCCATGAAGTCAGTCACATTTAAGCTATCTGTTCATGCTTAACAAGCTTAACATGTCTTCAAACCAACTGCAATGGCATCTGCTTCTCAGCTTCTAGCCCTTGTGTAACAACTCCATAAGCTGAATGATGCTCTGCTTCAGTTTTCCAACAGGTGAGGTAGGGTGGGGTGAAATTGGGTTTAACGTCGCGTCCAAGATTATTGCACTGATATAACGACGTGCATGTACGTGTGTGTGTGTGGTGTGGCTGCTTGTACTAGTCCGGACTGATGCCGATTTACAGTGCTAGCCCACTGAGATACCATGCCGCAGTTTAACATGAATACCCCACTCAGACACAGTATACTGACTCCGAGCCGGCCAGTCCTTGTTTTAGCCCCTTAATGTCGAGCGCCAGACAGGGTAACAACAAGTACCATCTTTTAACGTGTTTTGGTATGATGCGGCCGGGGATCAAACCCCATACCTTCCGCTCTCCGGGCGGACGCTCTACCACTAGCCCACGGAGGGGGGCTTTTCCAACAGGAATCGTTATTCATGTATAACTTCCATCTCAGACTTTGAGACTTTGAACCTTGTATTCAAACCCTTTTTTTGTTGAACTATTTATTTTTTTAAGCCTTTTATGACTAAAAGGCCTCCTTAGATAACCTTAGATGACTTTGAACCTTGTATTCAAACCCTTTTTTTGTTGAACTATTTATTTTTTTAAGCCATTTATGACTAAAAGGCCTCCTTAGATAACCACTTATTTACTGTTGCAAGCCTGCATATGTCATGTTCAGGTCAGCAGTCAACCCAGACTCCCATATTCCTGCATGGGACCTCCGTAAATTATGGATGGGAGTCACCTGGCCTAGCTGAAGTCAGGTCAAGGTGTGCAGGTTTACCTTCTGAGGCTGGTACCTGTAGCCCTCTCTACAGATGCAGCAGGTGAGGCCCGTCTCCTCCTTCAAGTCCTCCATCTGCTTCAGCACCGTGCTCTTCACCGTCACCTGCCCCTTCTCGTTCGTCTACAACAGTCAGTGGTGGGAGTAACAACAGGGCACATACAGGAGTATTTGGTTTGTTTGTTTGTTGTTTAATGCCGCACTAAGCAATATTCCAACTATATGATTGGTTTGTTGTTTAATGCCGCACTAAGCAATATTCCAGCTATATGATTGGTTGGTTGGTTTGTTGTTTAATGCCGCACTCAGCAATATTCCAGCTATATGACGGCAGTCTGTAAATAATTGAGTCTGGACTAGACAATCCAGTGTTTAATATCATGAGCATCAATCCACGCAATTGGGATTGATGACATGCATCAACCAAGTCAGTGAGCATGGGTTGCTGAAGACCTATTCTACCCCGGATCTTCACGGGTCTCCTACTATATGATGTCAGTCTGGACATTGATAGTGGGCAACAATCCATGCAGTTAGGCACAAGCTGGCCATGTGATCCATTTGGTCCCCTTTTACGACAAGCACAGGTTGCTGGGACCAAATCTAACTGGATTCCCCACAGATTGAAACAGGAGTGACTGTGTTGGTTTATGATACATGTACTTTGAACAGTTATACAGTTACACAGTGTTCAAAATTAAGCATGAAAGACATGGGGTCCTTGTCATAAATCCTAATGTTAAAGTTGAAATGGTCCCCAAACTAAAATACTACAGGAGGACCCCACGATCCCCCTTCCTTGAAGCACAGTTATATCACAGCAGGTCAGCTTGAGGTGAGGTGAGGTGAGGTGAGGTGAGGTGAGGTGAGGTGAGGTGAGGTGAGGTGAGGTGAGGTGAGGTGAGGTGAGGTGAGGTGAGGTAGAAGGGGGTTTAACGTCACGTTTGTGTTTGACTGGTTGTACTGGTCTGGACTAAAGCCGATTCTATAGTGCTAGCCCACTAACATGAATACTCCACTCAGACACAGTATACTGACTCTGAGCCGACCAGTACTTGATTTAGCCACTTAATGTGGAGCGCCAGACAGGGTAACAAGTTCCATCTTTCAACGTCTTTTGGTATGGCATGGCTGGGGATCGAACCCCAGACCTTCCTCTCTCCGGGCGAACGCTCTACCACCAGACCACAGAGGCGGTCTTGATGTGGGAGGAAAGCCCAGGAAAGTGGTGCAGGTCTTCCCACTTTGGTGAAACCAATGGACATGTCATGTCAAACCAAGAAGCATAATCAGGCAAATATATAATCATAGGTTCCTTGCACGCCTAAGGGATGTAACTCAGCACAGACAACTGCTTCGCCTTAGAGGACTGGGGCATTCATGCCCCCTGGATGATCAAAGAGGATAGGATACATCAGAACCATTGTGTACGGTCTCAGCCAAGTATTCCATAAAATGATCATTGCACTAAGATGATTGTAACTCCTGTACTGTAACACGACTTATGACAGTCATACTGTGAAGACCATTATGTGAATGAAGCCCACATCTCACTCCCCAACGTGATCTTAGTACTGAATCAATTGTAAGTCTAAGTTAAAGTATGTGAGTCATGACTGCCTTAGCGCTAAGACCACTTAGTGAACAAAGCCCACATCTCGCTCCCCAACGTGATCTTAGTACTGAATCAATTGTAAGTCTAAGTTAAAGTATGTGAGTCATGACTGCCTTAGTGCTAAGACCACTTAGTGAACAAAGCCCACATCTCGCTCCCCAATGTGATCTTAGTACTGAATCAATTGTAAGTCTAAGTTAAAGTATGTGAGTCATGACTGCCTTAGTGCTAAGACCACTTAGTGAACAAAGCCCACATCTCGCTCCCCAACGTGATCTTAGTACTGAATCAATTGTAAGTCTAAGTTAAAGTATGTGAGTCATGACTGCCTTAGTGCTAAGACCACTTAGTGAACAAAGCCCACATCTCGCTCCCCAACGTGATCTTAGTACTGAATCAATTGTAAGTCTAAGTTAAAGTTTGTGAGTCATGACTGCCTTAGCGCTAAGACCACTTAGTGAATGAAGCCCAAATCTCCCTCCCCAACGATATTTTAGTAATGAAACAATTGTAAGTCTAAGTTAAAGTTTGTGCGTCATGACTGCCTTAGCGCTAAGACCACTTAGTGAACAAAGCCCACATCTCACTCCCCAATGTGATCTTAGTATTAAAACAATTGTAAGTCTAAGTATGTGAGTCAAGACTGCCTTAGCGCTAAGACCACTTCATTGGCTCAGGACAATAACAACATCAAAGGCCTCCAGCTCACCGTCATCCCGAGAGCTCCGAGGTGCTTCTTCCTGACGGCCATGGCTAACCTCTTCTTCTCCGCCTTCGTCTGTTGTCGAATCTCCTCAATCTAAACATCATCAATAGCAATGATCATTACAGCACACACTCCAGCTTGATAACAGTGTAGAAATCTACATGGAAACATTGCCAAATGCATGAACCAGAAGCTGTTATCCATAAAGATGCATGTTTTCTTATTTAGGTCTAGAATGCCAATGAAACAGTTAGCAGACTGGCAGTCACATCTAACCCTGCTTTGTGACTCAGTGATTTACTTTCCCACTTTGCTAGCTCACTGAGATACCAACAGTTTAAAATGAATACTCAACACAGACACAGTATACCGACTCCGAGCCGACCATTCCTTGTTTTAGCCCCTTAATTCCAAGAGCCAGACAGGGTAACAAGTTCCATCTTTTAACGTCTTTTGGTATGGCATGGCTGGGGATCGAAACCCGAACCTTCCGCCCTCCGGGCGTACGCTCTACCACCAGACCACAGAGGCGGTCTTGATGTGGGAGGAAAGCCCAGGAAAGTGGTGCAGGTCTTCACACTTTGGTGAAACCAAAGTACACGTCATGTCAAACCAAGAAGCATAATCAGGCAAATATATAATCATAGGGCTGCTTTGTGACTCAGTGATTTACTTTCCATGACAAAATGACCCGTATAAACCCTGTTGTATTGTGTTTCTGCAGCAATGTTTCACCTTTCTGGCAGCAGACTCGTTGCTCTTGAGGGCATCCAGGAGATTCTCAGCCAGCGTCCCGATGTGCTTGTCAGACGAGACTTGCTCCAGCTTGTGGAGGATGGGGATACAACTCTCTGCTATCAGGTCCTGGAAACAGAGCCAAAGCAGAGTAATACACAGCACATGTTCAAATTCATCAGTACCATATTCACCATGTTAACCAACCTGCTACAATAAGCACCCCTGAAGCAAATTCAAGACCAATCGGCCGGGGATTGAATCCTGGATCTTCCTCTCTCCGGGCGGACGCTCTACCTCTAGACCACGGAGGCGCTCTTATTCTAGCTAATATGAAACAGGGGACACTTACAAGGAGCTTCACATTGGGGCACTGAAACAGGTCTCAGTGCATTCAACATGACAAAGAAAAGATTCTTCAAATGCTGATGAAATACTGATCAACTAAAAGAAAGAATTCTAAAGAAAAAAGTCTGAAAATGACAAGTGACCAAAGGTTGACTTGTTTCTTGGTCCCACTACGTTTTCACTCTGCATTGTTTGTTTGTTTCTTTGTTGCTTAACACTGTACTCCACAATATTCCAGCTTTATGACGGCAGTCTGTAAATAATTGAGTCTGGACCAGACAATCCAGTGATTGACATCATGAGCATCAATCTAGGCAATTGGGATACGATGACATGAATCAACCAAGTCAGCGAGGCTGACCACTTGATCCCGTTAGTCACCTTTTGAGACAAGCATATTCGCCTCTTACGGCAATCATGGGTTGCTAAAGACCTATTCTCTACCCGGATCATCATGGGTCTCTCTCTGCAATCCTATTAAGGCTGTCTGCTGATAAGGTTTTGTGTTCACTGAACAACTATAACGTTTGCACATTGGGAGTTCTTTGAAGCCATATTTAAAGTCACTCTATCACCACCGTCTCTATCATGCAAAGTTACAGCTGATAAGGTGAGTGAGTGAGTGAGTTGGGTTTTTAACGCCGCTTTTAACAGTATTCCAGTTATTTCATTGGGTGTCAGCTTAATGTGGGAGGAAAGCCCGAAGTGATGCAGGTCTCAGACGTTTACCACTTTGGTGAAACCCACGAGCACGGGTATGGTGCTGACAAACCTAGAAACATAATCTAGACGAACCGGAATTTGAACCCACAATCACAGGTTTCTGGCGTGCCCAATGGACGCAACTCTGCACAGTGAATCGCGGCACCTTAGACGTCTGAGCCACCCGTGCCCCCTACAGACGATAAGGATAAACATAATAGAGAAAAATCTCAACAGATTCAGACAATGACTCATGCAGTGATGCCATCTCATAAAATGAAGCAACTAGGAACATACTGGATAATTTTGGGTCTAAATGAGGAATTAAAACACAAGCTTATCAATCACCATAAGCTTGATTGACTGTATACTTTTGATCTTTCTATTTCATTTTATCACCCATGAATTTGTAACCTTCCCACTCACGATAAAACAAGTTAACAATTGATTGCATATGTGAAGGTGAGCTAACTACTCACCTGGGTCAGTTTGTGTTTGGTACAGAGCCCGGTGAGAAGACGGAGAGCATATCCGAGGGACTGCTTGCTGATGAACTCTTTCCACACCTCAGAGTCAGTCCTGCAACAAAATGTGGTCCTTGATTAAAATCAAATAATTAGACATTTTGTTGAATTTTTTGTTGGAATAAGTCCTCATTCAAACATCTTGAACTTGACTGTTATTTGAACTAAGCCAATCAGCTGATTAAACAACAATAAAACAACACAAAACCTGCTAGATGTGATAGGTTAGTTTGTTCCCATGCTTGAAAACTATCCATTGATTTTTGTTCACAAGATCCTGGTACCTCCACCTCACACAAGCATAGAAGGGTCATCACATTTTTACATGGAGCAATATCGAGTTCCTGTGAGTGGGTGAGTGAGTGAGTTGGGTTTAACGCCGCTTTTAACATTATTCCAGTTATATCACGGCGTGTCAGCTTAATGTGGGAGGAAAGCCCGAAGTGAAGCAGGTCTCAGACGTTTACCACTTCGGTGAAACCCCCGACCACGGGTATGGTGCTGACAAACCTAGAAACATAATTGGGGTGAACCGGGATTCGAACCCACAATCGTAGGTTTCGGGCGTGACCAAGGGACGCAACTCTGCACAGCGAATCACGGCGTCTTAGACGACTGGGCCACCCGTGCACCCCTCGAGTTCCTGTGGGTACGACCATAGATGACCCTTCTATGCTTGTGTGAGGTGGTGGTACCATGGATCCTGTGTCTTTTATGTAGCATAGGGGCGTACATTTTTACATGGAGCAATATCAAGTTCCTGTGGTCGTACCATATCATACACTATAGCTCAATAACAGCAAGTTCCAAAGGCCACTTATTGAACATGCAAGAGTGATGAGTACAGGACGCAGAAATGTGCATCCAGTACTCACAAATGTTCGTCAAAAACGCAAAAATGTATAGAATGGACATAAAAAATTTATACATGGTGCCACCATGGGAAACACAATAATGTTCATTGAACCAAATTCTTGACAGGAAATATACTTCCTGTAATTTAAGTAATTATTAACAATACACCAATTCATTACTTTACAGGACCCTCAGATTAGCCATTGAAATTAGTAATTGGGGTTCCCTGGGCCCCTAGTATTGTAGGTTAAGGTAAACAGACACTTACGCCAGGAGTGTTTTGATGGCCGGGGCATGCATGAGAATATAGTCCACCGAACTCTGAACAACGCCGTCTTGTAAGATCAGATTCTTCAGTCGGATTCCATTGGCATTGCTCTATTGAAAATGTATAAATCAGTCAGTGAGTGAGTTAATGGTGCTTTATGCAGCACTTGGCGTTATTTCAGCTGTATCTACAGTAATGGGATTTAAATATTAATTGATGCAGAATTAAAATATAAACTGATACAAGTAAGTGTGTATCTCGTATCATATTGTCCGAGAATATCATGGTTGGTTGGTTGGTTTGTTGTTTAACGCTGCACTCAGCAATATTCCAGCTATATGACGGAGGTCTGTAAATAATCGAGTCTGGACCAGACAATCCATTGATTGATATCATGAGCATCGATCCATGCAATTGGGATCGATGACCCTGCATCAACCAAGTCAGCGAACCTGACCACCTGATCCCGTTACTCGCCTTTTACGACAAGCATAGTCGCCTTTTACGGCAAGCATGGGTTGCCGAAGACCTATTCTACCCCGGATCTTCATGGGTCTGACATGACATCCCTGTATGTTTTATGATGCTTTTAACAATATCACAGCAGGGGACACCAGAAAAGGGCTTCACACATTGTACCCATGTGGGGAATGGAACCATAGCCTTCAGCATGAAGCAAATACTTTAACCACTTGGCTACTCATGTGATCCCAAGCCAACACAGAAAATGTGACAGTCGTGAGAGACACAAGATAATTTATCGTGATGGCTTCCTCTTACCTCAATACCACTTGCGATGACACAGAAACAGTCGAGGTGCACCTGCTCATCCTGGCTGTGCTCAAAGTCAAACCTGGCAGAAGAAAGGCAGATTAACACCTGTATAAATACACTTTTAACATTGTTTCAGTTATACCAGGGCATGTCAGATCCTGGCAAGACAAAGGTATGCAACTCTAGGCAGTGCAATGCTTAACAGACCTACATCGTCTGTCTGGTGTCATCAGGCCATAGCACCTGTCTGATTACACACTATTAGAGGATAAAGACATATTGAACTTAATAATAACCTTCAGTGCTTGTATTATTTGCTTAATAACTTTCACAGTGTTTGGTATTAATTCCAAGAAAGAACATAAACCAAGCCAGCGAGTTTGACCATCCCTTCTGTTAGCTGCCTACTACCCACATTGTGACCACCCAATCTCATTTGAGGATTCAAACATGGTTTGGTTTGTTGTTTTACGCCGCACTCAGCAATATTCCAGCTATATGACGGCGGTCTGTAAAATAATCGAGTCTGGACCAGACAATCCAGTGGTTGATATCATGAGCATTGATCCACACAATTAGGATCGATGACCTGCATCAACCAAGTCAGCGAGCCTGACCACCCGATCCCGTTAGTCGCCTTTTACAACAAGCATAGTCGCCTTTTACGGCAAGCATGGGTTGCTGAAGACCTATTCTACCCTGGATCTTCACAGGTCGATTCAAACATGGGTTGCTGGGGGGCTAATCTGACCCAGAAACAGCATGTGGTCATGACGAAAGCCTGCACATCCTAAGTCCTGCTCATCCAGTGTCCAGTTCTCCAGTTATATCAACATGTGTGAGGAAACACAATGCAGGTTGTAGCTGTCTAGCACCATGGTCAAAGCCATGGGAGTATTGGTGCAGGCAGACCAAGGATCATAATCAGGGCTATTCTGGGATTCAAACCCACAACAGCAGGTCCTGGCAAGGTGAAGATCTGTTATGCTTGGCACAGGTCCACAGCAAGGCTGGAAAGACCTGAGTTTGTCAGCATCATGAAGCCTCAGCATCTGTCTCCCCAAGTGATAGAGTGTCTGCCCGGAGAGCGGAAGGTAGCGATACATACCAAAAGACATTTAAAGACGGTACTTGTTCTTACCCTGTCTGCCGCATTAACAGGGTATAACTAGGACTGGTTGGCTTAAAGTCAGCATACTGAGTTGGATATTCATGTTAAACTGTGGCATTGTATCTCAGTGGGCTAGCACTATAAATCGGCATCAGTCCGCACTAGTACAAGCAGCCTCATACACCCACGTGCATGCACGTCGCTGTATAAATGCAATAATCTTGGACGCGACGTTAACCCCATTTCACGTCACCTCACCACTTGAAGCCACACAGGAGGACAAAGTTCATCTTGAACTTCCAGAGGTAGCGGTTGCTTAACAATATATTCCATGGCATCTGGTACAAATTCTAATTCGAAAAAATGAATCTCTATTTGAGAAAGTAGTCCTTGCAGTTTGTGTTAAGCATGGATTGTATCATCAAGAGATTGTACTTACTTGTTGAAGTCGAGGTACTGCTTGAAGTGGTTGAGTAGCGCCATCATCTTGTCGTCCTCCCCGAAGGCCAGGAAAGGGATGAGCCTCATGAGAGCCTGCAGGACGTTGTTGTTGGCGCGGACGAAGGGGGAGTTGATGCGGCCAAGCAACATCATCAGCTGCTCCTTGTCGCCACACAGCTTGGAGAACTCCTGGGGGAATACAGTGTACAGTGTCAGATCGTACAGTGTCCCCTTGTACAGTGTCAGGTCGTACAGTGTCACCATGTACAGTGTCAGATCGTACAGTTTCCCCTTTGTACAGTGTCAGGTCATACAGTGTCCCCTTGAACAGTGTCAGGTCATACAGTGTCCCCTTGAACAGTGTCAGGTCATACAGTGTCCCCTTGAACAGTTTCCCCTTGTACAGTGTCAGGTCATACAGTGTCCCCTTGTACAGTGTCAGGTCATACAGTCTCCTCTTCTATAGTGTCAGATCGTACAGTGTCCCCTTGAACAGTGTCAGGTTGTACAGTGTCACCATGTACAGTGTCAGATCGTACAGTGTCCCCTTGAACAGTGTCAGATCATACAGTGTCCCCTTGTACAATACAATGTCAGGTTATAAAGATCCAAATCTATAGATACAGTGACAACCAGCAGTGTCTCCTACAACTACTCACGGTATACTGCTCCGGGGTCTGCTGACTGGCCTCCAGTAGGATGACCTCCAAGATCTGCAGGATCTGCTCCGTGATGGTCTGCCCCTTTGTGGCACTGGCCCCACCCTCCTGCTCACTCCACAGGGCCTGCACACAGGAGCAAACAGGAGTCAATGTTACTGTACGTCACAGACAGCAATATACCAGTGACCTGGCAGCCTGCAGCCCTTGTACAAGCTCTAACCAGGCAAACCAGACACACCAGACTGGATGATCAATGATCCAAAGTCTCACACACTGACTCATACACAACCAGGTCACACCCTGCAATCCAAGGTCACACACCCCAGGTTACATATCCCAGGTCACACACCCCAGGTCACACATCCCAGGTCACACATCCCAGGTCAAAGATCCCAGGTCACACACCCCAGGTCACACATCCCAGGTCACACACCCCAGGTCACACATCCCAGGTCAAAGATCCCAGGTCACACATCCCAGGTCACACACCCCAGGTCACACATCCCAGGTCACACACCCCAGGTCACACACCCCAGGTCACACATCCCAGGTCACACATCCCAGGTCAAAGATCCCAGGTCACACACCCCAGGTCACACATCCCAGGTCACACAACCCAGGTCACACAACCCAGGTCACACATCCCAGGTCACACCCCCCAGGTCACACACCCCAGGTCACACCCCCCAGGTCACACATCCCAGGTCACACACCCCAGGTCACACATCCCAGGTCACACACACCAGGTCACACATCCCAGGTCACACACCACAGGTCACACATCCCGGGTCACACATCCCAGGTCACACACCCCAGGTCACACACCCCAGGTCACACACACCAGGTCACACATCCAAGGTCACACATCCAAGGTCACACACCAGGTCACACATCCCAGGTCACACCCCCCAGGTCACACACACCAGGTCACACATCCCAGGTCACACACACCAGGTCACACATCCCAGGTCACACACCAGGTCACACATCTCAGGTCACACATCCCAGGTCACACACCCAATCCTAATCAGTTTTTCCATAAGTAGGGTATACCTTATCAGCCCAAGAATCAGAGGACTCAGGTTTTGAAGGGTCACAGAAAAGTGTCTTTAAATCAAAAATGTAAGCATGAGAAAACTGGATGCAAAAGCTGACCACACGTGTATTTCTAAGTAGTTAGGCCTTTTATTTTTGCTAATGCTTTAAATATACAATAAACACTACACTTCACCAAACAAGTCAGCAGATAAGTGAGTGGGGTGTAACACCGCTTTTTCACAGCAATATCATGTAAAGATGTGAGAGTGGACTGACCAGATTGAGAGCGCCCAGCATGATGTTGATAGTGTTGAGTTCCGGTTTGATCAGCTCCTGTCTGTTGGCCTTGACATTGACAGCGAAGCCAAACAGCTTGAGGAGCACCACCATGAGCTGTTTGCCGAGAACCAGGTCCTTCACCGACGAGAGTCTGAAACATAACCAAGCATGTGAGTCCACAACACAGGCAGCTAAAACTGTCTTGCTAAGTGTCATATTTGTTTCACCTTGAGAAGACTTTCTAGTTCTTGTGAATTGAATGCTGTTCTAGTTGCAGCCAGCTATTCTAGATATATCGAAGTGGCCTATAAGTATTCGAGTCTGGTCCAAGCTGACAGGACCCATGAAGATCCGGGGTAGAATAGATCTTCAGCAACCCATGCTTGCCGTAAAAGGTGACTATGCTTGTCGTAAAAGGCGACTAACGGGATCGGGTGGTCAGGCTCGCTGACTTGGTTGATGCATGTCATCAATCCCAATTGCGTGGATCGATGCTCATGATATTAAACACTTGATTGTCTGGTCCAGACTCGATTATTTACAGACCGCCGTCATATAGCTGGAATATTGCTGAGTGCGGCGTTAAACAACAAACCAACCAACCAAACCAATCCAAACTGACAGAATTACCACTGATCTACAGCGTCACAGCAGAACCTAGTATCAGGGACCTAATTTGACCTGGGATCCCCAATAAGAAACAAGGTGGGGGTAACAGGGACCGTTCTGACCTGAAATCCTAGATGGGAAACAAGGTGGGTACCAGGGACATTGTCTGACCTGAAATCCTAGATGGGAAACAAGGTGGGAACCAGGGACATTGTCTGACCTGAAATCCCAGATGGGAAACAAGGTGGGTACCAGGGACCGGTTCTGACCCGGGATCCCTGTGGGAAACAAGGTGGGTACCAGGGACATTGTCTGACCTGAAATCCTAGATGGGAAACAAGGTGGGTACCAGGGACATTGTCTGACCTGAAATCCTAGATGGGAAACAAGGTGGGTACCAGGGACATTGTCTGACCTGAAATCCTAGATGGGAAACAAGGCCGGTACCAGGGACATTGTCTGACGTGGTATCCTGGATCGGAAACAAGATTGGGTACCATATTAACCTGAAATCATGTCATTCACTCACCTCTCTAACATGACCTCGAGTCCACCATTCTCAGCCAAGATGGCAGCCATCTTGAACACCTCTTCCTTGTCAATGTCCTCCTCTGTAAACAAGGGAGATAGAGAGCAAGTGAGTGAGTGAGATAGGATGGAAGGTGCTTTGAATATCACTGCTAAATGTGGGAGAAAGTACATAGTGTAGCAACTCATACCGGGAAAACCAACAAGCAGTAGTTGGAGCACAGTTTGGAATGATTGTGGATATACAAATGACAAACCTTGACTGTGGATATACAAATGACAAACCCTGACTAGTGATATACAAGTTACAAGCCCTGACTATTGATATACAAGTGACAAGCCCTGACTAGTGATATACAAGTGACAAGCCCTGAGTATTGATATACAAGTGACAAGCCCTGACTAGTGATATACAAGTGACAAGCCCTGACTGTGGATATACAAGTGATCCTAGCTGTACCCACCTGAGCTGTTGTCGAAGGAGTTGACCATGTCCTCGGTGGCGTCGCCCAGAAGCCCCCTCATTCTGTAGATGATTGGCATCGGCTCCCCCTGGACACAGACAATCAGATGGTCAGACACAGACCACAGCCTGGACATACATCCTTACTAAGTCAAAGGCATAGATATAGACAGTAAACATCCTTGATCGTAGAACCCCTTGCAGTCTATGTGAACTTATCATCCATGCTGTATAACCAAAACACAACAATAAACAGAAAACAAGTTTCTTTGTTTGTTTCTTGTTTAACGCTGCACTCAGCAATATTACAGCTATATGACGGCTGTCTGTAAATAATTGAGTCTGAACATCATGAGCATCGATCCACGCAATTGGGATATGATGACATGCATCAACCAAGTCAGCAAGCCTGACCACCCGATCCCATTAGTCGCGTCTTACGACAAGCATAGTTGCCTTTCACAGCAAGCATGGGTTGCTGAAGACCTATTCTACCCCAGATCTTCACGGGTCCAGAAAATAAGTGTTCACACAGGTGGGTTGGTTGATATAGTCCAAACCAAGGCTATTCTAGTCAAGCTTCTCTTGTTTCTCCGTTGTGACGTCTCTGACAGGTACCCACCTCCCCATGTTCAGGCAGCCAGATCTTCTTGTACACCTCCTTCACAGGCAGATCCAGGCTGATGATCTTCTTGTTCACCAGCAGCTGCAACACAACATTGGGTATTAGATGAACACCGATATTGTGACCACCCAATCAACATTTACATGGCATACAGAGATGTAGTCTTGAGATAAGACTGATGTGAATATGTGTGAGTCCAGTAACCGATAACCTGTTAACATGATCAGCCAGGGAGAGAGAGAGTGAGGGAGTGAGTGAGTGAGTGGGTTTGGGTGAGTGAGTGAGTGGGGGTGAGTGAGTGAGTGAGTGAGTGAGTGAGTGAGTTTGAGTATTGAGTATTGAGTAATGTGACAAAAACCCAAGTGATGCAGCTCTTAGATGTTTACCACTTTGGTGAAACCCACACGACTGGTATCAGTAAACCAGTGGTTGATAGCATGAGCAACTACTCATGCCATATAATCAACCAAGAATATAAACAGCATACAGGAATGGAGACACACATGTTGTAGATATAGTAGTGAGTGAGTGAGTGAGTACAGTTTTACGCAGTTTTAGCAATATTCCAGCAATATCACGGTGGGGAACACTAGAAATGGGCTTCACACATTGGACCCATGTCGGGAATCGAACCCCGGTCTTCGGCATGACAAGCGAACGCTTTAACCACAAGGCTACCTGACCACCCCAGATATAGTAGTCGTCATCAACACTCACCTCCATCCCGGTGTCATCTTCTAACAGAGCAACCAGCTCACAGTCTGCAACAAACCAAACAATCCACATAAATAAAAGATTCTCCGTCATAACACAAACACTGATAAATCTAATCAAAAACTATAGTAATGCCATGACCAAACTGCAATTAAGTTCTCTATCTCAATTACACTGAAGAATCGAAATTCAATCCAATGTTCAAAATTTAGCACAAAAGTCATGGCTCATTGACATTGTTCAAACATTAAAAATTCAAGACCTAGGGGGTCCGTAGATTCAAATACGATAGAAACAACCTCAATGAAACCCAGGACCTCCATATTTTCAAACACTGCACTCATTTCTGTCCAAGGTTCCATATTTACAATACCAATCACACCCATGAGTGAGTGAGTTGGGTTTAACGCCGCTTTTAACAGTATTCCAGTTATATCGCGGCGTGTCAGCTTAATGTGGGAGGAAAGCCCGAAGTGATGCAGGTTTCAGACGTTTACCACTTCGGTGAAACCCACGAGCACGGGTATGGTGCTGCGTACCTAGAAACATAATCGGGGCGAACCGGGATTCGAACCCACAATCATAGGTTTCTGGCGTGCCCAAGGGACACAACTCTGCACAGCCAATCACGGCACCTTAGACGACTGGGCCACCCGTGCCCCCTACACCCATGAGCTATTCTCTAGTACCCTGTCCCCTGTATCTTACCTTGGCAGATTTTGTTCTTGATGTCTCTCATGAGTGGCCCCATTCCTGGCTCGTTGGAACTGTATGGGTTACCCAGCATCCTCCCCTGCAGGAAGTCCTCTTGTTGGGGATCTTTCTCCAGAATCATGAAGAACTCCGCAACATCATTCTCCTCCTGGTCATCATAATTAAAGCATGATGTGGTTTTTTTTAAAGCACATATTAATACTCGATAAATATTTTTTTACACTGAATCATAAATAGCTTCTATTCTAATCTTTTTTGAAACTCTGAAACGTGCAACGTAGATTGTGTTAGGTAGGCAGAGCAAGTATACTGTTTTATTGGTCATCTACCACCTACAACTTGACCTTTGTTAAACCACTGATCATCTATAACGCTCATCAATTGTCTGGGCCCCGAAGGTAGCATTGTAGCGAGGGATCACTGTATGAGCAAACACATACAGAATGCTGTTTCTACAACGCGACCTCACACATTTTCATACACTAGAACTGTTGTAACACCAAAATATTACCATAAACATATGATAATTGAACTTCCAAGACACCTGTACCTTAAAATAGATTTATGATAGAGTGAGTGAGTGAGTGAGTATGGTTTTACGCCGCTTTTAGCAATATTCCAGCAATATCACGGCAGGGGACACCAGAAATGGGCTTCACACATTGTACCCATGTTGGGAATCGAAACCTGGTGCTTTGGCGTGACGAGTGAATGCTTTAACCACTAGGCTACCCGACCGCCCCGATTTATGATAGACATATTAGGGGTGCAATGATATGGAAGGTCACAATATGTAGCACGAAACATGAAGTGAAATACTTATATGGTTCAAAAGAGTGAAATAATGAAACATAGTGTCCCAGAACGTCTCCAGTACCTTAATAGAAACTTCAGATAGTAGTCATCATCTTCCCAAGGCAAGGCAGTAACCGTATTCAACGTAATAAGCGCCCAGGGCACTCTCAAAATTAGAAATAGGGGGCTCTTATCAGAGCAGAGTTGAAAGATAAATTTCGTGGTTTATGCTGACAGCCTGAAGTGTTTATGTACGACAGATATATTTTTCCAGAATTTAATTGCCCATAAATAAGGGTGCATATAACACACAAGTGCGTATTATACATGAATAAATAGCCTTGTGTACATTGACCAATCGGAAGGGGTGCTAATTGGGCTTGTTCACTAGCCAATACATAAGCAAATGTTGCCGTGGGCGCTTATTACGTCAAATACGGTAACTGCCTTTTAAAGTCCAGTTGCCATCCTTGCCAAACTAGGTTGGAATTTTGAGGTAATGTGTCCCTCTTATTGACTTATATAGTCATCTAACTCCCTTGCCTTGGGAAGATGAGTAGCCATAACAACCAGGTACCCAACTACTTTAACAAACTCCATAGTCTTAGCACTAAGATGACTGTGGAACAGGGCCATGGGCAGGTGCTTGATTCATAGGATTGTCCCTTATTCCTTGCCTGTCTGTCTGTGAACCTACCGGGTAGATGATGCTACAAAGTCTCTCAAAGATGAAGACAGGTGATCGGTTGTCTTTGAGAGGGTACTTCTTCACTGTCTGCACACACACAGCCATAAACTCTTTAGTCTCACTGTCAGTGCCTGCAACAGATTGGGAATAAATATCATAATAATATGGTGGCAACTTGAACACTCAGACCCCCAAGATTGCATGAATTATAAGGAGGAAAGAGTCCTAGTTGTGTGTATATGTGGATCTATCTTTTCCCTGTGAGTGGAGGATAAAGATCTCACTAAAGCAAACATTATTTTCAGTCTTCTGGGGTACTTGTAGTGAGGCAGCAATATGTGTGAGTTGAGGCAGTGTTGTGTGTGAGCTGAGGCAGTGTTGTGTGAGCTGAGGCAGTGTTGTGTGAGCTGAGGCAGTGTTGTGTGAGATGAGGCAGCGTTGTATGAGCTGAGGCAGTGTTGTGTGTGAGCTGAGGCAGTGTTGTGTGAGCTGAGACAGTGTTGTGTGAGCTGAGGCAGTGTTGTGTGTGAGCTGAGGCAGTGTTGTGTGAGCTGAGGCAGTGTTGTGTGAGCTGAGGCAGTGTTGTGTGAGAGCTGAGGCAGTGTTGTGTGATCTGAGGCAGTGTTGCGTGTGTGAGCTGAGGCAGTGTTGTGTGTGTGAAGTGAGCCAGTGTTGTGTGTGATGTGAGCCTGTGTTGTGTGTGAGGTGAGCCAGTGTTGTTTGTGAGCTGAGGCAGTGTTGTGTAAGCTGAGGCATATTTGTGTGTGAGCTGAGAAAGTGTTGTGTGAGCTGAGGCAGTGTTGTGTGAGCTGAGGCAGTGTTGTGTGTGAGCTGAGGCAGTGTTGTGTGAGGTGAGCCAGTGTTGTGTGTGAGGTGAGCCAGTGTTGTGTGTGTGGTGAGCCAGTGTTTTGTGTGTGAGATGAGCCTGTGTTGTGCGTGAGGTGAGTCAGTGTCGTGTGTGCGAGAGGTGAGCCAGGGTTCTATTTTACCTGTCGTGAGTTCCTCCAACAGCTCTAGCAGCTTCTCCTGGGTCTCGTCAATGAGCTTGGTGCGCTGCACGACCAGCTTCCGCAGCGACAGGTAGCCGTTGAGGATGTAGCCCACCAGACGGTTCTTGTAGTGCTGCTTCAGCATCTCCTGCTCCACAAACATGGACAGCAGCTCTGGGGGAGGAGAACACACTTAAAATTACTTCCATCTGCCACATAAGAATGATGGCTGTCTTACTGCATGTGAAGCTGAACAGTGTACCATACACACAAACACAAACCTATCTCGTCTTATCATATCACTTGACAACCCTGACGTGTTAGAGATACAGTCCAACACCGCTGTGTCATTGTTGAAGGGACAGGCATAAATACTTTGAGTTATCCGAGGTTCGACAACCAAAAATGAACAAAGAAGAATGGACCAAGCTTTTCAATTCGAGTCAACCACAAGGGTTCAGCACCTACATGGATGTCAAGTCAAGTCTCCAAAGGACAAGTGTACTGGATAATATACATTCAAACAGGGTTCGACCCGTGAAGATTCCGGGGTAGAATAGGTCTTCAGCAACCCATGCTTGCCGTGGTCAGGCTCGCTGACTTGGTTGATGCATGTCATCGATCCCAATTGCGTGGATCGATGCTCATAATATTAATCACTGGATTGTCTGGATTTACAGACCGCCGTCATATAGCTGGAATATTGCTGAGTGCGGCGTTAAACAACAAACCAACCAACCAAATCAAACAGGGTTCATATTGAAAGATCTCATTTGTGATTTCTTTAATATTAGGCATTTACAACTCTCTACCAAACTTAGGTACCTTGAGCCTTATTTTGGGTTGATACCAACTCCTTGACTACATTTGATGACTATTTTGGAAGAATCAGAGAAGCACAATGGTTGTGAACCTACCTGTAAGGGACTTGAGAGCAAAGCCTTGTGCTAGGTCCGAACTGAGAGTTGTTTCCTCAAGGTATTCCAGATGCTCTACTTCCTGAAACAACATCGTTATATGTTTGCAAAGCATTTAGATGTGATACACATACTGAAGAAAATTTATGGATGTTAACTTGTTGAACACAATGTTTTGGAGTATATGTTTACTCCTTCATTCACATGATGAATGAGTAAGCGTATACTCTGCAATATGTTCTATTCCAAAACATTGTTTTTAATATGTATATACTTCCAGAAACCAAATTGTCATAACCACACCCACACCCAGCCACACACACCCAGCCACACACACACGCACACACACACACCCACACAATCCTCCCCCATTATCATGCCTACCTTTGTGATGAGGTCTCCCAGGTGCAGCAGCACCCCCTTAATGGCCAGGTAGAACTTCCAGTAATCGGGGATGATGAGTCTCTTGTACATGCACAGGAAGTCACTGGCACACTCCCCGCTCCTCCCCACCTCGTCCAGGCACCTGAACACAACAGCAAGTGGGATTGGTTTCATGCTGTTGTAGATGGTCAGTCATATCATGATATGTTAATTTTGATCATAGGGATGCTGGACAGTGATGCTTACAGAGGTGTAAAATCATGTTCCTTTACACACATATATTAGATTGTCAAGTGACCTGACCCTGTGACTGGCTACCCCTCTACATTGGTCAGTAAATGGTCATGCTTCCTCAACCTGTGTTCATGCACTACCCACTTGACATTCTCCCCCCCCCCCCCCCCAGACATTGGTCAGTAAATTGTGGAGCATCCTTAACCTGGTCAGTGAATGGTCCTCACCCTGTGGACACCACCACTCCACTCTACTACCCTACCCCCCTACACCAGTCAGCTAATGGGTAAATGGTCCTCATCCTGTGAACAGCACCACTCCATTACCCTACCCCCCACACTGGTCAGCTAATGGGTAAATGGTCCTCACCCTGTGGACACCACCACTCCACTCCACTCCACTCCACTACCCTACCCCCCTACTTCGGTCAGTTAATGGTCCTCACCCTGTGAACAGCACCACTCCACACCACTCGACTACCCTACCCCCCTACTTCGGTCAGTTATTGGTCCTCACCCTGTGATCATGTCCATGACCTCCTTCCTCCGGCTGGGCACCTGAGCGATGGCCTCAATGATGCTGCAGGCAGTCTGTCGGGCGGAGCGGGAAGATGGGGAGAACATGGCCTGCTGTAACCAGGTGTTCTGAGTCAGCTTCAGTGTGATGGCCGGGGTTTTCCACATCTTCTGCTGCCACCTCATCCCGTACTTCTCCATCAGGTAGCGGGCCCGGACCTCTTTCTTCTCCTCCTCTTTCTTTGTCTCTGACTCCTCGGTAACCGCTAAACAGTAATTGTTATAGTTGTTGTTTGCTTGTTTGTTTAACACTGCACTCAGCAATATTCCAGTTGTCTAAAATAACTGAATCTGAACAGGACAAACCAGTGACTGACACCATGAACTACACAATTTCGATACGATGACATGCATCAACCAAGTCATCAAGTCAGACCATCCGATCTCCGAGTGATCAAACGATGACAATTCCTCCTGGCCACCACAAGAGCAAAAGGCACCACTTCAGCCCCTGGTTAATTCATGTATCAAGTTTGGATAAAATATCTTTCACGGATTTCAAGTTATGCTCTGGAAACGAAATACGGACAGACAGACCAGGTGACTATATCCCCCAGCATTACCAGGATGATAAAAAGTTAGACGACTTGCCATCTGTCTCCCCCACCCCTCACCCACACCAAAAGATTCCGGAAGAGACACAAAGAAACATTTCACACAGCAATCATTAAGATATATGTTTAGTAACTGTTTGAAAGTGTAGTAGCTACAATAACAAGAACAGATCCAGCATCTTTAAAAGGGAGGGGTCCAAAATATCAAAATCCTCTGTCAGTCAGTTATACTGCCTACAACACACTACATTTGGTTTTCAAAAGGGGAGGTCTCGAACCCTGCCCCTTCCCGCCTTTGAATAGCCATCTTGGTAGAACTGGAGTGAGTTGGGTTTAATAACGCTTTTAACAGTAATCCACTCATATCGCGCCGTGTCAGCTTAATGTGTGAGGAAAGCCCGAAGTGATGCAGGTCTCAGACGTTTACCACTTCGGTGAAACCCACAAGCACAGGTATTGTGCTGACAAACCTAGAAACATAATCGGGGCGAACTGGAATTCGAACTGGTAAAACTGGTGGAATTCTGTGGGTTCTAGTGTTGGCACTCACCTCTCCTGGGCAGCCTCTTCCTCCACTGACAGTAGGAGTAGCGTGGGTCTCCAGCCAGCCACTGCTTCACATCCATGTGGAACTTGGCCGGCAACAGGTACTCACTCATCCCAGCCTCACAGCCCTCCTGTAATGCATCAACATTAAGGACTTTCCCAAGACTGCATTTCTGCTTGCATGTAATCATCCTCATAGGTATTTCAAATGTTTTTGGCTTTCATTATATTTTTATTCAAGGTGTGTCCTGCATAATGGAAACTTTCAAACCAGTAAGTAGAGAAATTTGTCTGTTATGTACTCAATTGAGCAGACTCAAATGGTAATGCTTCTTTATGTGAGCAAATATATTGGTATTTTGTAGTTTGAGGGACAGATTTTCATCCCCTGTGATTTCTAGAGATTTTTACACGGCTTTTAGCAATATTCCAGCAATATCATGGCGGGGTCACCAGACATGGCCTTCACACATTGTACCCATGTCAGGAATCGAACATCGGTCTTTCGGCGTGACCAGTGAATGCTTTAACCACTGGGCTACCCGACTGCCCTGATTTTTAATGAGCTTCCTCAAATAGGAACTCACATGACACTCATCTCAAGCTCACTAAAGGATCAAAATGAAGCCGTCTTGTAGATTATTCTATTGCACGCACAATCTTTATTTCTAACTTTGCACTCAGCAGAAGAAAAATAACAGCTAGTGCTTTTTAGATTATTTCTTTCACAACATTTTGGGAGGGGGAATCCGTACACCTGTTTTATAAGTCTCGCCTTAAGCATGTTGGTAAGAAGACCATGACCACTGAAACCAAACACTCACCCTTTTCTTGAAGATGACGCCATCGTTCCTGACGAGACTCTGGAGGATGCGGAGACAGGGCAGTGTGATGCTCTCCATGATTACCGGGCTCTTGATGTGCATCCCCATCAGGAACAGTCGCATCACTGCACGAAGAGTCAGAGAGTGAGTGAGTGAGTGAGTGAGTGAGTGAGTGGGTGGGTGAGTGAGTGGGTTAGTGGGTGAGTGGGTTGGATGGTGGGTGAGTGAGTGAGTGGGTTGGTGGGTGGGTGGGTGAGTGAGTGAGTGAGTGAGTGAGTGAGTGGGAGGGTGAGTGAGTGAGTGAGTGAGTGAGTGAGTGAGTGAGTGAGTGAGTGAGTGTGCTGTGCTTAATGCCACTTCACAGCATGTCTGCCTTATGTCGGAGGGAAGCACAAAGTGATGCTGGATTTGAATGTTTACCATTTTAGTCAAACTAACAAGCAGGGTATGGTGCTGATGCATCAAGCTTGTTTGTTTATTTGTTTATTTGTTGTTTAACGCCACACTCAGCAATATTCCAGCTTTATGATGGCGGTCCTTAAATAATTGCATCTGGACCAGACAATCCAGTGATTGATATCATAAGCATCGATCTACGCAATTGGGATACGATAACATGCACCAACCAAACATAATCGGGGCGAACCGGGATTCGATCAAACAATCATAGGTTTCTGGTGGGCCTAAGGGACGCAACTCTGCACAGCGAATCGCAGTGCCTTAAGACGACTGGGCCACCCGTGCCCCCTGATTTTGTTTAGAGATGTAGGTTACTACAATTCAGTTCTGAAGTTAAACTTTCCAGGGTGCTGTTGTACAAAGCGATCTTAGCGCTAAGTTGATCGTAACTAAACATAGATTTACGACAGTCGTAGCGCTAAGATCGTTTTGTACCACGGAAACCTGTTCGGTCAGATTGGTTCAATGGTTGTTGTTTAAACCATAACATTGTGCACACGTCGTTGACTGTGTTTCAGTGTACCCTGACAACACAGGATGTTCATACTATCAACCCCTGGCTTGTCTGGACCAGAGATTGATATAATGAACCCAGGTTACTCTGACTGGAGACTGACCACATCGCACTCTCTGTTCCCAGCAGGTGTCGTCCTGGTTGAGGGAGCTGGCAAGCAGCAGGATCTCATGCCGCACTGATGAACCCTGCAACAACACAAACATCCTGTCAAGCATCTGTAGTGTCATATATTTACAGACTAGGTTAGACTCTGATCTGAGGCCTATATCCAACCTGAAGTTGATTGTCTGCTTAGATTGTCAGAGGATGAGTGAGTGAATGAGTCTGATTTTACTCCACTTTTAGCAATATTCCAGCAATATCACGGTGGGGGACACCAGAAATGGGATTAACACATTGTACCAATGTGGGGAATGGAACCCAGGTCTTTGGTGTGATGAGCGAATGCTTTAACCACTAGGCTACCCACGGACCTGTCACAGAATGACATTCCCAGGATGTCATCACATACACATGATGTCATACACAGGATGTCATTCTTTCTCACAATGGTGTCAGGTGGATCAATGTTATCAAAGGAAACTGCCTGTAATATTCTTGTGTTTAGATATTGTTTCCCCCAGTGCTATATGAACACACTCATATCCTTTGGATCGTTACTTTCAGGGTAAGGGGAGGGTGGTTATAGAAGTCTTTTACAGTGTTAGAAATTGGCACTAGTCCTATAGTCCTTGCCAAACTGCCCAATAGTGAAGGTATCCTAAGGACTAGTAGAAAATTGCCCTTTTTAGGGGTTTTGCTATATGTTCTCATAGAAGGACTAGTGGCCTAAAACTGTTAGTTTCTATCGCTGCTTTTATCATTCATTATATTTCATGACTGTCAAAAGAAAATGGAACCAATGTGATAAACAGCAACAAGAGTTGTTCTACCTTGAGCCCACATCAGTCTAAGTATGAGACAAACTAGATGGAAGGGTTCTACTGATACTCTTTGATGGCAGCAGTAACAGCTACGCTGACTGTTATATGTGTAAGCAGTGTTTGAAGACAAGCAAATGCTGTCAAATACTACAGGAGCAATCCCCCAGGACGGTCCAGGACACCAGTCAATGTCAAACACTGAGTAAGTATGAGACCTACCAGATCAGGGTTGGACTGATGTCCCTTGATGGCAGCAGTGATCCTGGTCATGATGAGGTTGTTCATCTCCTCCGTGCCGCGGCGGTTGTCCTTGGTCAGTAGACACAGCAGTGAGCGCACCTCGTTGCGTACAGGCAGGGTGCCATGGCGCAGGTTGTAGTCAATCAGCTGCTGGATCATGCCCTGGGGAGACAACATTCAAAGTCTAATCATATACATTCAGAGGTGGAATGAGAGCGAGAGTATGGATTTTCCAGGCCTTTTATATTTACCGTATTCGAGGTAATAAGTGCCCCTCTCTAATAAGGGCCCACGGCGATATTTGCTAATATATTGGCTCGTGAACAATCCCAATTAGCACCCCTTCCGATTGATCAATGTACACAAGACTTATTTATTCGCGTATAATACTCACTCGTGTGTTATATGCACCGTTACTTATGGGCAATTAAATTCTGGAAACATATATCTGTCGTATATAAACATTTGAGGCTGTCAGCACAAACCACGAAATTTATCTTTCAACTCTGTTTTTTCCACAAAAATAATATTCTAATAAGAGCCCCTTATTTCTAATTTTGAGATGGGCGCTTATTACGTCAATTACGGTAATTTGAATGCTTTGTCTTGTAAAATGTCTTCAAGTTTGGCATTAAGCTTAGCTGATGACAGCTCATATGTAAGGATTAAAATCTACTAAAAAGGATGTACAATGGTTGGCTCGAGCTGGTAGACTCAAAATAATTTGAGTGAGCCATTAGCAATATTCCAGCCAAACAATATCAGGAGACTCCAAGATTATCTTCATACATTGCACTTTGTTGGGTGAATCAAACCTGGGACATTCTCATACTGGGGATCAACGCCAAATCCTCAACTTGCGAAAACTAAGCACTGGGCCACTATCACATCATCTGACTTACCTGGCTACAGAGGATCTGGCGCATATTGCTGTTGGTGACAAGGGCTCTCAACAAAGTGATGCAGTGCTCCACTGCCGAGCTGGCACAGCCGTAGCAATTGGTTGGACGCAGGCTGAGAGATACAAATCATACATTAGAAAATAAGACAATGCTATCTGAAACGTTTGTCTCTAAGAATATGTCACTGTTCCAAGATGGTGACATGGTCCATGACATAAGCTTACTAAACTTTCAGCATTCTGAGTCGCATTATTATTGACTAATGACAGCTTTTGAATTGTTGTTGTATTAAAAACAGTATCTATGGGAACTCTCATATAGTAATGTATCTCACCTCTCCTTCTCCCTGCGGGGCGTGGCAGCGGCACACGATTCCACTTCCTTAGCCTTGGAGTCCTGTCTCCCGAAGAACATCTCCTGCCCCTTGACGGCCACAGCCTCTCTCTGCTGTCTGTCATACTCCACCAGCTCCCGCCGACATGCCAGTACTTTCTGTCATGGTCATACAACAACTGTACTCAGATGTCAGGGTCATACAACAACAGTGTACTCAGGGGTCAGGGTCAAACAACAGTGTACTCAGGGGTCAGGGTCATACAACTGTACTCAGGGGTCAGGGTCATACAACAACAGTGTACTCAGGGGTCAGGGTCATACAACAACTGTACTCAGGGGTCAGGGTCATACAACAACAGTGTACTCAGGGGTCAGGGTCATACAACAACAGTGTACTCAGGGGTCAGGGTCATACAACAACAGTGTACTCAGGGGTCAGGGTCATATGACAGCACTGTACTCAGGGGTCAGGGTCATACAACAACAGTGTACTCAGGGATCAGGGTCATACAACTGTACTCAGAGGTCAGGGTCATACAACAACAGTGTACTCAGGGGTCAGGGTCATACACCAACAGTGTACTCAGGTGTCAGGGTCATACAACAACAGTGTACTCAGGGGTCAGGGTCATACAACAACAGTGTACTCAGGGGTCAGGGTCATACAACAGTGTACTCAGGGGTCAGGGTCATACAACAACAGTGTACTCAGGGGTCAGGGTCATACAACAAGTGTACTCAGGGGTCAGGGTCATACAACAACAGTGTACTCAGGGGACAGGGTCATACAACTGTACTCAGAGGTCAGGGTCATACAACAACAGTGTACTCAGGGGTCAGGGTCATACAACAACAGTGTACTCAGGGGTCAGGGTAATACAACAACAGTGTACTCAGGGGTCAGGTTCATACAACAACAGTGTACTCAGGGGTCAGGGTCATACAACAACAGTTTACTCAGATGTCAGGGTCATACAACAACAGTGTACTCAGGGGTCAGGGTCATACAACAACAGTGTACTCAGGGATCAGGGTCATACAACAACAGTGTACTCAGGGGTCAGGGTCATACAACAACTGTACTCAGGGGTCAGGGTCATAGAACAACTGTACACAAGGGTCAGGGTCATACAACTGTACTCAGGGGTCAGGGTCATACAACAACTGTGCACAGGGGTCAGGGTCATACAACAACTGTACTCAGAGGTCAGGGTCATACAACTGTACTCAGAGGTCAGGGTAATACAACAACAGTGTACTCAAAGCTGAATTCATAGGTCAGGGTCAGACAATGCTTTACCATCCACACCTCATTCAAAAAAGTCCATGTCTTGCAGAGTAAAAGTATGACAAATAGAACTGTTATTTCTTTATTTAAACTGTAAACACCTGAAAATTAGATTTGATCACATGGAAAACTTAAGGAATTACGATGTTATCTGGCATTGAAGCTTTGAGCTACTAAACACCAATTAACAACTGTCACCTGAATGATCTTGCTGAGTTCATCAAAGGAGGTCTTGCACTCCACACAGTACTTCTGAGCCAGCATTTGGATGGCCTTGTTGACACTACTGGCCGGAACTCCACCTCCACTGCCTGCGGTGGGGACCTCCTGTCACAATCAGAGTGAGAGATATTTTACACAGCCTGCAGCAGTATTCCATCAGTATCAAGGTGGGGGAACACTCGGGTGGCCCACATGGGAAATGGTACCTGTGTCTTCAGTGTGATGAGAGAATAACAAACAAGGACACTTACAGCCTATATTCGTGAGGGTACTCCCCAATTGTGACTTTCTACTACTTTATTCTACTTATTACTGATATCTGATGTGAAGAATAATGTTTGAAATGTCAACCATACAGAGAAACTTCAATAAAGTCATCCCATTGTTCAGATGACATAATGTATCAATTTGTTTGTTTCTTTGTTTGTAAGTTTGTTGTTTCACGCTGTACTCATCAATATTCCAGCTTTATGACTGAGATCTGTAAATAATTGAGTCTGGACCAGACAATCAAGTGATGGACATCATGAGCATCGATCTACGCAATTGAGATACGATGACATGCATCAGCAAGTCGGCGAGCCTGACCACCCGATCATGTTAGTCACCTCTTACGACATAGTTGCTATCAATTTGTACACAATATGGGAACAAAGGGTACAGCATATTGTTTTGTTCTCAACAATGAAGCAATAAGATCCTGTAGCTTCATCTAAACAACCTCAACTGAGAATCACTAATGCAGTAAAGTCAAACTGCAAACATAAGAAAGTTATTACACTTGGGTCTTTCTACCCTGACAGATAACACTGGACATGGTGTTGTGGCCTTACCCCGATCCTATCAGTGTTGTGTTCTGTCACCTGGATGAGGAGGTTCTCCAGCAGAGGCCGATGGGACTGTAGGTTCTTGTAGATCTTGTCCGCTTTCTCCAACAAGCTGTTGATGGTGCTGATAGCCTGGGAACAAATAAGAAAGACTGATGTCTACAGAGTTCACAACAATTTACATCTATCTTCGTCTGAGATGTTTTGGCCTAGTAACTCCATATATGTATTCTATATGTATCTTTATAGCTTTCAATTTAACCATCATCACATAATTATAAGTGCAAGATGTAGTTCACCAAATTTCGTATATAATTGAGTTATGGCCAGGCAAACCAGTGGTTGATAGCATGAGCCAAGGTCTTGAACTTTGAGTGAGTGAGTATCGTTTTACGACCCTTTTAGCAATATTCCAGCAATATCACTGCGGGGGACACCAGAAAATGACTTCACACATTGTACACATGTCGGGAATCGAACCCGGGTCTACTGTGTGACAATCGAACGCTTTAACCACTAGGCTACCTGACCACCCCCTTGAACTTTGAAGACTCAGAAAACTTTGAACACTTATGAAGTAATACACTTAGAAGTTCAGGGTGTCAGTGGTTGGTTATATTCCCTTGCACTTAAAATAGATAAATTCAGGTGAATACTCCCATGCCCTGAGGATAGAGATTATTGAAACCCAGCATCTATCTTCAAATGATCTATCAATCTGGAATAAACGCATGGTTATTTGTCCTTACATAGAAGGATGGTGTCTTTATTCAATTGCGTACACAAACAAACTCACCTTCTTGCGGTCGTCTTCACTCTCGATGGGGTCCACCGCACAGCAAGGTTTGGCAGTGAGAGTAAACTCGAACTTTGCATACTTGCAGAAACCACAGGCATTGCACAGGAAGGGATCCTTTTCATCATAGTTAATAGCTCTGAACAGAAAGAGAGGG
The DNA here is from genome assembly GCF_022045235.1 of Haliotis cracherodii. Classification (NCBI taxonomy): domain Eukaryota; kingdom Metazoa; phylum Mollusca; class Gastropoda; order Lepetellida; family Haliotidae; genus Haliotis; species Haliotis cracherodii. Next base: position 16,720,243 of record NW_027266268.1, read on the forward strand.
CGAGGTAAGGCGAGGTGAGGCGAGGCGAGGTGAAAGGAGGTATCAAGATACCAGGTTCCACTTATGTAATGAGTTGGGTTTAACGCCGCTTTTAACAGTATTCCAGTCATATCACGGCGTGCCAGCTTAATGTGGGAGGAAAGCCCGAAGTGATGCAGGTCTAAAGACGTTTACCACTTCGGTGAAACCCAAAGGCACGAGTATGGTGCTGACAAACCTAGAAACATAATCAGGGCAAACCGGGATTCCAACCAACAATCATAGGTTTCTGGTGTGCCCAGGGGAGGCAACTCTGCACAGCAAATCGCGGCGCCTTAAGCGACTGGGCCACCCTTGCCCCCCTTATGTAATGATGTGCATGCAGGTGTGTGGGGCTGCTTTTACTATTATGAACTTCTCATGGCTATATTGTGAGATCAGTGAGATACCATGCCGGTTTAACATGGATACCCCACATGGACTCTAAGCTGACCAGTCCTTTGTATTGTCCCCTTAATGGCGAGTGCCAGGCAAGGAAACAACAAGTCCTGTCTTTTAACATCTTCTTGTTTGAAGTGGTCGGGGCATCAAACCAGATATCTTCTGCTCTCTGGGCAAGAACCCTCAGTCCCACCCTACAGGCAGTCAGGGGAAAGATGGTTTTGTTTGTTGTTTAACGCCGCAATATTCCAGACGGCGGCCTATAAATAATTGAATCTGGACAAGACAAGACGTTGTCACATGGCCCTGGCCTGTGGCAGAAGCACTAGGCTGGCCCCTAGGAACTCTGGGTAGGAGTGTGGTCAACTAGTTGAGTGAAAGCAACGATTCTGGTGCTGACAAATCAAGGATGATAACTAGGGTGAATGTGGGATTCACATCTACGTTGGGTTTAACACCGCTTTTAACAATATTCCAGTTATATTGGGCGTGTCAGCTTAATGTGGGAGGAAAGCCCGAAGTGATGCAGGTCTCAGACGTTTACCACTTCGGTGAAACCCACAAGCACAGGCATGGTGCTGACACAACTCCCCACGACAAATCGCAGCTTCTAGATATATACACACTCCCGGGGTTGGCTGGGACAGATGGTCATATTGAACGGACTCCTCACGAGACGTACCTGCACTTGTGACACTGAAACACATTCTCCCCACAGTTCCCACACACCCCGGGGTTCGCTGGGACAGACGCGCTACAGCGAGGGCACTGAAGAGTCTCTGCTGTTGCTTGTAGGTTGTCAAAGAAGTCAGCATACTCAATCATCAGGTTGCAGGCCACGATAGGAATTGGGAACTCCACCTGAACAAGAAAACATTGTGTACAGTCCAACAAAAACAACCAGTGCTTGACAGTTCTGTTCTCCCCAACCTTTAGAATCATAATGGCTATGCTAGTCAGCAGGAGTAGCCACTAGTTAGAGGGCTTGTATAGCTGCTTTTGGTCTAGTTTTCATAGCTTATGACAGCCCAAATGTCAAGAGTAAATCTACTATGCTGGATGGATGCTGAAGGTCAAGCTTAGGCTGACATGCCATCACTAATGAAGCTACAATTCCAGCACACTGTAGCTACTTGGGACAATGCATGCTATTTGTTGACAATGTCATGTTTCAAGTTCAAAAAGTAGATAGAAAAAATTAAAATAAACAAGACAAAAAGTAAGCGGCGCTCACTAATACCCTCGATCTCGACTTGAAGATATTTCTAAATTCAAAACATGAAAAAAAAAAAAATCCACTTATCGAAATCAACTGTACCCCCAATAAGAATAAATAAAGTAGTTCTGACATTAAAGGTGGCACAAATGTCGTGGCAAATAAATATTTTAAAGTTCAAAACACTAAAAAATAATATTTTACAGAAAATACACGTCAAACATTAAACTTTTGACTGCACCTCTTCTATTAGTATGACAACTGTTTCCTAAATGTGAAAAGAATACATAAGTAGTTTTCAAGTTATATGTCCCACAATGCTTAAGTAAAACAATTCTAAGTAAACAAATGAAAAAAAGCTGTATTTTTTCAGAAAATCCAATTATTGAAATTTAACTTCACACTGGACCTCTATGATAGGTATTAACCAATTTTGAAACAAATCTATGTTGTAGTTTTCAAGTTATAGGTGAAATGAAAAAAATATCCTTGGAATGATGGATGGACAGTATTCCTTGGTGTAACTATATAACCCAACCCTATTAGGTAGGAGTATAAAAATATTTTGGCAAGCAGACAAAGGACAAATGGACAAAGGCTGTTATAGCATACTTGGATTGTTCTTTCCAGCAAACACTAGCTGTGACCCTCACCTTGACATCAGTCTGTCCAGCTGTCAAGGTCACCTTCCTCGCCTTGTGCCACAGACCAGGTCTGAAACGTAGCATCAGTCAATGTGTGACACAAGAACATGTTGTCCAACAAATGCAGGGGTCAAAGTACTGACCTCCAGAAAACTGACCACTCTCAAACTTCCCGAAAATATTAAACACACAGTATTATCAGCCATATTTGTGTTTTCAGATCTTAATTGTCATATATAAGGAGCAAAAATGTCTTATGCAAGCCTGTGGTCCCCTTCAGTGAGAGAGCATGGTTTTTATGCCGCTTTTAGCAATATTCGGGGAACACCAGAAATGGGCTTCACACATTAACCCATGTCGGGAATCGAACCCGGGTCTTTGGCATGATGAGCGAACACTTTCACCACTAGGCTACCCGAGCGCCCCGGTCCCCGTAAGTAGAGTCGGAAACTGGTTTTGGTTGGTTGGTTTGTTGTTTAACGCCGCACTCAGCAATATTCCAGCTATATGACGGAGGTCTGTAAATAATCGAGTCTGGACCAGACAATCCTGTGATTAATATCATGAGCATCGATCCACGCAATTGGGATCGATGACATGCATCAACTATGTCAGCGAGCCTGACCACTCGATCCCGTTAGTCGCCTTTTACGACAACATAGTCACCTTTTACGGCAAGCATGGGTTGCTGAAGACCTATTCTAACCTGGACTCTTCACGGGTCCAGATAAATCCCTGGGGAAGCTATAGCAATTACCTGTTCTTGAGCTCCACCACAGCCTGGACTGAGCGGTTGTTGTAGTAGATGTTCAGACTTCTCACCTGCGCAACACCAAATAGACGAGTGGAAACTATTCTAAATTTATCCATATTTGGTGGTGTTGAAATATTGATCAATTAGTTCCAAATGTTTATGAGTGACGATGAAACTATCAAATTTGGTTCGGTACATGGTAAATTCGGTCAATATATGTTGAAGTTATCCAAGTCCCAGAAGTCCCAGTAACCCCAGCAACCCAGACACCACTCACCATCTTCGTCCGCTTCAGGTCACTGATGCGGAGCGATATCTTGGAGATGTTGTGACTGCCAACCAGTTTCACAATCTGCGTGGTTGTCGTGAACTTGGAATCCACTTTGATAGCAGACAGCTTCAGACTCTGCAAGACCAATTTGACTTTGATTAAAGTATAATTTTGGTATTCGAGTGACAATCATGAGATACTGGGTACCTATTATGCCATGGCATCCCCACATACCCTGGGGACCTATTATGCCATGGCATCCCCACATACCCTGGGGACCTATTCTGCCCTGGCATCCCCACAGGACGACAAGCATGGGATACTGGGGACATTCAAATTTGGGACAAGAAATAAAATGTATTAAAAATAAAATTCTTTCTTTCTTTCTCTTTTATTCTGTAATAAAGACCTCCAGCCCAGAATACATGTGTATATAATCAAGTCACAACAATTTTAAATTACAAATAACAATTACAATCATTAAGAAAAGATCTACTATAATCATCAAAAGTAAGTGAAGCACCCATAAACTATATATAAAGTTGTCTCCCTTTAACCTCTGAGAAAAAAAATTAACTGGCAGTATAGACTACACATCCAAATTCCAGTTGATAATGTTTTGTGAACCAGTCAGACTGCAGCACACACATCCATTCCATTTATGATATAGAATTAGGAATTCTTCCATACTAACAGCACCCATCTGGTTCTATAATAACACAGCGAGGAAGACTATTTCCTCCACTTCTACAAGCAGCTACTCACAGCATAGGGGACCTCTGGGTTGTTGCAGACTAGGCACGGGTCACTCTCCAGGTAGTACCCATCGAAGTCCACCAGCCCCTGCAGCATGCTGCACACACAACAACAAGCTGTTTACAAGCCTTAGAGACACACATAGTAGCAAATAATGTCACGTGACCAATTAAATTACTGACTTATGTGTATATCACTTTGTGGACCAAAACTGACGGATTTCGACCCAACACCGAAGATGCGATGCTGGAAGGCTAGACACAACTGACAGCTATACAGTGGAAACCGTTCCATAGCCAAGTTAGTCAAACCAGTTAGGTTGACATTGTATATATTAAATCTATGTGTCTGTGAATTACTAATAACTTGTATGTATATATATATCAACCAGTTACTTTTGAACCATTTTTAAAAAAGAAAAAGATGTAGAGGGTAGTAATCATAATAAAAATCGATCATAAAATTTAGTTACATTGAAGTTAAGACTATGTTTGTCCACTTCACCAGAAGTGAAATGGTCATGTTATTTTATGACAACACATATCCATGATCAGTTATATTTTGTTGTGTTTGTTTGCAATATTCCAGCTAAATAACAACAGCCAGTAAATAATTGAATCAAACAATCCAGTTATCGATATTGTGAACAGCGATCCATGCCATCGGGCACGGAGCAACACCATCAAACATCCGATCCAATCGGTTGCCTCTTACCAACACCCTACTTTGGTGACAATCAATTCCAATGTGGAATCCCCACTGGGGTAAAAAGGATCACACGGAATAATGGGTTAATATCATTTAACCAAATATTGATCAGTACCAGATTGTGGAAGATTACAGAAACAACCTGAAAAGTGAGTGAGTGAGTGAGGTTTTACGCAGCTTTTAGCAATATTCCAGCAATATCACAGCGGGGGACACCAGAAATGGGCTTCACACATTGTACCCATGTCAGGAATCGAACCCGGGTCTTCAGCTTGACGAGCAAACGCTTTAACCACTAGGCTACCCGACCGCCCCCAACCTGAAAAGAGTTACAAGTGCTTTCCAAAACAGCTGCAACCCCTTTACAGCTATTTATAGAAGTACCAAATCATGCAAAATGGTAAATATCATTCATCTTCCTAAGTGAGTATTTGAAAGTGCATTAACAGGCACACTGCTACTGCTGGACTTGTCTGACAGCCCCGAACTTACTTGTAGATGGTTGCGTTGGGGTGGTTGGCCAACACCTGGTTCTGTTCCCGAAGCACGGACACAGCCTTCTCCAGGTACTCCCCAACCTGGAACACAGTCATCCTCTTACATCAGGAATGATTGAGTGAGTTGGGCTAAAACAACTGTCAGCAGTAGATGTTTGATGGCAATGCTGCAGACAGTAATATTCGAGCTAAACTATGATGGCCTGTAAATAATTGTGTCTTGACCAGACAAGTCAGTGATTGCTGTAATGAGCAATGCCCCTGCTCTAGGATTACAATGATATGCAATGAATCAAGTGACATATCCTCATGCATAAGTGACCTCTCACGTGCACAGACTACCATGGACCTAGTCTAACTTGGAATTATATCCAGGATTGTTCTAGTTATATTTGTTTGTTTGTTGTTTAATGCTGCACTCAGCAATATTCCAGATATATGACGGCTATCCGTAATTAATCGAGTTTGGACCAGACAATCCTGAGATTGACATCATGAGCATCGATCTACGCAATTGGGATATGATGACATGCATCAACCTGACCACCCGATCAAGTTCGTCACCTCTTTCGACAAGCATAGTCACCTTTTACGGCAGGCATGGGTTGCTGAAGACATATTCTACCCCGGATCTTCATGGGTCTTTAGCTATATGATGTCAGCTTGAGAGGAAAGCCAAATATGACTCAGGTCTAAATGACCAACAAGCATAGATATGGTAGTGACAGAGTTTAATTCGGACAAATCTGGGATTTTAAAACCCACCCCTGATCAAGCACAGCTAAGGAACACAACTCTGCAGACCAAATGTGGCACTTAGACCACAAGACCTCCAACCCCCAACCAAATTCATTTAGGGAAAGCCTGAAAATAACATAGATGAAGTACTGCAGTCTTCTTACCCTCTTGTCGGGGATGTCTGGCGTCTTGAGCACAAAGTAGCCGAGAAGGTCAACGAACTGAGCAGCCTTCCTGCCGTAGATGGGCAGCTCTGTCCACAGTTCCCACATGATGTTCAGGATCGTCTCCTGTTCCTCGGATGTCGTATTCCTGAACAGTGAGTGAGTGAATGAGTGTTTGTTTGTATTTTTTGTTTATTTGTTGTTTAAAGCCGCACTCTGCAATATTCCAGCTACATGACAGCGGTCTGTAAAGAATCATGTCTGGACCAGACAATCCAGTGATTGACATCATGAGCATCGATCCACGCAATTGGGATACGATGACATGCATCAACCAAATCAGCGAGCCTGACCACCCGATCCCGTAAGTCACCTCTTACGACAAGCAAAGTCGCCTTTTATGGCAAGCATGGCTTGCTGAAGATCTATTCTCCCCGGATCTTCACAGGACTGAATGAGTGAACGCAATCTACCAATGCAATAAGCCTGTATTCCACACAGTTGCATTTTATGACAAGCATAGGTTACTGGAGAACCCAGAATCCCAACAAGATGGATTTAACATGGACACTACCTTCTGTCTGAGTGGCTAAGTTTTGTTTTCATGCAAGAATCCACCCCGTCAAGGTAGGATGACACGCAGATCACAGACCATGCTCAGAACTTACAACATTAATTCCCTCGGAACTGATAACCTATAATTTATTGTTACTTGTAAGTATTTCTCTAATTACCTGTAAATCTGTAGCACGAGACTGTGGGCCAACCATCTGTTGCCACTGGAGTTGGACTCCAGGAGGAATGTCCTGATGAATTTGATGAAGAGCCCTTTGTCAAGCACCCGGTTCAGCAGCTTCACAAGGGTGATGCACAGAGTCTCATCAAACTTCTGACTCTCCTCGCAGTCTGCAGGGAGAGCAAAAACAGTGTCAGAGCCAAACAGTGGGGTGGGTGGGTGGGTGGGTGGGTGAGTGAGTGAGTGAGTGAGAGAGTGAGAGGGTGGGTGGGTGGGTGGGTGAGTGAGTGAGTGAAGGAGAGAGAGGGTGGGTGGGTGGGTGGGTGGGTGAGTGAGTGAGTGAGTGAGCGAGTAGAGTTTCACTGGATATATAAGCTTCATGTCGAAGCCTAAAGTGACACAGGTTGTAAGTATCTGTATATACATAGCTTCTGTAACTCATGTATCTGATCAAAATATTGAAAGAGAATGACACAAATGTGTGTCATAAGTGAATGTTGTTTTATATTCCTGCCATATGACAACAGCTCATCAATAATAGGGTCAAACTGGCCTCATTTCATCTGGGTCATTGACATTATCAACCATGGCAAATACCCCATCCTCATTTTCCTCTCATTCCAAATGTGGGATACTGGCGACCTACGTGCCCGGAAATTCCAAAACTTTCTAAGGGTTAAAGAAATGTCACATGACTGTCACCTTCTTCAGACTTGTTTTTGTTCTTGTCCTTCTTCTGTTTGACGGGTGACGTTGTGGAACTACTGGAGGAGCTGGCAGCGTTCTGGGCCGGGGAGGGCTTCACACCACACAGCGCAGACTGCAGCAGCTGCAGCAAGGTGGGAGCCACACCCTCATCCAGGGAGATGCTTGCCTTGACCAAGAAGGGGAGGGTGTCTGAAGAACGATACAAGTGTCAACCATATTCTCAGAGATGCTCATTAGGAACTATACTGAACAAAAAATGTTCAGGATCATGCATATTTTGGGGGGCATTTTTATGAAAGTGTGTGTCTCCACTACAAAAAATATGCTATATCCTTTTTTCTTTTTTGTAGCCGGAGGCCTACATATGCTCTTTGTTTGTTTGTCGTTTAACGCCGCACTCTGCAATATTCCAGCTATATGACCAGACAATCCAGTGATTGACATCATGAGCATCGATCTACACTATTGAGATACGATGACATGCGTCAACCAAGACAGTGAGTCTGACCTCCTGATCCTGTTAGTCGCGTCTTACGACAAGCATAGTCGCCTTTTACGACAAGCATGGGCTGCTGAAGACCTATTCTACCCTGGATCTTTATGGGTCTCGTTATATATCAAAGCAGACTAGTTGTATCATGTGGCCTGTATATCATCATACCAAACAAACCAGTGGTGGATACTATGAGCAACATCACATCAGGGTGCAACGACAGGCAAGCAACCCAGTCACTGAGCCTGACCAATAGATTATCTGAGTCACCTCTTACAACAAGACAATGCTTTGAATCAACCCAGTCACGAAGCCTGACCAATAGATTATCTGAGTCACCTCTTAAAACAAGACAATGCTTTGAATCAACCCAGTCACTGAGCTAGACCAATAGATTATCTGTGTCACCTCTTACAAGACAATGCTTTGAATTAACCTAGTCACTGAGCCGGACCAATAGATTTATCTGAGTCACCTCTTACCACAAGACAATGCTTTGAATCAACCCAGTCACTGAGCCAGACCAAGAGATTATCTGAGTCACCTCTTACAACAAGACAATGCTTTGAATCAACCCAGTCACTGAGCCGGAACAAATAGCCTATCCGAGTCTCCTCTTAAAACAAGACAATGCTTTGAATCAACCTAGTCACTGAGCCGGACCAATAGATTTAACTGAGTCACCTCTTACAACAAGACAATGCTTTGAATCAACCCAGTCACTGAGCCGGACCAATAGCCTATCCGAGTCTCCTCTTAAAACAAACACAATGCTTTGAATCAACCTAGTCACTGAGCCTGACCAATAGCCTATCTGAGTCACCTCTTACAACAAGACAATGCTTTGAATCAACCCAGTCACTGAGCCTGACCAATAGCCTATCTGAGTCACCTCTTACAACAAGACAATGCTTTGAATTAACCTAGTCACTGAGCCTGACCAATAGATTATCTGAGTCAACTCTTACAACAAGACAATGCTTTGAATCAACCAAGTCACTGAGCCGGACCAACAGATTATCTGAGTCACCTCTTACAACAAGACAATGCTTTGAATCAACCCAGTCACTGAGCCGGACCAATATATTATCTAAGTCACCTCTTACCAAGTCCCTGAGCCTGACCAATAGATTATCTGAGTCACCTCTTACAACAAGACAATGCTTTGAATCAACCCAGTCACTGAGCCTGACCAATAGATTATCTGAGTCACCTCTTGCAACAAGACAATGCTTTGAATCAACCAAGTCACTGAGCCGGACCAACAGATTATCTGAGTCACCTCTTACAACAAGACAATGCTTTGAATCAACCCAGTCACTGAGCCGGACCAAGAGATTATCTGAGTCACCTCTTACCACAAGACAATGCTTTGAATCAACCCAGTCACTGAGCCGGACCAAGAGATTATCTGAGTCACCTCTTACCAAGTCACTGAGCCGGACCAATAGCCTATCTGAGTCACCTCTTACAACAAGACAATGCTTTGAATCAACCCAGTCACTGAGCCGGACCAAGAGATTATCTGAGTCACCTCTTACAACAAGACAATGCTTTGAATCAACCCAGTCACTGAGCCGGACCAATAGCCTATCTGAGTCACCTCTTACAACAAGACAATGCTTTGAATCAACCCAGTCCATGAGCCTGACCAATAGATTTACCTGAGTCACCTCTTACAACAAGACAATGCATTGAATCAACCCAGTCACTGAGCCGGACCAATAGCCTATCTGAGTCACCTCTTACAACAAGACAATGCTTTGAATCAACCCTAGCCTATGTCGCTACAGTTTAACAACACAGAGACCTTCATGCATGCCCTCACCTTGTGCCTGCTCACAATAAGTCTGCCAGTTGCAGGGTCGAGATGAGGCGATTTCGTACACCACCTTCAGATGTTCAATCTGAAATAAAACAGAAGTTACTGAGTGATATTGAACAAATGGAAGTGTATGTCGCATGGCAAAAAAATATTCAAACCCATGGCAAGCAGTATAATATAGGGGAGACTCTACCAAGGTAAGCAGTGTTATGTAGGGGAGACTCTACCATGGTAAGCGGTGTAATGTAGGGGAGACTCTACCATGGTAAGCAGTGTTATGTAGGGGAGACTCTACCATGGTAAGCAGTGTATAATAGGGGAGACTCTACCATGGTAAGCAGTGTTATATAGGGGAGACTCTACCATGGTAAGCAGTGTTATGTAGGGGAGACTCTACCATGGTAAGCAGTGTTATGTAGAGGAAACTCTACCATGGTAAGCAGTGTTATATAGGGGAGATTCTACCAGTGATAAGCAGTGTTCTGTAGGGGATATTCTACCAGTGATAAGCAGTGTTCTGTAGAGGAGACTCTACCATGGTAAGCAGTGTTATGTAGAGGAGACTCTACCATGGTAAGCAGTGTTATGTAGGGGAGACTCTACCATGGTAAGCAGTGTTATGTAGGGGAGACTCTACCATGGTAAGCAGTGTTATGTAGAGGAGACTCTACCATGGTAAGCAGTGTTATGTAGGGGAGACTCTACCATGGTAAGCAGTGTCATGTAGAGGAGATTCTACCAGTGATAAGCAATGTTATGTAGAGGAGACTCTACCATGGTAAGCAGTATTATGTAGGGAGATTCTACCATGGTAAGCAGTGTTATGTAGGGGAGACTCTACCATGGTAAGCAGTGTTATGTAGGGGAGACTTTACCATGGTAAGCAGTGTTATGTAGGGGAGACTCTACCATGGTAAGCAGTGTTATGTAGTGGTGACTCTACCATGGTAAGCAGTGTATCGTATAGGGAACTCTACCAATGATAAGCAGTGTTATGTAGGGGAGACTCTACCATGGTAAGCAGTGTTATGTAGGGGAGACTCTACCATGGTAAGCAGTGTATCGTAGGGGAGACTCTACCATAGTAAGCAGTGTTATGTAGGGGAGATTCTACCATTGTAAGCAGTGTATCCTATGGGAGACTACCATGGTAAGCAGTGTTATGTAGGGGAGACTCTATCATGGTAAGCAGTGTTATGTAGGGGAGACTCTACCATGGTAAGCAGTGTTATGTAGAGGAGACTCTACCATGGTAAGCAGTGTTATGTAGAGGAGACTCTACCATGGTAAGCAGTGTTATGTAGGGGCGACTCTACCATGGTAAGCAGTGTTATATAGGGGAGAAACTACCATGGTAAGCAGTGTATCCAATGGGAGACTACCATGGTAAGCAGTGTATCATAGGGGAGACTCTACCATGGTAAGCAGTGTTATGTAGGGGAGACTCTACCATGGTAAGCAGTGTAATGTAGGGGAGACTCTACCATGGTAAGCAGTGTTATGTAGTGGTGACTCTACCATGGTAAGCAGTGTATCGTATAGGGAACTCTACCAATGATAAGCAGTGTTATGTAGGGGAGACTCTACCATGGTAAGCAGTGTATAGTAGGGGAGACTCTACCATGGTAAGCAGTGTTATGTAGAGGAGACTCTACCATGGTAAGCAGTGTTATGTAGGGGCGACTCTACCATGGTAAGCAGTGTTATATAGGGGAGAAACTACCATGGTAAGCAGTGTATCCAATGGGAGACTACCATGGTAAGCAGTGTATCATAGGGGAGACTCTACCATGGTAAGCAGTGTATCGTAGGGAAGGATGACGCCATGGGGGATGATGTCGGCTCCGACGTCCAGTCCACCCTTCTCACAGATGTCGACCACAGACTGGAGGTTGCTCTCGATGGCGTGCATGTCACGCAGCTGTCGGTATTTCTCCTTCGATCCACAAATGAACAGCAGCAGCTAGAAAGAGGGAGATTCAGTCAGGTTTGTACCGAGCATACAAGAACAGATCAGGACTCACTGCAAATCTGTTTCATAGAGTATAACTGAGCCCACAAGTCATAACAAAGAATATTATCAAGAACATTGTGGCGCTGTAGATGACTTGGCCACAATTGCTCCATTGAGGAAATGTGCAAATATACCTAGGTATACATATCCTCCTGTCTTGTTCAGTCATTTTTCAGTCTCCAATTTCCAAATTGTTTCAGTCTATGAGTCTGAACGGTCTTTTTCTCAGATACAAGTGTTCAAGCTCAGGCTATCACACAGAAATATATTAATTTGACCAAGGCCTTAGACTAAGTTCTGTTTCACCTGTACATATAAAGAAAACTATGGTTATAACGAACTCAAAGGGACCGCTTATTTTGGTTCATTATAACCGTAGTTCATTATAAGCATATATACAGGATATAAACAGCAAATGTCCACGACAAAAAACAACAACAGTATGTTATATCCATCAGTTCATTATAAGCGTGTTCGGTATAAACATAGTTTACTGTAGTATGATAAAATGCAAGGCTGATGAACAGCCTGAACAAACATGGCAACATGTCAGGGTTAGAAACTAACAGTTTTTGTCCACTAGTCCTTATAATGATAACATATAGCAAAACCCTTAAAATGGGCCAATTTCTACTAGTCCTAAGGGTACCTTTACTATTGGGCAGTTTGATAAGGACTACAGGACTAGTGCCAATTTCTAACGCTGCATGTTCAGATAACTTTTTGAGGACTTTCAAAATAATTTTTGTTCCTACCTACAAAAAAACCTTGTAAACTAAGAAATGAACACATTGTCAGTACCCAAAGCCTCCTGTTTCCCTTGTCTGGAAAAGTAGGGGCCCTAGATGGTCTATATCCTGTCTAAATAAATACAATACCTTTATGCTACAAATACCTCTGCATGTTATTAAAATGTCAGCTTACCTTTCTCACTTGTCTCTTCACAAATGGCGTCTGTTGTGTCATCAGATACTGAAACAGTCCATGGCATAATGCTATCAGACTTAAAATCAGAGGTTGGATGATTCACTGATACATCAAGTTTTGATACGACTAAATTTGTTTTGTATGTCATGGCTATTTGTTTAAAAATTTTCAGCTTTAAATAAAAAAAAAACAAAGAGAAAAGAAATAAAATGGTTTTGATATGACAGTTGTATAATGAAAGTGTTTGATCTCAACAGTTTTTCTTCATGCAGTTTATCTATTTTCATGTAATTTAATAAAGACATTAATTGGTTTGGACAAATCATGCTCTTTCAAGGCCCTTTATCAGTTTTCATGGCTTTTCAGAGCAGAATCTAAATGCAAAGACTCTTCAAGAAAGAATTCAAAATTCAAAACTTTCCCAAACCTGTTTGTACCTGCTAACATAGGACTAATGTCAGCTGAAGATCTAAGACCTAAGTGACGTTGTACTCACCTCTGACAGCACTGAGTGCCAGTGAGGCTCGAAGGAGGCACTGGGCACATTATGTACAGCATCCGCAACTTTCTTCAGCTGCAAGTAGGAGGGGTGTATACATCAGCATGAATGTAACGTCAGATGTCATTGGTCTTACATGAGGAAAGAGAATTTGAAATTGGAGCTCAAGTAGTTAGTTTATTGCAGCTTCAAGATGAGCTTGTAAAACTAAGAAAATGCACATAAACATAACCAAAAACATTATGTCAGCAAATTTGAGGTGAGCGAATATTGTTTTATGGAGCAATATCACAACCAGTTTATCTGTATGTCAATAAAGTGAGTGAGTGAGATGGGTTTAACGCCGCTTTTAACAGTATTCCAGTTATATCGCGGCGTGTCAGCTTAATGTGGGAGGAAAGCCCGAAGTGATGCCGGTCTCAGACATTTACCACTTCGGTGAAACCCACGAGCACGGGTATGGTGCTGACAAACCTAGAAACATAATCGGGGCGAACCGGGATTCGAACCCACAATCATAGGTTTCTTGTGCGCCCAAGGGATGCAACTCTGCACAGTGAATCGCGGCGCCTTAGACGACTGGGCCACCCGTGCCCCCTATGTCAATAAAGAGTTAAAAAACATGAGAGCTCTGCTCCACAAAACGATCATAACACCACAACTGTTGTAAGTCTATGATAATTCATGGAAGTTGTGATTGAAGGAAGATGAAGATTGTGACTGTGTCTTCTCTCACCTGGTAGGGCAGCCGGAGCACCATCTCTGTCAGCAACTGAGGGTAGTCCTCAAACACGTCATTAGCATGACCCTTAACATACTGGCGGAGAAAGAAGGGGGACATGTCGGGGGGTGGGCAGTTGGGGTGTGGCTTCAACAGCTGACCGGGGGTAGAGTTACCCTCCTCCTGCAACAAACAGTAACATATGATCATAAGGTGAAGGTCTGATCATAAGGTGAAGGTCTGATAATAAGGTGAAGGTCAGATCATAATGTGAAGGTCGGACCAGAAGATGGTCCATGCAGCTAAGTTTCATTTCTAGCAGCCCTTTTTTTTTAAAATAAACACTTGGGAATAGAATGCTACTCTCCTGAAATCATTTACCAGACAGATATTTCACAAAGGTTTGGGGCAGTTAAGGTATGAAAAACAGTGACTGAGTGAATAATTTTGTTTGAGGCTGTAGTCATCAATATTACAGCTAAATAATTACACCCTGAACACACGAAGTAGTGGTCGATAGTATGAACAATCATTTGGGTATAATGTCACAACTAGCCAGGGTCGGACATTGCATTGCCCCAGTCAATTACATGAATTGGGTTTGGGGACCTACACTCTACCCAAGAATCCTACAGGGTGTGTCAGTGTACCTCTGGCGTGGAGTAGTTCTTCCAGTAGGGCAGGAGGTTGCGCAGAACCTGCATACAGTACTCTATGGCATCACTGGACAGCAGGGACGTCGCTGTGCTGTTGCTCACAAAGGACAGGCACTGTCACAGAAAAGTGTCAACACTATAGAAGCTGTAGACAAGTACAGAGTAGCTATCAAATGATATTAAAATAGTGCCACAACACTCACCGGGATTTGTTGTTTGTTTTTTGCTTAACACCACACTCAGACATATTCCAGCTATATGACGGTGGTTGGAAAATAATGGAGTCTGGACAAGACAATCCAGTGATTGACATCATGAGCATCAATCCACACTATTGGAATACGATGACATGCATCTACCAAGTCAGCGAGCCTGATCACCGCCTCTTACGACAAGCATAATTGCCGTTTACAGCAAGCATAAATTGCTGAAGACCTATTCAACCCCACTTGGATATGTAGCCAACAGTTTAAAACACAGACAGCCATTGAACAAAACTTATTGTTGGCACTGATAATAAAATATTTTGTGCTTAAATACTAAAAACTTACACTGAAATCAAAATAACTAAACAAAATGTGATGTGACAATTTTCTTAAGATAATGGTAAAAAACAAATCAAACAAAACTAGTTAAATCAAATGTCATTACATTATGCCCGATGTCTAACACCCGACTCTCAACGCTGAATGGTTTAAGGCCTCTTCTGGTTCCAGACAGCAGGACGCTGTGCACTAAACTCACCCTATGTCTAACACCTGACTCACCCGATGTCTAACACCTGACTCACCTCGCTGGATGGTTTAGTGCCTGCTCTGGTTCTAGACAGCAGGAGGCTGGGCACTTAACTCACCCGATGTCTAACACCTGACTCACCAGATGTCTAACACCTGACTCACCTCACTGGATGGTTTAGTGCCTGCTCTGGTTCTGGACAGCAGGACGCTGGGCACTTAACTCACCCGATGTCTAACACCTGATGTACCCGATGTCTAACACCTGACTCACCTCGCTGGACGGTTTTGTGCCTGCTCTGGTTCTAGACAGCAGGACGCTGAGCAGCCTAAACTGCACTTCACCTAAACTCACCAGGGTGTCATAGTACAAAATAACTTTAGCGCTACAAATGTTGTAAGTCTATATTAAGTGATCACCTTGTGCTAAGACTGCTTTGTACAACGGCACCCTAATGTCTAACACCTGACTCACCTCGCTGGATGGTTTAGTGCCTGCTCTGGTTCTAGACAGCAGGACACTGAGCAGCCTCAGCAGAATCAGCTTCACCTCGAACTGCCGAGTCCGTGTCTCAATGTTCTCCAGGCCCTGAAGTCATAAAGTATAAAGAATGATGTCTCCATGTGTAGATTTAACAGGTGTGATCAGTATATGACTGACTGAGTTAGGCTTAATGTTGCTTTGAATAATATTTCAGTCACGGCATGAGTAAGGATCATAATCAGTGCGAATCTGGGATTCAAATCAATGATCAGCAAATCCTGGAACTGCTCAAGGGATGCAACTCTGCACTGAACTGCAATGCCTTTGACCACAAGATATGCTTAATGTTGGCTTAATGTTGCTTTGAATAATATTTCAGTCACGGCATGAGTAAGGATCATCATCAGTGCGAATCTGGGATTCAAATCCATTATCAGCAAATCCTGGAACTGCTCAAGGGATGCAACTCTGCACTGAATTGTAATACCCAAGACCACAAGGCTGAACTTCAAACACTGCCATGCAAATGACAGACAGTAAACTGAATCACAGTCCATTGCGACTTGCCTGTCCAGAGAGGTCCAGTTCCTTCAGGATGATGGTCAGCAGGTTGTCCAGGGCTGCTCTGTCCTTATCCTCCTCATTGTCCAAGTCAGAGGTCAGCATCAGCAAAACCTGACAACACAATATGTCACATTGTATACCGATGTGTCACTTTTAGGCTTTTCCAGTTTGTTGTTGAACTCCTCACTCAGCAATATTCAAGCCCTATGGCAGTAGTCTGTCACTAAAAAAATGTGTCTAGACAAGACAAATAGGTGACTATATAATGAGGTGAGGTGAGGTGAGGTGAGGTGAGGTGAGGTGAGGTGAGGTGAGGTGAAATGGGGTTTAACGTCGCGTTCAAGGTTAGTGCACTTATATAGTGACGTGCATGCAAGTGTATGTGTGTGTGGCTGCTTGTACTAGTCCGGACTGATGCCGATTTATAGTGCTAGCTCACTGAGATACCATGTCACTCAGACACAGTATACTGACTCCGAGCCGACTAGTCCTTGTTTTAGCCCCTTAATGCCGAACGCCAGACAGGGTAACAACTAGTACCATCTTTTAAAGTCTGTTTTGGTATGACGCGGCCGGGGATCGAATCCCGGACCTTCCGCTCTCCGGGCGTACGCTCTACCATTAGACCACGGAGGCCGTCTGACTATATTATGATCAACATCCTCGGTGAATTATGACAAGTCACCAAGTCTGAACATCGAATCTACCTTGTTTGCTTGAGACCTATTCTAATCCGTACTTCTAACGGATTATCATCAGCAGAAGTGGTTGTAATTTAGACTATCAAACATGCTTGATTTTGTGCAATCATATTAATGCTTCTTGATCTATTTATTTACAGACTTGGCTGAAAAAAAATATTCACATGAGTTCTCATTAGCAAGCATGACTTTCATTCAAAGGCTTCACGTACCTGCATGAAAGGAATGGCCCGAACTCCTCCCACGTCTCTGATCTCGGGCAAATACTGCAGGAGTCTCTCCAACAGCTGCAGTCTCAGGCTGTGGAGCCTGACAACACACACAAACATTATTTTTGGTTTGTTGTTTGACGCCGCACTCAGCAATATTCCAGATATATGACAGCAGTCTGTAAATAATCGAGTCTGGACCAGACAATCCAGTGATTTACATCATGAACATCGATCCACGCAATTGGAATCGATGACATGCATCAACCAAGTCAGCGAGCCTGACCACCCGATCCCATTAGTCGCCTTTTACGACAAGCATAGTCGCCTTTTACGGCAAGTATGGGTTGCTGAAGACCTATTCTACCCTGGATCTTCACGGGTCACACACACACACAAACAAATGGAGGAGATACATTGAAGGCGACTACTCATTCCAACTAGATACAATGTTTTTTAAAAAAAATGGACATCTATCTTACGGATTTAATATCTCACCACTTGTCTCACCACCTAGGTAACAAGATTTTGTTTGTTTGTTTGTTGTTTAATGCCTCACTCAGCAATATTCCAGCGATGAGACGGCTGCCTGTTAATAACTGACTCAGGACCAGACAATCCAGTGATAGACATCATGAACATTGATCCACACATTGGGATACGATACGCATCAAGCAAGTCAGCGAGTCTGACCACCCGATCCTGTTGGTCGCATCTTACAAGAAGCATAGTCGGTCATGGGTTGCTGAAGACCTATTCTACCCCGGATCTTCACCGGTCCTAGGTAATAAGATACTGTAGGAGTTTCTCCTATATGACTCTCTACAGTCTGGGGACACACTATAAAAGTGACATAGTGGCCTGTGTCATAAAACATCTATCGGAATAGTTGTGCACCAGCATGTAAACAAATGAGGAACAAAAGATGTCACAGTTTGGAATTTGTTTGTTAAAGCACATATTCCCCATATGTACCGCAGCTATTCATCAATGGCTTCTGTTTAAAAAACACAGTCTACAATTGAGTGTGAAAAAACGTGCAGCACAGCCAGCACTCCTGCTGACCTGCAGCTTGCATCATATTCCGCATCCGTCTCCATGACGTCCACTTCATGGTGCATGGATCCTGAGGGCCCTCCTCCAACACTGCTGGTCTCACTGCGGGCTGTGGCCCCTCCTTCAGGAACCGAGTAGCCATACGCACTGCTCCGCCCACTCACTGCAACAATGGAGGAACAACATTAATACTTGCAGGCATACGCACTGCTCCGCCCACTCACTGCAACAATGGAGGAACAACATTAATACTAGTAGCCATACGCACTGCTCCGCCCATTCACTGCAACAACGGAGGAACAACATTAATACTAGCAGCCATACGCACTGCTCCGCCCATTCACTGCAACAACAGAAGAACAACATTAATACTAGTAGCCATACGCACTGCTCCGCCCACTCACTGCAACAACGGAGGAACAACATTAATACTAGTAGCCATACGCACTGCTCCACCCACTCACTGCAACAACGGAGGAACAACATTAATACTAGTAGCCATACGCACTGCTCCGCCCACTCACTGCAACAATGGAGGAACAACATTAATACTAGTAGCCATACGCACTGCTCCGCCCATTCACTGCAACAACAGAAGAACAACATTAATACTAGTAGCCATACGCACTGCTCCGCCCACTCACTGCAACAACGGAGGAACAACATTAATACTAGTAGCCAAACGCACTGCTCCGCCCACTCACTGCAACAATGGAGGAACAACATTAATACTAGTAGCCAAACGCACTGCTCCGCCCACTCACTGCAACAATGGAGGAACAACATTAATACTAGCAGCCATACGCACTGCTCCGCCCACTCACTGCAACAATGGAGGAACAACATTAATACTAGCAACCATACGCACTGCTCCGCCCACTCACTGCAACAACAGAGAAACTTTAATACTAGTAGCCATATGCACTGCTCCACCCACTCACTGCAACAATGGAGGAACAACATTAATACTAATAGCCATACGCACTGCTCCGCCCACTCACTGCAACAACGGAGGAACAACATTAATACTAGTAGCCAAACGCACTGCTCCGCCCACTCACTGCAACAATGGAGGAACAACATTAATACTAGCAGCCATACGCACTGCTCCGCCCACTCACTGCAACAATGGAGGAACAACATTAATACTAGCAGCCATACGCACTGCTCCGCCCACTCACTGCAACAATGGAGGAACAACATTAATATTAGCAGCCATATGCACTGCTCCACCCACTCACTGCAACAACGGAGGAACAACATTAATACTAGTAGCCAAACGCACTGCTCCGCCCACTCACTGCAACAACGGAGGAACAACATTAAAACTAGTAGCCATATGCACTGCTCCGCCCACTCACTGCAACAACGGAGGAACAACATTAATACTAGTAGCCAAATGCACTGCTCCGCCCACTCACTGCAACAACGGTGGAACAACATTAATACTAGTAGCCATATGCACTGCTCCACCCACTCACTGCAACAACGGAGGAACAACATTAATACTAGTGTAGCCATACGCACTGCTCCGCCCACTCACTGCAACAACGGAGGAACAACATTAATACTAGTAGCCAAATGCACTGCTCCGCCCACTCACTGCAACAATGGAGGAACAACATTAATACTAGCAGCCATACGCACTGCTCCGCCCACTCACTGCAACAACGGAGGAACAACATTAATACTAGTAGCCAAATGCACTGCCCCACCCACTCACTGCAACAATGGAGGAACAACATTAATACTAGTGTAGCCATACGCACTGCTCCGCCCACTCACTGCAACAACGGAGGAACAACATTAATACTAGTAGCCAAATGCACTGCCCCACCCACTCACTGCAACAACGGAGGAACAACATTAACACTAGGGGCCATACGCACTGCTCCGCCCACTCACTGCAACAACGGAGGAACAACATTAACACTAGTAGCCAAATGCACTGCCCCACCCACTCACTGCAACAATGGAGGAACAACATTAATACTAGCAGCCATACGCACTGCTCCGCCCACTCACTGCAACAATGGAGGAACAACATTAATACTAGCAGCCATACGCACTGCTCCGCCCACTCACTGCAACAACGGAGGAACAACATTAATACTAGTAGCCATACGCACTGCTCCACCCACTCACTGCAACAACGGAAGAACAACATTAATACTAATAGCCATACGCACTGCTCCGCCCACTCACTGCAACAACGGAGGAACAACATTAGTACTAGCAGCCCTAGCAGAAACTGTAGATCCCTCTGTGACTGCACTTTTCCCAACCAATCCCCCTCAATATTGCAACATTCATGTCTAACCTGATATAGTGTTTTGATCCTTTTTCGGACTTCATTATCGCGACAATCACAAGCAAGTCTGCAATGCTTTCAAGACTCTGACCAAGAACTGCTACTGATAGGGCAAATTATGACCCCTCACTACTGCAAAAATTTACTTCTAACCTGATATCGAGTCGACAGCACTACCCCCACTCTCTGACCCGGCACTGCCAGGCTGTTCTGCTGGTGATGTGCGAAGAGTTGACCCCTCAGTGGCTGCGTTACTCCCGACTTCGTCATCACTTCCAGGAGCTGAGGCTGTTGTGTCCGACAGTGGACCTTCCTCGATTGATGACGCACTCTGGGGACAGGAAATGACCAATAAATGGTTAAACTTGAAACATCCAGGTCTCTTCTGAAACACTTTTTCTTCATTAGTGAGTACAACTTTAAGGTGCGGTGTACAATATTACTACATGTAGGTGAAACCCATAAGCAAGGGCTTCGTGCAGATAAATCGGGGATCATGGCAAATTTGGAATCAGATCCTGGCACAAACAAGGTATGCAACTCAGCATATTATTATACATTGGACATGCCTATGCGAGAATTCATCACTTTCACAATGACTAACTAAAACTAAAACACTGAATAAATAACAATTACAAAGAACTCCTGCCATAAGAAGGCGCACCATATTGCCAAGACGTTGTTTACCCCAAGGTTCTGTTCCCCAAGTCTTAAGGTGAGATCAAGGAAACAAGCATGAAATACTCATATCCAGGGCAATATGACATATCCGGTCTAAATCAAAGTTGTTGCGATGGAAACTTGAAAAATGATTTTTCCAAAATCCCAAACTATCAAAAGTCACCAGTTCATCACTAGACCTATCTACCTGCCACGTTTGGTAAAGATATGTCTCATGTTTCTGACTTCTCCTCAGGAAACTAAACATGATGGATGGACCGACGGACGGACAGCACCCTATCCTACATCTCCCGTCCACTTTGTGACAGGGGAGATAACCAACTAGTCCTGCTTCTTACCTGTCCCTGCCTGGCCAGACCAAGACTCTGTAGACTCAGACCACCAGCTCCCCCTTCCTGGAAACAGAACAACACTCAAACTACACTACCTGAAGACATTGAGGCTTTCATGACAGAACACGAGTAAATTGGTTGTTTTGTGAGGTTCATCCAATCAAGATGTTCTACTGGCGATAATCGTAGTAAGGGAATTCTGCTTTCATGTGTCAGTGTTACTTTAGGCCTGCAAGCCTTTTGAGATGACTCGAGGACTATTGGCTGTTCCAGGGTTCTTTCAAGTTTGCTGCTATAGTTAACAAACCAATTATTTTGTCCATTCATGTCTAAAGAGGCATAATGTACCATCCTTGAATCTTGGGGGCACATGTGGCCCAGTCGTCTAGGGTGCGATTTGCTGTGCAGAGTTGCATCCCTTGGGCACGCCAGAAACCTAGGGATGGTGGGTTCGAATCCCGGTTCGCCCCAATTATGTTTCTAGGTTTGTCAGCATCATACCCGTGCTCGTGGGTTTCACCGAAGAGGTAAACGTCATAGACCTGCATCACTCCAGGCCTTCTTCCCACATTAAGCTGATTTAACTGTAATACTGTTAAAAGCGGTGTTAAACCCAACTCACTCACTCCTTGAATCTTACAATAACAAGGTCAAACACATTAATAATTAGATTTTTATCCAAATTTAAAAGAAATGTGAAGCAGTAGGCATTATATTTTTAATATTTGTTCTATTATAATTTTTAAACTGTTTCAAGACAAGTGTCAGTTGTCACATCAACTGTCGACATGAATGTTTGGAGTGAGCGAGTGAGTTGGGTTTAACGCCGCTTTTAACGGTATTCCAGTTATATCGAACCCACAATCATAGCTTTCTGGTGTAACTCTGCACCGCGAATCGCGGCGCCTTAGACGACTGGGCAACCCGTGCCACCAGAATGTTTGGAAGAACTCCATACAACATATATGAAAAATCATCCATTGAAGAAAGAAGGGAACAGACATTGTGATTTCTGCATAGGTAACAGACACTATGACAATGAGGTGTGTTTGTTAGTGAGGCAAGAGAAAATCAAATAATTTAAATTCATTTTGGCCCAAACAAAACGTAACAGAAGTAATTATGTCACCTGTTCTTGCAGACTGAGGGCTATTGCCAGTTCCACCATTGCCTCATCGTCAGCATCAGCGGGCAGCTCAAAGTTTCGGTCAAACCCGTACAGGGCCTCCAGACCTGAGAGATGATTGCCCTGGGCGTTGCCCTCACCTGGCTCCAACACCATCGGCTCGTTGTTTTCCTGTGAATAACACATCTTTATTAGTTTGATTGTGAAATAGGGTTTAAAGTCGAAGATTATTGCACTTATATAGCAACGTGCATGCACGTATGTGTGTGTGGCTGCTTGTACTAGTGCGGACTGATGCCGATTCATAGTGCTATCCCACTGAGATACCATGTCGCAGTTTAACATGAATACCCTACTCAGACACCCTACACTGACTCCGAGCTGACCAGTCCTTGTTTAGCCCCTTAATGTCGAGCGCCAGACAGGGTAACAACAAGTACCATCTTTTAACGTCTTTGGGTATGATGCAGCCGGTGATTGAACCCCGGATATTCCGCTCTCTGGGAGGACGCTCTACCACTAAACCATGGAGGCAGTCATTAATGGTTGGAGGTCTGGGAGCTTTTAGGTAGGGGTGTGAACCTAATCAAATAGTATCATGTAATCACTGACCACAACATCGAACTGGTCATCTCCCTCGGGGTCCTGGTCTTGGTGTTCCACATGGTTGGAGATCTGGGGGCCCGATGGGGGAGGGGTGTCTGGCTTGTCCGGCTTGGGGTCATCATCATCGTCATCATCACCACCAGGGCCACCTGCGACATCATCCAAAACACATCACTCTAATTCAACATTTCAACATTTCAGGCTTGCTGACTTTGTTGATGCATATCAGCGTATCCTAATTGCGCGGATCGATGCTCATGATGTCAATCACTGGACTGTCACTTCCAGACTCGATCATTTACAGACTGCCATCAAATAGTGTGGCGTTAAAACACAAACATAATGTTGCACAATTTTCTTTTCTGTTTACTAAGGAACCACTGAGCTTACCATCGAGACAAAAGCCAGTAAAGATTGATTCTGGCCACCTTAATGTTTCTAGCAGATTTCTTGTCCAATAAATACAGATGTCGTGCTTAAATAATTGTAGACATTTATTGGTGAAATATAGGAGTGAAAAACAAATCAACCAGCTGATTGGCAACAACACAAGCTGGTAAATGACTAACAACAGCATTGAGTGCCTATCACACTATGTCAGACAATGGCAAGTTCTATTTTTGATGCATAAGCCCTAGACCATACCTGCAGACAGATACCAATTGAAATTACAAAATTTCCTTCTGTGACACTAGATGTCCGAAGTGAGTGCTGTGGCCGTGTGTACTCACCCGGGGAGCTGCAGCGTGGTGGTGACGGGATGAACACCCGTCTCCTTCTGTGTGGCGGCCTCAGAGCTCGGATAAGGGCCTGGCGACATGCGAAGCTCACCACAGGGTCCTGAAGGGAGAGACAGGAACACAAACTGAATTTATTAATATTTTGTATTTTCTGGTACTGTTGGTTCTTATTGAAAACTCTTCGGAAACACTGACTACATAACATATCTCATTAGAGGGAGTGAGTGAGGTGAATGGCAGCGTTAGAAACTGGCACTAGTCCTGTAGTCCTTACCAAACTGCCCAATAGTAAAGGTATCCTAAGGACTAGTAGAAGTTGGCCCAATTTAAGGGTTTTGATATATGTTATCATTGTAAGGACTAGTGGACAAAAACTGTTAGTTTCTAACCCTGGAATGGGCTTTAATATCCTGTTCAATATTACATAATCAAAATTTCGTTGTGTTCATTAAAATTCCTGCATTCTGATTAGCTGAATTGGTCATGTGTTATTGCATTCATTTCCCAATGAATGTAAACAATTAAGCCACGCCCACCGAGGCGGACTACTTTTATTACTACGGAATGTCGGGGAATTCCCTTTTTATGCACATGTGTATCGTCATGCACAGGATATTAAGCGAAATTTGTGCATATTCATTGTCCAATCAACTCTTTGAGACCGAAGGCAGAGGAGGAATGAAACAGCAAACGTGCAGGCTCGCTCGTCTCGGTTCCACAACTTTCATGTCTTCGGGTTTCATTTCTAACTAGCATGTTTCCAACTGTGTCTTCCCATTCTCAGGGAACTAATGTTGGAATCTGGCGGTAACTGACCATGTCATTTGAAACAGCCGCCTTCTCCCGAAGATATTTTTTATCATACTCTCCGTTGATTGGCTACTGACTTTGTAGGCGTGTCAAGTTATGTGCATAAATTAAACAATCACCTAATTCATGTCAAGCCACAGTACGTATTCCTACACCCGGAACATTTATCAATCTTGTCATTTTTCTCTGCTTTGATACATACAACTGTTTTTGGTTAAATTACTGTAGATAAAACATATTTTCATTGTTGAATTTAATCATAAGCATTGACTTTGTATTTATTTTGATTCATAACTCAATGAACCGAAAAAAATACAGTCAATCCGTATTTCAACTGCATAGTGACGTGCATACACATGTGTGGGGCTGTTGGTACCAGTCCACACTAAAGCTGGCTTTATAGCGCTAGCCCTCTCAGACACAGGAAACTGACTCTGAACTGGCAAGTCCTTCTTTTAGACCCTTACTGCCAAGCGCCAGACAAGGAAACAACAAGTACCATTTTTCAAATTCTTTTGGTTTGATTAATCCGGGGATTGGACAACCAACATTCCGCCCTCCATGAGTACTTACAGCAGACAGCAGCAGTCGGACGTAGTGTTTGGTGGCGAGGTTGACGGCCTCCTGGTCACAGACAGTGAAGGCATGGATGATCTCCACTACGGCGCCCACAGTTGTGTCCACATGGGCCAGTCCTGATACACACACACAACATTGTTGGTCAACACTAGACAGTTTTTTTGTTAAGATGATTATGCAAGATTGACTAAGTGAGTGAGTGAGTTTGGTTTTACGCCGCTTTTAGCAATATTCCAGCAATATCACGGCGGGGGACACCAGAAATGGGCTTCACACATTGTACCCATGTCGGGAATTGAACCCAGGTCTTCGGCGTGACGAGCGAACGCTTTAACCACTAGGCTACCCGACCGCCCCAGATTGACTAAGCAAGGAGCGATTCTATTCTAGCCTTTTAATGAGAAGCATCACTTATCCAAATATTTACTCTAAAAATGTTCACAGGATCATCACAATCCCATTTAATATTTTGGCTATACATAATGATAGGTTACGCCCTTTCAATAAAATCATCGGAAGCTTAATTCCAAAATAAGCAAAAAACTAATTCAATTTCACATCGACAAGGTTAGCTAGTTCTGATGAAATCTGGACAATCTTGACATTCAAAGGTCTTATGTCAAAACAAAAACACCCTGAAACAAAACTGTTCACAAGGCATGTAATAAATGAACTCTTTGTGAAAATGATGATACTGTTCTTTTTTTTTATAACTTTCACAGCATAATGTGAACTGTATCAACAGTGAGTCAGTCACCTGGCAAACAGACTGGAGCCAGCATTGAGTTTGTGGGTTTGGCCGTGTGCAGCTTCCAGAACGTCTCCACCAGCTGTGTAGTGAAGTGGCAGTAGTCCTTTGGCTCCAGCTCGTGGCATTTGAGGGATGTGGGGGCACTGGGCTCAGTCTTCTCCTCCTCCTTCTCCTCCTCCAAGTCCTGCACCTCCATAGCTGCACCAGAGACATTGTGACATTACTGCCCTGACTATGATGGGAGTCCTGTTGGGGTTGTCATTAATCTTTGTTTGTTTGTTGTTTAACACTACATTCAGCAATATTCCAGCTATATGATGGCGGCCTGTAGATATTCGAGTCCGGACCAGACAATCCAGGGATTGATATTGTGAACAACAATCCACATCATTGGGGTATGTTGATACCATCAACCAAGTCAATGGTGTGGGTATGCTAGTTCATTTTTAATGTGCTTATCAACTTAGTAACTCAAGATTACCAAAATAACACACAAACTATGTATCCCACTTATGTAGATCGATACTCTTTTTGTAATAATGTCTTGACTTGGTTGGTTGGTTTGTTTGTTCGTTGTTTTACGCCACGCTCAGCAATATTCCAGCTATATGACGGCGGTTTGACAATCTTTGAAGCAAGTAAATATTAATGAAAGATATCTATTAAGGAACACAACGTGGGGCCCAACGTGGAATGTTAGATGATTAGTGAATGTCTCACTCTCTTCCTTCATGTCTCCTCCCTTCTCCGCGAACTTGAGCAGGTTGGCGGGCCGTGAGACAGCGACCGAGCGTGCCGTCACCACCAGTCTCTGGAAGGCCTCCACATCCATTTCAGAGCTCTCCTTCGATAGGCTCTTCATCACGTGGACCAGCTGCGCTTGATCCTGGAACACAATAATGGAGTGAGTGAGTGGATCAGGTTTAATGCAACCTACCTACCAAGGACATCTTACCTTGTGGTTGTTGTAGGTGGCCTTGTTAGCAAACAGCGAGGCCAGGAGGACATCTTACCTTGTGGTTGTTGTAGGTGGCCTTGTTAGCAAACAGCGAGGCCAGGAGGACATCTTACCTTGTGGTTGTGGTAGGTGGCCTTGTTAGCAAACAGCGAGGCCAGGAGGACACCTTACCTTGTGGTTGTGGTAGGTGGCCTTGTTAGCAAACAGCGAGGCCAGGAGGACATCTTACCTTGTGGTTGTGGTAGGTGGCCTTGTTAGCGAACAGCGAGGCCAGGAGGACATCTTACCTTGTGGTTGTGGTAGGTGGCCTTGTTAGCGAACAGCGAGGCCAGGAGGGACATCTTACCTTGTGGTTGTGGTAGGTGGCCTTGTTAGCAAACAGCGAGGCCAGGAGGGAAGTCTTACCTTGTGGTTGTGGTAGGTGGCCTTGTTAGCGAACAGCGAGGCCAGGAGGGACTTGGTGTGCTGCTGCACTGTGGGTGGGGTTGGGAGGGTCAGCAGGCTGGTGGACAGATCCAGGGCTTTGTCTCGCAGTGGATCCTGAACACAAACACAGACACTCAGTGCATATTGCAAGGGGACTAGTTCAGGTCAATTAGCAGTGCCAGCAAGTTTGAGTCAAGTCATTCAAAACATACATCTGTAAACTTAATTGTTATGATGTACATAGTTTCATCCTCAAAACAGCTACATTTTTGGGGACAACACCAAGTGTGAAACTAAGTAATATGTTTTCTTCTTCGTAATTTATCTAATAAATTCAATGAAATTTAAATACAAATACTCTTGAACAAGTTTTAAATTCATCAACTTCATGTTGTTCATTTGTATCCTGTTCCCTTCATTAATCAAAGTGAGCCAGGGGTAAGAGTTACATCCCTTTGATCATCACATGATCTGCTGATCAAGATCTTGTGTCCACATGTACAAAGATGCTCTGGAGGTGTTGTTTTCCTTAAGTCTTGGTTTGATGTCTAAGTTTAGATACATTCATAAATCACTGCTAGTTTTGAATGTCATAATGAAAACCTGTTGAGTGATTCCACACCAGAATTGTTTACATAGACTAGCAACAATGTTGAAAATATAATGCTGAAGCATATGTTATTGTGTACTAGTTATTTTATATGCAAGAATGACGTAAAACATTGTCAAAATAAATATGACAATTTTCTCACCTTTTCTTCAAGTTTGCCAGCGGCAAATGCTCCCTCCAACACTTCCAGTGCACTGCTCAGAAGCCTGAAATAACAGCAATTACATATTGAGAGAGTTTGGTGTAATGCCTCTATTTCATGTTCAGCATGGTGTGTCAGCTTGATGTACCAACACGGTAAAAAATGACATGCTGAATAAATACTGGTACCATAAGATAATCAAAGCAAGAATTGCTCACAATATTCACTGTAGGACATTTTACACTGTTAAGTTTTCTAATGGTGGTGGGGGCACGGGTGACCCAGTCGTCTAAAACGCCATGATTCCCTGTGCAGAGTTGCGTCCCTTTGGCACGCCAGAAACCTATGATAGTGGGTTCGAATCCCAGTTCGCCCCGATTATGTTTCTAGGTTTGTCAGCACCATACCCGTGCTTGTGGGTTTCACCGAAGTGGTAAATATCTGAGACCTGCATCACTTCGGCTTTCCTCCCACATTAAGTTGACAGGCCGTGATATAACTGGAATACTGTTAAAAGCGGTGTTAAATCCACTCACTCACTCACTCAAATGGTGGTAATGATCATGCCTATAGGCACTGAGTCTTAGCCTGCAATTTTTGTAATGCTTCACATGAACATAGGTTCCTGGCGTGCCCAAGGGACACAACTCTGCACAGTGCATTGCGGTGCCTCAGATGACTAGGCCATCCTTAGCACTAAGACCATCACAACTCCCACAGGGGCGGTCGGGTAGCCTCGTGGTTAAAGCGTTCTCTCGTCATGCTGAAGACCCGGGTTCGATTCCCAACATGGGTACAATGTGTGAAGCCCATTTCTGCTGTTCCCCGTCGTGATATTGCTGGAACCATACTCACTCACAACTCCCACACTATAACATAGGCTTATGACAGTCGTAGCCCTAAGCCAATCGTAACTCGTATATTTTAACATCGACTGACAACAGTCATAGGGCTAAGACGATTGCAACTTCTATACATTAACATAAACTTACAATAGCCTTCGCACTAAAATTGCTTTGAGCATGTGGGACCAGTAAATGAAAGTTGTTGGCAGTTACTTTTTGTTCTGATGTCTTCTGGGTGCAGCGAGAATAATCGCTGAAACAAAAATGTTGCGTCTGACAGATATCCACTTACTTGTCTGCTGTAGTCATAGGCAGAGGTGCACTCTGCACTGTGTCAGTCTCAGTCGATGCAGCTGCAGCTGCCACAGCAGCCATGACCTTCGGAGCAGTGGATTCAGGGAACTCGTCTGTTTCCTCCGGCCACCCAAATGCCTCCTTGGTCTTGACATAGACCTTGATGGAGTCCACCATGGTCACCCCTGCAGGGTCCACACTGGCACCAACTGAAGAGAAGGACGCAAGGGAGTGAAGTCTTTACCCCAGTAATATCACAGCAATAATATTGCTGCTTTCTAAGTGGTTTAGAAACTGACGGAGCAGTGTCCACTATAAGAAATGAACCACTTCAACCAAGAGCATTGATCGTAGCTGTTTAGTTATCATGCTGTCAGCTGACCAAATATCACCTTGTCTCCCAAGTTTGATGAAAAAATATTGAACAGTTTATGAGTTATGCTCCGGAAACAAACCCTACCCTCACAGAACCTAAGTCCATCTTGTTGCCATGGAAACATAAAAAATAAAAATTTCTAAAATTTCTAAATAGCAAAAGGCACCAGTTCAGCATGAACTTGACAGACCTGCAAAGTTCTGAGTTATGCTCCGGAAACGTAACGTGATGGACGGACGGACGGACGTACGGACGGAGCCCGTTTCTATATCCCCCGCCAACTGTGTTGGGCGGGGGATAATAAAGTAGTTGTTCATCCATTTCTTCACTTACTTGGTTGACAAGTATTTTGACTCAACAACTTGTGGATGCAATTTAAACATCAATGAAATCCAAAGATTAGCCAAGATTGCCACAGCGACAGAAACTAACACTTTTAGTCCACTAGTCCTTATAATGATAACATATAGCAATACCCTTAAATATGGCAAATTAAGGCCTTAACTATTGATCAATGTGGCAAGGTTGGTTGGTTGGTTTGTTGTTTAACGCCGCACTCAGCAATATTCCAGCTATATGACGGCGGTCTGTAAATAATATTGATATCATGAGCATCGATCCACGCAATTGCGATCGACGACATGCATCAACCAAGTCAGCGCGTCTGACCACCTGATCCTGTTAGTCGCCTCTTCCGACAAGCATAGTCACCTTTTACAGCAAGCATGGGTTGCTGAAGACCTATTCTACCCCGGAATCTTCACGGGTCTAATTTGGCAAGGAGTACAGGACTAGTGCCAATTACTAACACTGTTGCCATCCTATTAATACTCGGCTCCGAACAAGGCAAGGCAATGGTATATAACATGAGCAAAGGTCCACCTTGTAAGGCATGATGACATCCAATCACCCAGGTCACACATTGTGACCACCCAATCAACATTTTAGTCCCCTCTTACAAAAAAGTCAACAGTGGTTGCTAGTTGCCTATTCTTCCCTATAGGGTCTCAATGTACTGACCTGATCACCATTCCAAATAATCACACAACCAAACATCAAACCACTCACCAAACAGGCTGAACTTCTTGTCAGCAGTGAGAGACTCTTCGCGTGTGAAGGCCATGTCGATCCATCGGGCCCGGTTGACGTTGACCTGGGTGGTGCGGCCGAACACTTCCAGATAGGAGGGAGCTCTCTCTAAGCTCTGGCTCCCCACCATCACCCGCACACCCACCATCACAGTGGTATTGTTGGTATTGCTCAGCTCAACTGTGAAACCGGCAGGCTGAAGACAAAAAACACATTTGGGGGTGGTCAATTTAGTTTCTACATAGCACACCCACCATCACAGTGGTATTGTTGGTATTGCTCAGCTCAACTGTGAAACCGGCAGGCTGAAGACAAAAAACACATTTGGGGGTGGTCAATTTAGTTCCTACATAGCACACCCACCATCACAGTGGTATTGTTGGTATTGCTCAGCTCAACTGTGAAACCGGCAGGCTGAAGACAAAAAACACATTGGGGGGTGGTCAAATTAGTTCCTACATAGCACACCCACTATCACACTGGTATTGTTGGTATTGCTCAACTCAACTGTGAAACTGGCAGGCTGAAGACAAAAAACACATTGGGGGGTGGTCAAATTAGTTCCTACATAGCACACCCACTATCACACTGGTATTGTTGGTATTGCTCAACTCAACTGTGAAACCGGCAGGCTGAAGACAAAAAACACATTGGGGGGTGGTCAAATTAGTTCCTACATAGCACACCCACTATCACACTGGTATTGTTGGTATTGCTCAACTCAACTGTGAAACTGGCAGGCTGAAGACCAAAAACACATTGGGGGGTGGTCAATTTAGTTCCTACATAGCACACCCACCATCACAGTGGTATTGTTGGTATTGCTCAGCTCAACTGTGAAACCTGCAGGCTGAAGACATGACTGGGGTGAGCTGCTTTGAACAGTA
This sequence comes from Haliotis cracherodii, assembly GCF_022045235.1. NCBI lineage: Eukaryota > Metazoa > Mollusca > Gastropoda > Lepetellida > Haliotidae > Haliotis > Haliotis cracherodii. The sequence continues at coordinate 16,752,301 of NW_027266268.1, forward strand.
TTCCATTTATATCATGACGTGTCAGTTTGATGTGGGAGGTGTCAGTTTGATGTGGGACGAAAGCCCTAAGTGATGCAGGTGTCAGACATATACCACCTTGGTCAAACCCACGAGCACGGGTATGGTGCTAACAAACCTAGAAACATCATCAGGGGCCAGTCATTCTTAAAGTGTCTTGTGAACAATATGAAATGTCAGCCAACTATTTTGTTTACCTTTAAGAGAATGAAAATACAGAATTTGCACCATATTTTGTAGTTCATACTTATTGTCTAGCCCATACTAATGGGCTTCAGACATTATATGCCCACGAGGGGAATTAGAGTCTAGGAGTGTCGAGTCATACTCTAACCACACTTCAGCACCCCTAGGGCAAGCATGGTACACTGGTACCTCTCCTACTATGGCACAAAAGAGATTTCCCAGAAAATTAGGTGTGAGGCCCCACTTTGAGTTTCAGAAAGGTGGATTTCAATTTAAGTGAGTGAGTGAGTGAGTATTGTTTTACGTCGCTTTTAGCAATATTCCAGCAATATCACGGCGGGGGGACACCAGAAATGGGCTTCACACATTGTACCCATGTCGGGAATGGAACCCGGGGCTTCGGCGTGATGAGCGAACGCTTTAACCACTAGGCTACCCGACCGCCCGATTTCAATTTCAACAAAGGGAGTGTTTGAAAGTCACAGCTAAGATCAAAGATGTGTTTTTAAATACAGTGTCTGCATGAAATCTCCAATTGAAAGACACTGATTCCAGTCATGCGCAGATCGATGTTCCTAAATATATCGCAGAGATTTCCTGGAATTCATTCAAATTTGTTTTCATTGTAAGCATAACAGTCATGAGTATGACACTTCGTTTATATCAAGATTGACGTCGCAATTTCTTTACTAATGACACACTATTTTGTGATTTATTTACAAGTAATTATAGTTCCATTAAAAAGTTTTTTCACCCACTGTGAAATTTCAAATGTGACTTAAAATGGTTTTCTGCGTGATTTTTCACTCACAACAGATTTAAAAATGTGTGATGATAATTAAATAAGTGTGAATCTGTTTATAAAAAGGAAGCTTTTGACAATACAACATTGAAAAACATATTGCTTTCAAGACAGGTAATCAACAGAAATTCTATGGTGCTTGGATGCTGTATCATCAACTTTTCGCAGCTATCATTTTAAGTTTTAGTTTTGAACTTAAGACTTTAATGTTTGAGACCATGTACTTTCCTACACTGCAATATGATATATATAAACTTTAATAGTTAATGCATACTTGATATATGCAGTATGTTTGCATTACCAGAGTGAATGAGTGAGTTAGAAGTATGTTATTTTCTGTAAAAGATGTATTGATAAGTTATGCTACATGTCATAGACTTTCTGCTACCTGGCCGTAAGCACATTTTATGTAACAGGTACCTCTTTTTAAAAACAATAAAATAAAAAAAATAAAAGATAAGTGTGAATCACGCCACTGCGAACACTTTCAAAATCCCTGCCCAATGGCAGCGTCCCCCTGGTGTTGTGTTACCTTGGTGCTGGCGATGTACATCCCCGTGGTGTTGAGTCTGTGTTTCACCTGCTGGACATTGTACACCTGCAGCACATCATTGCCGCCGAACTGGAAACAAGTGTTACAGTTATTTATCAGGTTGGTTGGTTGGTTTGTTGTTTAATGCCACACACAGCAATATTAAATAATCGAGTCTGGACCAAACAATCCAGTGATTGATATCATGAGCATCGATCCATGCAATTGGGATTGATGACATGCATCAACCAAGTCAGTGAGCCTGACCACCCGATCCCGATAGTCGCCTTTTACGACAAGCATAGTCACCTTTTCATGAAACCAATAGTGTTATCCATGTGCAAAACCAATCCAACAAGCATGAACTACTCGTATCCCCAGCCAATATTACATGTCCAGTTGTGTGCAAGGCAAGAAATATTGTACAGTTTGCTCTGGAACAAGATCTGCTCTGGAAACAAGCAGTACCACCATATTCAGTCTAAGTCAATGTTGATGGTATGGAAACTTGAAAAATAAATTCTAAAAAAAGCCCAAACTATCAAAGGCACCAGTTCACCACAAGGCTATGTATGTTCCAAGATTGGTGAAGAAACATTGTATGCTTTTCTAGAAGTGCTCTGGAAGCGAGTACTACCATCATTTTCAGTCTAAGTCAAAACTCGAAAAAAAATTATTTTTTTAAATCCCAAACTATCAAAAGGCACAAGTTCACCACTAGACCTATCTTTGTTCAAAGTTTAGTTCAGATATCTCGTGGGTTTTTAGTTGTAATTGGAAACGAAACGTGACAGAAGGAGGGACGGACAGCACCCTTTCCTACATCGCCCTTCCACTTCATGGCATGGGATAATTAAAATAACAGATCAAGGTGGCCACTACCTGAAAAGTTTATTTTAGAGAGCAAATTCTATTCATACTGTAAAGGCGACATTTCGGTAAAGATCCTTTGGAGTAAGAGAGTAAGAGACTTGTAGCACTACCATCCAGGCCATGTTCCACAACACAAGGTAATCATAGTGCTTAAAAAGGTCTTAACTCACACGCTTTAACATAGACGTATGACGGAGTGCGGAGATTGATTTGTGGAATGTCTCCCCGGTGTGAGGTTAGACAAACTGGGAAAAAGTGTACACTTACTTCAATATCATTGGTCTGCTGGCAGTGTTCAAAGAAGTCAATAGGGAACGTCACCACTCCCGCTGGACGCCCTGGAACCATTCAATGAATGTATTGTGAGTGAGTGAGTTGGGTTTAACACCGCTTTTAACAGTATTCCAGTTATATCATGGCATGACAGCTCAATGTGGGAGGAAAGCCCGAAGTGATGCCGGTCTCAGACGTTTACCACTTCAGTGAAACCCACGAGCACGGGTATGGTGCTGACAAACCTAGAAACATAATCAGGGCGAACCAGGATTCGAACCCACAATCATAGGTTTCTGGCGTGCCCAAAGGACGCAACTCTGCACAGCGAATCACGGCGCCTTAGACGACTGGGCCACCTGGGCCCCCAATGTAAGAAACCCTCAGAGTATTCAAGTTGTTCTTTCATGAACATGAACATCAAAAGTAATATCTAACATGTGACACTATACATTATAGCATGCTCCAAGGATAATTTCATAAAGAAGGGGTAAAAATGAAATTTTCAATATGGCAGCCATGGCGACAATTTTGAAAGTCATATTAGAATTCTGTAGTCTAATTACAATGACAATATTTTACGACCTGTAAGGGAATTCTTTGTACATATGAAAGTGCAAGCAGATTGTTTACATGAAATGACACATCTAAAACAATACATAACCTAACAATCATTTAAGAGATCGATACATAGAGAATCTCACCCGAGTGTCTTTTGATATCAAATATATCAACACGAGTTGATAAAAGTGGAAAAATTCCGAGGCTTGCCGAGGATTTTTGCCACTTTTATCAACGCATGTTGATATATTTGATATCAATAGACATGAGGGTGAGATTTTATTTATCATCCAACATCATTCTTTCAACTTTTTCAATTTGTAGACAGTAATTAGCAGTGTCTTCAGTGTAAAAAGTACTGCAAACAGCTTCAGTAGCAGAGCCATTAGTGATGTCATTTTATTGTGACGTCATGGTAACCAGTGACGTCACTATGGTCTGCAAAGCATTGTGATGTAATTTCATTGCAGCGATATCTACAGTGTAGATATCGCTTGATCTCGCAGCGATATCTACAGTGTAGATATCGCTTGATCTCATCCAAGCGATATCTCCTGTGGGAGCCAGTTTTGGATGATAAATAACAGCTCTATTTGAACATGGCAATAAATATCACCAGCCAGAAGGTAGACGTGCACACTCTTTGCTAAACTTTTCAGTGATCATTCTAAAATGTTCCACGCAAAATTTCAGCCTTGATGTTTCAGAGATGATGAGAAAATGTAAAGTCGTCCGAACAGTGGATGGACAGGGCCCAAAAGACTTGAATCACAGAAAATGACCTGATTTGCTGGACTTCTTCTTCTTGGCTGGTTTGAGCACTGCGATGGGACTCTGAGGCTGGAGGTAGGGGGACAGCCAGTAGTTGGTGTTGTCCACGTGGGCCATGTAGATGCGGAGGCTGCCGTCCTCGCACAGGAGGATCATGGTGGTGCGTTGCTGGAACATGGGTAACGCTCATATACTTACATCTGCATATGTAGGATTATGTAGTCCCTTTGATATTGTGTAACACACCTGATCTAATATAAGTCACAACCTCATAATGTTTACTTGATTGACCTTGAAATTACCTCTACTCTCATAGGGCAGGGCAGGGCAGGGCAGGGCAGGGCAGGGCAGGGCAGGGCAGGGCAGGAGGTCAGAAGCTTGTGAGGTGGGGTGGGGCAGATTCATTCATTTTACCAATACATTTTTATGTGATACACATATCCCAAATCATGCTAAAGTCTTCATGTACTTGATCATTGAAGGATGCATGTCATCCTAAATACCCCATGAAAAGAACTTATCACCTTCCTATCGAGAGACATTAAGATATTTCCACTACAGAAAATGTTGCAAGTTACTTCATAATTGTTTTTCTTTAAGTATTCCAGCAGATTATGAACATATAAAACGTAATACCTGGATGGAACACAAGTTAAATAAGGCATGTCAAGCATAGCCATTCCATATCAATAATACCATATTCCACATAATAAGCGCCCAGGGCTCTCTCAAAGTTAGAAATAGGGGGCTGTTATTAGAATATTATTTTGGTCAAAAACAACAGAATTGAAAGATCGTAAATTTCGTGGTCATGCTGACAGCCTGAAATGTTTATATACGACAGATATATTTTTTCTAGAATTTAATTTCCCATAATTAAGAATGCATATAACACACGTATTATACACAAATAAATAAGTCCTGTGTACATTGATCAATTGGAAGGGTGCTAATTGGGATTGTTCACTAGTCAATATATTAGCAAATATCGCCATTGGCGCTGATTAGAGCAGGGCGCTTATTTCGTCAAATACGGTACTAATTAATATCAACCTCCAACGCCTCTGTGAGTCACTTGTGTCACTTGCTTTTCATTAGTAACAGTATTTCAGTTTAATCACAGGTTAATGTCGGTGGAAAACCCAAAGTGATCAAGGTCAGAATTGTCAACAATTCTGGTGACAAAGCATGGAGACTTTTGAACACAAATCTGGGTCTGAACCTACAAACAGCATATCCTTGCATGTCTAAGGGAGACAACTCCGTGCCTTAGACCACTAGGCCACCCTTGCCTCCCTACTCAGCAGATCAGGAATCTCATGTCTCACCTGGTCTGTGTTGGAAGCAACGTGTCTCATGGCCACTACATCTTGTATCTGAAACAATACATATAACTTTGTAGCTCTTCAACTATGAGTATTATATCAATATCAGTGAGTTATGTGACAGATCCAGCTATCTAGAGTGGATGTCAAAGTATGGGTGTTACATTGCTATGACTATCAGAGTGAGTGAGTTGGGTTTAACGCCGCTTTTAACAGTATTCCAGTTATATTGCGGCGTGTCAGCTTAATGTGGGAGGAAAGCCTGAAGTGATGCAGGTCTCAGACGTTTACCACTTCGGTGAAACCCACGAGCACGGGTATGGTGCTGACAAACCTAGAAACATAATTGGGGGCGAACCGGGATTCGAACCCACAATCCTAAGTTACTACTACATTTTTTGTTAACCTGCACTTCAGCTCTCAATCTTCTGGTGGTCAACTACAAGAAGCCCAAAGTCTTGTTTGTTTATATCACTGCAACAGTCGTAAGTCTATGTTGAACCACAGAGTTGCAATAGTCGTATTGCTATGACAAATTGTGGACCAGGGCCATGTTCCACAAAGCCAAAATGGCCGTAATTTCCATACTTTAACATAGACTTACAACAGTCACAGCGCGAAGGTTGTTTTGTACAACGGCACCAAGGGCAACGTTCAACGGCACCCAGGGCAACGTTCCATGGCACCCAGGGCAACGTTCAACGGCACCCAGGGCAACGTTCAACGGCACCCAGGGCAACATTCCACAAATCAATCTTACTGCTAAGATGACCGTAACTCCCTAACACTTATGACAGTCGAAGCTCGAAACTCATTTTGCGGAATGGGGCCTTGGGCCGGGAACTAAAACTACATCTAGGATTTGAACTAAATTGAGACTATTGAGAATACGAACTAAATCGGGAATATTGTGAATTTGAATTAAATTGAGAATATGGAGAATTGGAACTAAATCGAGAATATTGGGTATTTGAACTAAATTGAGACTATCGAGAATTTGAACTAAATCGAGAATAACAAGAATTTGGTAAATCAAGAAAACCGAGAATTTGAAATATGAAACTGCAAGACAAAAGGCCCGCACAGTGTACAAGAGCATCACCAACCTTTGTTTTAGCTGGTACAACTTTGATCTCCTGCATTTGGATGCCGTCGGGCTTGACCATGAGGACTACCGGGTTGTTGGAGGTCTGCGCCATGCAGTACAGGAGGCCAGTGTGACCTGCGACCTCCGACCACTGCACCAGGGGCTGGTAGTTGTTACCTCCCTTGCCACCACCATTGGAACTGAAACAACCACACATGTTCTCATCAAGGAGTGACTACCAGACAGCTCTATTGCTCTAGGGTTCTACTGAGGTGATGTGAGGTGAAATGGGGTTTAATGTCGCGTCCAAGATTATTGCACTTATATCGCGATGTGCATGCACGTGTGTGTGTGTGTGTGTGTGTGTGTGTGTGTGTGTGTGTGTGTGTGTGTGTGTGTGTGTGTGTGTGTGTGTGTGTGTGTGTGTGTGTGTGTGTGTGCGTGCTGTTTGTACTAGTCCGGACTGATGCCCATTTATAGTGCTAGCCCACTGAGATACCATGCCACAGTTTAACATGAATACCCCACTCAGGCACAGTATACTGACACCGAGCCGACCAGTCCTTGTTTTAGCCCCTTAATGCCGAGCGCCAGACAGGGTAACAACAAGTACCATCTATTAACGTCTTTTGGTATGACTCGGCCGGGGATCGAACCCCGGACCTTCCGCTCTCCGGGCGGAGGCTCTACCACTAGACCGCGGAGGCGGTCGGATCTACTGAGGACTGAACCAGGGTGTATGTCACTCCTGGCAGTATCATGCACCAGTATCCCAATGAGTGAGTGTTGTTTTACGCCAATAGGAACAGGACATAACGCTCACCTCTTGAAGCTGATGGGGAACAGGTTCGTCACTTGTGTCAAGTCTTTGGACACTGGGGCAACAAAGCTCTTGCCTGCAAATATCAATAACAGTCGGTTTTCAGATCAAACAAATATTCAGCTACTTGCAATCCTATTATATCTTATTATAAAGATACCAAAGCCTTATCAGAAGAAAATACATTGATAACAATAAATATTAGTGTGCACTCAAGAGTTATTCTCAGCTCCCTGGGGTTGGTTGGTTGGTTTGTTGTTTAACGCCGCTCTCAGCAATATTCCAGCTATATGACGGCGGTCTGTAAATAATCAAGTCTGGACCAGACAATCCAGTGTTTGATATCATGATATCCATTCAATTGGGATACGATGACATGCATCAACCAAATCAGCGAGCCTGACCACCTGAGCCCGTTAATCGCCTCTGACGAGAAGCATAGTCGCCTTTTACGGCAAGCATGGGTTGCTGAAGACCTAGTCTACCCCGGATCTTCACGGGTCAGCTCCCTGGGGAGTACACTACAAATTCTGCAATACTGCTGCAGGATTATAGCATGTCCCCCTGTTAACCATGAAATACAGACAGTGATCCTTGTCTTGGAGATGAGGAGAACAATGATGAGCTGATGCCTGTACCTTGAGTGTAGCTGAAGAACAACAGCTGCAGGGCATGGGAGTAGAACACAGACACGCCTCCACCCGCCACCTGGCCATTGTTATCCTGAAAGACGGAGATACCCACAATTTACTCTCCAATTCCCACAGACTCTGCGGGAGCATTTCTAATATTCTGGAAGACATTTTGCATGCTTGTGTATCTGTTACAGAGATAAACTAAGCATGTCCCATCTTTGCTACAAGAGTGAGTGAATGAGTTTGGTTTAACGCCGCTTTTTACAGTATTCCAGTTATATCGCGGCGTGTCAGCTTAATGTGGGAGGAAAGCCCGAAGTGATGCAGGTCTCAGATGTTTACCACTTCGGTGAAACCCACGAGCACGGGTATGGTGCTGACAAACCTAGAAACATAATCGGGGCGAACCGGGATTCGAACCCACAATCCTAGGTTTCTTGCGAGCCCAAGGGACGTAAACTCTGCACAGAGAATCGCGGCGCCTTAGATGACTGGGCCACCCGTGCCCCCCTTTGCTACAAGAAGATGTTGGTGATCACTATTGAGGCAAGAGCCAAATAGAGCACCTCTACAGTATTCCATCACCTAGGTGTAATTAAGAAACAAACGATGACTGGGAGTTGTTTATCGCAGCCACCAGTGGTTTATTCTCCCTGCAGTGTTCTATTGTACTATAAACAACAATCACACATCATTTATTTCTTATATGAGATATCAACCTTATCTATAGCCTCTTTAAGGATGATGATAAAATGTACATGCTTTAAAAATATTTACCCAAATTTTAATTACGATGACTCCCTGAATAGAATATGACCTTGGAAAAGTCGAACAAGTCCATTTTTCGAACAGGTAGGTTATGTTTGGTATTTCTCGTATATTCTCCGAATCCTCACGTCGATTTATCTGTACCTTTTCTCCCAATACCCATTGTCGTATTTCGCCAACTTTTTAATGCGTTCGTTCGGCCACTACATTTAGCCAAGCTACATCTATGGGGAACAACTTACTAGACAATACCTCTCAAAAATAATGTTGTCCAATATTTGACGTCATCAAGTTGCAAGCGCATATTTGTATCTCCAGAAATGATGTCACAATAGAACAGTATTTTATCGTGAAAAATACCATGCTTTGTTCTTCATTTTTCTTAGCGATATATTGCGTAGCTATCTTATATATGCAGACATGCATTCCTATGTAGGACTTGCCTTGAGATCTGCGTGTTTGACCTCGAGGACGTTGGTGATGTAGAAGGGGCCATGTACTGCACTGCTACAGTCCTCCATCAGCTGGGTGTAGATGTAGCCGGTGGACGCCATCAGCACTATGTAGCATCCGTCTTCGGTATACACGAATGTGGCGTCACGGATCTTACCACTCGGCAGCAGGAAGTAGTATTGAGGGCTGATAGCGTCAAGGCCAAGGTCGTAGATCTGCAAGTGTTGCATAAAGTTTTAAACGTCTCAATGTTACTGTACCTTCCAAACTTGCACAATTTCCTAACAGATGAGTGAGTGAATGGTGTTTTACGCCACATTTAGCAATGTTCCAGCAATATCACGGCAGGGGAAACCAGAAATGGGCTTCACACATTGTACCCATGTCGGGAATCGAACCCGGGTTTTCAGCGTGACGAGCGCTTTAACCACAAGGCTACCCGACCGCCCACAACATGACAAAAATAAAATAATAGATAACATATAAAATATAATGGAATGACACTTTGTCCCCCACATATCCCCCAGAAGGCAAACACCAATGTTCAAATTGGTGCAACACTCAACTCTCAAATAGTCATTAAAGTGTTTGAACATTCAGGTTCCTACCTTAACAAAGTCAGCAGTGACCACAGCAAGTTCAGTCTGGGAGCCTGGCAGCCATATTGCCTGGAAAACACAATCAAATATATCCTGTATTTCCTTCTTGGGCAGTGATGTAATGTATAACATCTGTAATAACATAATGTAAAAGGTTAACACCAGAGAAAAATCAGTCTCGATTAGTGAGTGAGTGAGTGAGTCGGGATTAACGCCACTTTTAACAATATTCCAGCTATATGATGGCCGTCTGTATATAATCGAGTCTGGACCAGACAATCAAGTGATTGAGATCATGAGCATCGAACCACACAATTGGGATCAATGACATGCATCTGGGTCATGGTAGTAAGGCACTATCAGCCTTATCACAGACCACCCAATGCCCTTCTAGCAAGCAGCATCAGATGAAGTGAGTGTGTTGGGTTTAATGCCGCTTTTAACATCATTTCAGTTATATCACGGCGTGTCAGCTTAATGTGGGAGGAAAGCCCGAAGTGATGCAAGTCTAAGACGTTTACCACTTCGGTGAAACCCACGAGCACGGGTATGGTGCTGACAAACCTTGAAAATAATTGGGGCGAACCGGGATTCAAACCCACAATCATACATTTCTGGCGTGCCCAAGGGACGCAACTGTGCACAGTGAATCACGGCGCCTTAGACGACTGGGCCACCCTTGCCCCCCGCATCACATGAAAGAAGACGATGAGTTATTCATCTTCTAAGCATCCATTACCTTGATGATGAAGTTTCCTGTAGCCAGAGATGGGTGAAGAACAAGATGGTCGGCCACGGAGCCTGAGCTGGTGAAGGTCAGAACATGGCAGTCCTTGGAAATAAAAACAAACCATAAAAAACAAAAAATCTCATCAACACAGAGAGGAGGATGTTAGAAAAGTATTTCTGTCATATCCTCTTCAAGTGGGAGTTAAGGCATAGGAGGGTCCAGAGGGGGGTCCAGAGGGGGGTCCAGAGGGGGGTCCAGACCATTCCCCCCCACCCCTGATGAAAACCAAATTTATGTTGTAGGCAGAAGTATGCTGCAGGCAGAGAGGATTAAGATATTTTGGACCCCTCTGTTTACAAAAATGCTGGATCCGCCCTTGGCTGAAGTAAGGTTAAATGGGGTTTAACGTCCCTTTAAATTATTTTACTCGTGTAGCTACAAAGCCACAGTGTTCCATCGCTATTGCACTTTTCAATATGGCGCTAACTTGGTTATAGTGCACAGGAAAGCATGGCTCCCAAAATTTACTAACATTTTTAATAAACTCAAGTTTTCAAATTGACACGCTGTTTTCCCCCCATCTCACAGTGATCACATAACCATGGTAACACTGAAAATATCAGTCAACAAACTGAATTGAAGTATGCAATTTAATCCTTTTATTATAATATCTGGTTATAAAAAAATTGTTCATTGTTTATCTGGACTACCGGTAATGTTTGCAAAATATTTTATTAATTACATTGAAAATAACATTCAATAATTGTAATAATATTTACAATAATTTCGGGGAAATCGTATGCAAAGTAATCGGTAGCTTGCCAACTCACTGTTATTTAAGGCAACCACAGTCAGATTACCGCCATTGATGCCTTGAAACAAACTTTAGTTGCAAGAGAATGGATACACATATCATAAACGCTGTACCATGACTTGCTAGAAGTCATATTTGAGGCAGTTTCACTATATATCAGAAACTTTGATCATGACATCAGGGATTGACTTAGGCCGCGATACTGCGATATTCTCGCATACTTGTCGATTGAAAATCTCGTAGATCTTTCAACAGATTTATCTGCATTAACACTCACTTTTTTTACCTACAAAAATCAAAACTGTTGTATTGCTTGAATAACTTTATCTACGGTACCTAAAAATGTCAATAAAAAACTTACACGCTAGTTTATTCAATAGTCAAATGTTGTCAATCGAAACAGCGATTTGCATACTCGCAACATTGCATGCTATCTCTTACTGTGCATAACTGATTCCTATATCACTGCATGGAGCTTTGTATCAGCTGACAATGGTGGAGTGCGCAACATTTTTTTTATCCCCGATTGGCAAACAAGTGTTTGTTTTTACAAACTAAACACTTTGGTAGCGCACGACAATCTTACTCCGTGATCTACAAATCCAAGTCATGCAGCTTCCTCTCACCTTGAGTCCACACACAGCAAGGAAGTCTTCATTACATGGGTTGCCTGTGATGGACAAAACTGTGAAGGGGATGGGTGCTGAGGACAGTCTCTGAAAAAATATGAAACCCAGTCATCAGTACATCAGTCTGGACACAGCAGCCCTAGGTCGCTACAGGACACCTGTTGTACGTGCACACTTTGTTCACAACATATTTGTGCCACACTCAGCAATATTGCAGCTATATGACGACAGTCTGTAAATAATCAAGTCTGGACCAGACAATCCAGTGATTGACTTCATGGCATCTATCCACACAATTGGGATACGATGACATGCATCAACCAAGTCAGTGAGCCTGACCACCCGATCCTGTTAGTTGCATCTTACGACAATCATAGTCGCCTTTTACAGAATGCATGGGTTGCTGAAGACGTATTCTACTCTGGATCTTCTGGGGTGTTCACAACATAATGGCCATCTTACTTTCATACCCTACTGTTGTTTGATGGTGCAATATTCAAGCTGTTTGATGGAGGTGTGTACCAGACAATCCAGTGATTGACTTCATGGCATCGATCCCCGCAAGTCAGCAAGCATGACCACATGATCCATTTTGTCATCTCTTATGGCCTGAGATTCCTGGTTAGAATATGTCCATACCAACCTATGTTGGTCGTAAGAGGTGACGAGAGTGAGTGAGTGAGTTGGGTTTAACGCCGCTTTTAACATTATTCAAGTTATATCACGGCGTGTCAGCTTAATGTGGGAGGAAAGCCCGAAGTGATGCAGGTCTCAGATGTTTACCACTTCGGTGAAACCCACGAGCACGGGTATGGTGCTGACAAACCTAGAAACATAATTGGGGTGAACCGGGATTCGAACCCACAATCCTAGGTTTCTGGCGTGCCCAAGGGACGTAACTCTGCACATCGAATCGCGATGTAAGAGGTGACAAAATGGATTGGGTGCTCAGACTTGGTGACTTGGTTGATTGAGTGTCGTAGTACCCCAACAGCGTGGATCGTTGCTCACAACATCAATCAATGGATTGTCTCGTCCCAGACTAAATTATTTACATGTGTCTGTCACATAGTTTGAATATTGCTGTGTGATGTGTTAAACAGGAAACAAACAAAATGACAGGCATTGTTTCTGAGGACCTATCTACCATGAATAGTCTTACATCTAAAATAATATTAAAATATTGCAAGTTATTCCGTGGCATTTGATTGGCTAACCAAGCAGTTGTTCTTGCGTTTTGGAGTCCAAAATCAAAAACAATTTAGACCACACCCACTAAGAGACCATTGTTTCATGGCTTGGCTGATAAGAGATTTGGCACAGCTTGTGTTGCGCAATACCATAATTACTGGGCTGAATGTCACTGATTTCGTACTGTTGCCAATCCCATTAAAATCAGATCTTAGTTCTCGCTATCGCTAAACAAAGATCTGAGGACATCTCATTAAGGGTCATGTCAAACCGACCTTTCATCCCCCCAATCAGAGCGTCGCTTACCAGATCATGAAAGTGACAGTTGGAATGTGATTTCTCATCATGCAACCTCAAAAACGTAAACACGGGGTATTCCAAATGATAGTTAGAGGCTTAATGACTGAATCCATACAATATGGACCATCTATTACCCATTCCCGAATTTTCTTTGGTTCAGGTTTCAAATTTTTAATTGAGAATTTGTCAAAATATGATTCGGAGCGTAGTAGCCAGTTTGAAATTAGTGCTGTAAAGCATGAGAAAGCTGCCTTCTGATTGGCCAATGTCAACTTCTTGTCAGTTATTCCATTGGTCGGTCCAAGTTTGCACAAGGTGGGTATGACGTGACCTGTGATGGGGTGTCCTCAGATCTTTGTTTAGAGGTAACGAGAACTATGATCTGAATTTAATGAGATTGTACTGTTGTCTACAGTATTATGTTTAGTACTTACAGTGAGAGTGAGTTTCTTCTTGCTTGAGTCGGCCTGTTTGAGGAGGGCGGACAGCTGGAGGATGGTGATCTTGCCCTTCTCATGGCTGATGGCCAGGTGCTGTCTCTTACCATGGGGAGAGGACAACACACACATGGCCACACGGCGCAGCATGTGGGCGGTGATCAGCTGTCGGATTGTCTGCCCTTGTTCCCCGCTGTAATTCATCCTTACATTTTCAAATGCTCCTTCTTGCGATCCCAACGTCACAGTCTGGAAAAGTGGTCATGCAGATCAATTTAATTACTCATGAAACTCAATGATATTTTACACCACAATCAGTAATATTCCATCTGAATCACTGTGACTTGCAAATAATTAGTGAGTGAGTGAGTGAGTGAGTATGGTTTTACGCCGCTTTTAGCAATATTCCAGCAATATCAAGGTAGGGGACACCAGAAATGGGCTTCACACATTGTACACATGTCGTGAATCGAACCCGGGTATTCGGCCTGATGAGCAAATGCTTTAACCACTAGGCTACCCGACCGCACTGCAAATATTTAGTGAGTGAGTTCTGTTTGAACGCCATTTTAAACAGTAGTCAGTGATACAATTTATTTGGGAGGAAAGCCCGAAGTGATGCTGGTCTAGATTTACTACTTTGGTGAAACCCACGACCAGAGTAGGTTGCTAGGGACCAATTCTAACCCGGAATCCCCATGGATACCTGGATGAAGGAACTGTCACATGTTATGCCTCCCTTCATAAATTATCATCAATGGCCATGTCAGAATAACCCACCATGAGCTGTTCCGAAGCAGGTTCTATTTTCTTCGAAAGGGAGTGTAGTTCCTGCAGGGCCCTCTGAGCTCGTGCAGTAGACCCCATGGGGGACATGTCCTGGTAGTTCTCTATCAGGGGCGGCAGGATCTTCTCCAACATCTCCAGCACCGTGGTCACTGTGTTGGCACTCTCCTGAAATATACAAAAGGTGCTTGCAGTACAGAGTGAATAGTGGACAGAGATCTAGAAATGAAATTGTATTCTTTTACAAATTTGTTTAGTGAGTATGGTTTTACGCTGCTTTTAGCAATATTCCAGCAATATCACAGCGGGGAACACCAGAAATGGGCTTCACACATTGTACCCATGTCGGGAATTGAACCCGGGTCTTCGGCATGACGAGCTAACGCTTTAACCCCCAGGCTACCCGACCACCCCACAAATTTGTTTAGGACAAATGGATTGTTTTATATTATCCTGAAGTAGAAACCCCTCAATCTAACGCTTTTTTTAATTACAAAAATAAACAAAGTCAATATTGAATAAAAAATGTAAAAGAAAATTGATAGGCAGAATGAAAAGTCATGCCTCTGACACTATTAACCTAAATGATTTAAGTAAAGTGTCTGAGCTTCAGTAAGAAAAAAACAAAGATACCAAAGTCTGGCTTCCCAACAACGACCAATGGTTGGTTTCTTAACATAATAACAATAGACTCAGCCGGGAGCTTCTTTATCAATAGGGGTTGGTCGGGTAGCCTAGTGGTTAAAGCGTTCGCTCGTCATGCCAAAAACCCGGGTTCTATTCCCGACATGGGTACATTGTGTGAAGCCCATTTCTGGTGTCCCCCGTTGTGATATTGCTGGAATATTGCTAAAAGCGGCGTAAAACCATACTCACTCACTCACTCACATTATCAATAGGGAATGTTGACTAATGTCATCATTAACAGGAAACCACTTGAAATGTTTTGGCTTCATTGGCCACTTGTCTCTGAGGGCATGTAAACGGTCACTGATAAGGCCAACAGCAAATTAGCAGGCCAAATGACACTAGAGTAAATGAGCTGGTAGGTTTTTATGCCATTTTTATCAGAAATCCAGTCAGATCACAGCAGAGGGACACCACAAAATAGGCTCCGTACACTTCACCCAGGTGGGAATCAAAACCCTTTGGCATGACAAGCCAAAGACACTAGGATACCCCACGGCTCTCTAAACCCACTTGACCATCAGTGAAGTCAGCTTGTTTGTTTGTTGTTTAACGCCGCACTCAGCAATATTCCAGCTATATGACGACAGTCTGTAAATAATCGAGTCTGGACCAGGCAATCCAGTGATTGACATTAAAAGCATGGATCCATGCTATTGGGATACGATGACATGCATCAATCAAGTCAGCGAGCTTGACCATCTGATCCTGTTAGTCGCCTTTTAGGGCAAGTATATGTTACTAAAGACCTATTCTACCCCTGATCTCCACGGTAGTGAGCTTGTAAGAAGCCAGCAAACAAAATCCTCTCCTCCCTCACCATCTGTGCTAGGAGACTGTCTCTGCAGCTCTCAATCTGTCTACACAGTGCCTCACGAGCCTTGTTGCTCATCTCGGTGGTCTTCATCATCTCGCTGGCCTTGTCGTCTATTGATGGGGAAGATAGTCGGCGCCGTAGGGAGCTAGGCTGGACAGTGTCCATTGAGAATGGTGACTGGGCCTGTCCAGTGCCACTCGAGTCCAGCCCACTCTGAGCTGTCCTCTTGACCAATGCCTGGCAGGAAGAAGAACAATAATCATTGCATTTCCAAAACTCAAATCTGCCATGAATACATTTGAAGTACTGAGTCACAAAAGTACTTTGATAATCTGCAACCCTTAGTTTTCTCCCCTTAGAACAACAAACACTCATATTACCACAGCATACAGTCAGGACTATACCCCACTCAGAGACAGTCCTTGTTTTAGCCCCTTTATGCTGAGTGCCAGGTAAGGTAACAACAAGTACCATCTTTTCAGGTCTTTTGGAATGACGCGGACGGGGACTAACCCTGGACCTTCCTCTCTCCAGGCGGACGCTCTACTACTAGACCACAGAGGCGGTCCAAAAGAAGTTAAACAACACTCTTTTCTTTCATACATGTATTACTTGGTTGGTTGGTTGGTTTGTTGTTTAACGCCGCACTCAGCAATATTCCAGCTATATGACGGCGGTCTGTAAATAATCGAGTCTGGACCAGACAATCCTGTGATTTACATCATGAGCATCGATCCATGCAATTGGGCTACGATGTCATGCATCAACCAAGTCAGCGAGCCTGACCACCCAATCCAATTGGTCGCCTCTTACGACAAGCATAGTCACCATTTACGGCAAGCATGGGTTGCTGAGGACCTATTCTTCCCCAGATCTTCAGGGGTCTATAGGAATATGAAATAATCGGGTGTTCTTCAACTTCTTTTGAGCAGTATATTACAAATCCACCATGATTAATGTTAACCTGAATAAAGAACTCAAATCATTTGAAAGTTACGGTTGCGGAAGCCTACCTTGCAGCTACCATCCTCCTTGGCGCCACAGTCACAGAAGAAAGACCCAAACTTGGCATATGTCAGATCATGGTCTTTGTGGCAGACCTTGGCACAGATCGTGCACACGCCAACTCCATCGACCATCTTACAAGTGTGACAGTGGTACCTGTAACCCAACACAACATTACTGAAAATAGTGTCCTACAGCTTATCAGGTCATAGAGAAAACAAGTCAGTGGTTTGTGGAAGCTGATTTTCAAATTGTTTAATTAAATCATCAGTGTTGTTTAATGCTACTTTGAAAGGTTTTTTAACGTTATCATCAAGGTTGTTTTAATGTTATTGGTAATATACTTTTTTGCTGCATCCGAAATATTTCTTAAAGCTGCAATGGCAATGTTGTAAAATGCTGCATCAGTAAATGTTGCTTAATGGCAACATGTCAGTGTTGCATAATCATGTCAATGCTGCACCAACAATGTTATTTAATGCTGCATGTGCAATGTTTTTTAATGCTGCATGAGCAGTGTTCTTTAATGCTGCATGTGCAATGTTTTTTAATACTGCATCACCAAGGGCATTTAATGCCACATCAGCAATGTTGTTTCATGCTGCATGAGGAACGTTGTTTTAAAGCCACATCAGCAACATTGTTTTAATGTCACATCAGCAATGTTATTTAATGCTGCAACACTTGTTTAATATTGCATCAATGTTATTTAATACTGGATGAGCAATATTATTTCCACAACATGCGCAATTGTATTTAATGCTGCATCAGCACTACTATCCTGCATCCCACTGACCAGTGTTGGTTCATGAACTCCTTCTGGGTGATGGTGAAGGTACACAGCTTGTTGTTCAGCGACTCCTCATCCTGAAAAACAGATGATCAACTAGTCAGCAATAATACTACCTTTAACAAGCATGAACTACTCATATCCCCAGCAAGTATGACATGTCCGGTTATGTGCAAGGCAAGAAATTTTGTACGTTTTTCAAGATTTGATGCGGAAAGGAGCGCCACGGCCATTTTCAATCCAACTCAAAGTCGTTGCCCTGAAAATGTTTTTAAAAATCCCAAACTATCAAAAGCCACCAGTTCACCACTAGGCCTATCTATGTGCCAAATTTGGTCTCTCATGGTTTTTAGTGCTGCTCTGGAAACGAAACGCAACGGCTGGACGGCGAGATGGACTGACGGACAGCAATCATTCCTATGTAACTGACAAAACAATGCAACTCATGAATCACTATAATAAATAATCAAATTCTGCTTGGTAACTTAAAAAAAGAAGAATGAAAAAAATGAATGTTCTTTTATGCTGCAGTGATATTCCAGTATTATCATGGCAGCCTATACAAACACAAGGAAAAAATGAGCATTGGCCAGCAAACAATGGCTTATAAAATGACAAATCATCCATGTCCTCTCAATTCACCTGCCAACTCTAAGGACAAACATAAACATACCAGCGACTATTCTCTCACAAAAAATTCTTAAATTATGTCATCATGATCATGACATAAGCCTGGACCAGAGTAAGTAAGTGAGTAAGTGAGTATGGTTTTACGCCACTTTTAGCAATATTCCAGCAATATCACAGTGAGGGACACCTGAAAATGGGCTTCAAACATTGTACATATATGGGGAAATCGAACCTGGGCCTTCAGTGTGATGAGCCGACACTTTAACAACTAGGCTACCCCACAAACCCTGCCTGGACAAGGCAAACCAGTGGTTGATATAATGACGAATGCCCTATGCATCAGAGTATGATGCCACACAATCTGCATATAAAGACATCGAAAACCGATCCAGTTTAGTTACCCATTAAGGTGAGCATAGGCTACTCGGGATCATAGTAGCTCCACTCCATGGAAAGAAAATAAATTTATGAAATCAGGATGATTTTTGTATTTTGTTTGTCATTTAACACTGCACTCAGCAATAATCCAGCTATATGACGGAGGTCTGTAAATAATTGAGTGTGAAACACACAATCCACTGATTGTCATCATGAGCATTGATCTACAATAACAAGCCCGCAAGCCTCATCACCTGGCTGTTCTCTCACCTCTTATGACAAGTATGGGTGGCTGTACAGTGGTCCCTCGCTACAGCGCTACCAATGGGGTCCAAATAATTGGTGGGTGTTATAGACGAAGAGCACAATAGCGAGGCATCACTGTACATAGAATACTAAAAAAAAACCAAGCTCCCGTGTAATACCAATTTTATGAAATGAGTGAATAGTTCTGGTATCTGATGAGCGACAAAATTGTTTTAACACGGAAGCGAGTTTAGTATTTTATTTATTACTTTCCATTTAAAACTATCGTGTGTGAGAAGGCTGAGAGCTTCACGATCCACGGCCTAATCCACTTGAGTTAAACAGAATAATACTTCAAACACGTCAAAAGTTGAAACGTATTAATTTAATACCATACAACAGTCCACCTTTAGAATTCAGGCGTCCGTTCCACAAAGTTATTGTAGCGCTAAGGTTATCGCAACTCACATACTTTAACATAGACTTATGACTGTCGTTACACTATAGTACGATCGCCCTGTGGAACGGGGCCCTGCAAAGTTTACAATCATGTCACAATACCCCATGATGTAATTTGTGGAATTTTGTTGCAAGATCCATTGGCGAAACAATGCCATGTGACGTAAGCCTAACAACAAGGTTGCTGGGGTCATCGAGTGTGCATAAGCTCCTCTCAGTGATCTATCAACTCCATACGCAATGTTGCTGAATAAGCCAAGGGATGTTGAGAGCTTTCAATATTTGTTCGTGAAACTTGTTCCGACAGTACAAGAGCATGCGTTTTGGTATTACTCAATGTGTAATACAGCTGTATGTTTATTAAACGGGTGATCTCTTCATGGGCAAGTAATAAAACCAATTCTAAACCCGGATCTTCACAGGGATTAATCAAGTTTGCATCTACGTGGTCCAGCCAAGTCTTACCGAGTCTTCAGCTCCGGAGTCCTCATCATCCTGGGTGAGTTCCTCTGTCCAGTCACTGTCGGCATCCTGCATGGTCACCACCTCTGTGTCCAGGGGAGGAGTGGCCGTCCCACACCTGATAAACAATGACAAGTGAGTGAGTATGGTTTTACGCCGATTTTAGCAATATTCCAGCAATATCACGGCGAGGGACACCAGAAATGGGCTTCACACATTGTACCCATATCGGGAATCGAAACCGGGTCTTCAGCGTGACGAGTTAACGCTTTAACCACTAGGCTAGACCGACCCGATAAACAATGACAAGGAGTAGATAAGTACAGGTGAGGTGAGGTGAAATGGGGTTTAACGTTGCGTCCAATATTATTGCACTTATATAGCGACATGCATGCATGTGTGTGTGTCTGCTTGTACTAGTCCGGACTGATGCCGATGTATAGTGCTAGCTCACTGAGATACCATGCCGCAGTTTAACATGAATACCCCACTCAGACACAGTATACTGACTCCGAGCCGACCAGTCCTTGTTTTAGCCCCTTAATGCGGAGCGCCAGACAGGGTAACAACAAGTACCATCTTTTAACGTCTTTTGGTATGACACGGTCGGGGATGGAACCCTGGATCTTCCGCTCTCCGGGTGGACGCTCTACCTCTAGACCACGGAGGCGGTCTTGATAAGTACAGGGTTTGGGCTGAGACCCAAGAGTAATCTCAAGTAGGAGTTTCGAGCAGAGGGGCTCTCATAAGACTGTTGGTAAGTGGGTAGGGAAGTTTCTTATGTACTCTTTGTCTTCCAGGTGTTCCCGATGATACCAGCGGAGTGACAAGGAGTAGTTACGAAACAAGGTATTTTCTGTACTAGTTCCATAAATGGGACATACATGTAGGTCATTGAGTACAGTGACTGAGTCATAATTGGTTTACGCTACTATCAGCAATTGAGTTTAGACCAAGGGTTGATAGCATGAGCATCTTGGTAGAATGGCACACACTTGGCCATGTCAAATACTGAAACAACCGAATCATTACTTTAGTAGGCACTTACACAGGCACAGGTGCTTGGAATCTATTGTGTCAAGCAAACAATGGGTTCAGTATAAGGCAGATCCTGTCAACATTATTTCCCTAACAGAGGAAACAAACCATATTCTAAATTTGGAAATAACTTGATTATAACTTCTATGAGGAGACTGTTGATTCTGTTGTACAGATGACAACAGAAACACATGATGCTGTGCCTCCCTGTGTTGTTACAGTCTGGTCAAACTGTGAGCCTACAAGCCGAACTTTACTCCTAGCATGATTGTCATGAGATCTTTGTGTCTTTATAACAGTCTGTGCCAAAACCCTTTCAGCCTACAAGCTCCAACTTGGGTCTGAGCATCATTGTCATGAGATCTTTGTGTCATTATAACAGTCTGTTCCAAAAACCTTTCAGCCTACAAGCTCCAACTTGGGTCTGAGCATCATTGTCATGAGATCTTTGTGTCATTATAACAGTCTGAGCCAAAACCCTTTCAGCCTACAAGCCCCAACATGGGTCTGAGCATCAATGTCATGAGATCTTTGTGTCATTATAAGAGTCTGTGCCAAAACCCTTTCAGCCTACAAGCTCCAACTTGGGTCTGAGCATCAATGTCATGAGATCTTTGTGTCATTATAACAGTCTGTGCCAAAACCCTTTCAGCCTACAAGCTCCAACTTGGGTCTGAGCATCATTGTCATGAGATCTTTGTGTCATTATAACAGTCTGTGCCAAAACCCTTTCAGCCTACAAGCCCCAACTTGGGTCTGAGCATCATTGTCATGAGATCTTTGTGTCATTATAACAGTCTGTTCCAAAAACCTTTCAGCCTACAAGCTCCAACTTGGGTCTGAGCATCATTGTCATGAGATCTTTGTGTCATTATAACAGTCTGAGCCAAAACCCTTTCAGCCTACAAGCCCCAACATGGGTCTGAGCATCAATGTCATGAGATCTTTGTGTCATTATAAGAGTCTGTGCCAAAACCCTTTCAGCCTACAAGCCCCAACTTGGGTCTGAGCATCAATGTCATGAGATCTTTGTGTCATTATAACAGTCTGTGCCAAAACCCTTTCAGCCTACAAGCTCCAACTTGGGTCTGAGCATCATTGTCATGAGATCTTTGTGTCATTATAACAGTCTGTGCCAAAACCCTTTCAGCCTACAAGCCCCAACTTGGGTCTGAGCATCATTGTCATGAGATCTTTGTGTCATTATAACAGTCTGTTCCAAAAACCTTTCAGCCTACAAGCTCCAACTTGGGTCTGAGCATCATTGTCATGAGATCTTTGTGTCATTATAACAGTCTGTGCCAAATAGATTACAAGCCATCCTACCTTTCTGAGGTCCTCTTCAGAGCACAGAGGATGTCGCCAACATACGTGAGAAGACAGCACATTGTCTGGAGCACCCCCTAAAACAGAGAAATGTCACGTTGTTGGTATACTACATACAGTTGGGTCTTGTCATCATCTACACCATTCTCATCAAAATCAGCTCTGCTACATCGATTCAACACCACTCTCACTCAAGATCAGACAAACCCAGAATAGGATGTCACAACCGGTGAATTATAACATCAGCAGATACGAATGTAAGCTTCTAAACTCTTGGTTAAAACAATCAAAGAACTGTCGTTCAATCAATCATTTCTTCTTCACCTTAAACTGTTTGCAAAGAGCTGCTCTATAGGCAAGCTTTTTCACAAACTGAATTGTTTCTTAAAGCTTCAACATGATTGTAAATTATTCTCAAAACCTTACCTTTCCAGCAGATCCATTCTTAAGAATCTTCTCTAGAACATCCTTCTGCTCCAAGTAGGATTTGCTGCAAGAGATGACATCAAATGTGCATACTCTCAAATGAGACTTTAAAATTAATTTTGAAAATATTTCCTAGAATGATAAGAAAGATACTGAACTCTAACCATGCTAACCTTGTTGTGGTGAAAAATCCTGATTATGAAATATACTACTCAAAAGAAGTTAAGGATCACCTGATTCTTTCATATTACTATAGTTAATCTCTCATGTCATGACAGATTTACTTTACCATTATGAAAGAATCGGGTGATCCTTAACTTCTTTTGAGTAGTATACATGGGGCATCAGTTTCTTATGCTATGGTACCATACTAACACTAACCATCATATATGGTTGAGGCAGAGAAGATGATTGCACAGAGGATATGTCATGTTGCTTGACAACAGCATGAGGGTCGATATCAAAATGTCACTATTACAGTTAAATAAAGACCATTTGTTTGTTGTTTAACATCGCAGTCAGCAATATTCTAGCTATATGAAGGCAGTCTGTAAATAATCGAATCTCGGCCAGAAAATCCTGTGACTGACATGACCATCAATCCACGCAATTGGGATACGATGACATGCATCAACCAAGTCAGCGAGCCTGACCACCCAATACCGTTCATCAGCTCTTATGAAAATCAGTCGCCTTTCACGGCAAGCAAGGGTTGCTGAAGACCTATTCTACTCTGGATCTTCACAGGTCATGAAATAAAGAAGCTGTTATCCATAAATTGTGCCTACTTCGTCATCCGTCACCTTCTAAAAAATACCTATCAAACAATTTATGTTCATGCTGTTTCAAGTACAAGGATTTGAACAAATCAAAATGCATTGCCTTTACTTCTTTTCTTCTTAGTCTGAATATATGCAAATTTGAAGCTTTTCTAGCATGACAGAAATCATGGTGATGGGTGGACAGAATCCATGGCAATATCTGACGAGGTGTACGATAGAAGGTGCACCTATCATGCTAATCAGTGTCTCTAATAAATTGAAATTTGTTACCAGAGATTGAGCCATCCAGTAGCTGCCTGGAAGAGGGTGACATGGCCTGCCCCCTGCCCCGCCCCTGCCAGCATGTTCATGATGACCATCAGTTCAGGGAAGCCAGACATGTCCCCATCCTGCTCCGTCAGCAGCGGACTTCCCATGGGGATGAGGGCCGCCAGAACAGCCTGGGCCACCTCTTGACCCACGGGGCTGAAACATATGCTGGCTGTTACCACACATAGATACAACCCAACACACAGGGCTGAAACACATGCTAGCTGTTACCACACGCTGATACAAACCCTGACACACAGGGCTGAAACACATGCTGGCTGTTACCACACACAGATACAAACCCTGACACACAGGGCTGAAACACATGCTGGCTGTTACTACACACAGATACAACCCCTGACACACAGGGCTGAAACATATGCTAGCTGTTACCACACACAGATACAACCCCTGACACACAGGGCCGAAACACATGCTGGCTGTTACCACACACAGATACAACCCCTGACACACAGGGCTGAAACATATGCTAGCTGTTACCACACACAGATACAACCCCTGACACACAGGGCTGAAACATATGCTAGCTGTTACCACACACAGATACAACCCCTGACACACAGGGCCGAAACACATGCTGGCTGTTACCACACACAGATACAACCCCTGACACACAGGGCTGAAACATATGCTAGCTGTCACCACACACAGGTACAACCCCTGACACACAGGGCTGAAACATATGCTGGCTGTTACTACACACAGATACAACCCCTGACACACAGGGCTGAAACATATGCTAGCCGTTACCACACACTGATACAACCCCTGACACACA
Source organism: Haliotis cracherodii (assembly GCF_022045235.1). Classification (NCBI taxonomy): domain Eukaryota; kingdom Metazoa; phylum Mollusca; class Gastropoda; order Lepetellida; family Haliotidae; genus Haliotis; species Haliotis cracherodii. The sequence goes on from NW_027266268.1 coordinate 16,777,045, forward strand.
GAGCTAACATATGCTAGCAGTTACAACACACAGGTAGAGACCCTGACACATTAAGCTGTAACACACACTAGATGTTTGTGACCCCCACATACAACCTCAAACCCAGGGTCAATAATTAATTCCAAAATACATTGTACATTCAATGACAAATTAAGTTTAGCCATAGGCAGAAATATCAAAGGTGAACACTCAACATTGGATAGTTTAAAAGAAAACTACTTACCTTTTTTCCTTGACAATAAACATGGTAAGATTTTGTAGCAGCACCCGATTCTCTCGCACATTGCTCTCGTTCTCCTCTCCCTGAAATCACATCCACAACTTACATTCATACATCCTTTCCTCCACAAGTAATGCTTTTCTTTGTCTGTTTGTGTGTTGTTTAATGCCGCACTCAGCAATATTCCAGCTATATGACAGCGGTCTGTAAATAATCGAGTCTTGACCAGACAATCAAGTGATTGACATCATGACCATCGATCCATGCAATTGGGATACGATGACGTTCATCAACCAAGTCAGCAAGCCTCACCACCTGATCCCGTTAGTGGCCTCTTACGAAAAGCAAGTCGCCTCTAACGACAAGCATGGGTTGCTGAAGACCTTTTCTACCCCGGATCTTCCTGGGGACCACAAGTATTGCAGGTGCATGTCGTCTAATGCTGCAGTCTCAATATTCAAGCAATATCATGGCACCCTTAGGCTAAAAAAAATAATAGTCTTGGTTCTCAGGCACTGCCCACATCATCATAAAGTTCATTGCCCGTGTCTTTTGTTTCCATTTTTTTTTTGTGTGCATTGTGTTAAAGTATTAGGATTTTTATATTTTTTTGAAAATGGAAATAAAAACAAAATGTGCAGCAGACCTTATGATGATGGGCCCACGTGGCGCCTGAGAACCAAGACTATTATATTTTTTAGCCTAAACAATCGAGTTTGGACAAGACAAACCAAAGACTACAAACATAAGCAACATCCACACTGTTGGGCATACAATGAATCGAAATCAGTCACGATACAGTCTGACCAACCGATCTGTTTTGGTCTCATCTCACAACAAGCCTAGGTGACTAAGGACCAATTCTAACCCGGAATTCCCATGCGGGCAGCTAGTAAAAACTAAAACTGGTGTTGTTTGTGGGTTTACACTGATTTGTACAGTGTTTCAGTTTTATCACAGAGTCAACTTAAGTCTAGGAAGAAAGCCAGCAGAATTTTACCACTTTGTTGAAGCCTACTAACACAGGAATGTTACTGACCAAACAAGGGTCATTATCAGGGCAAATCTGGTATTTATCACAGGACCCTGGTGTGCATAAGGGACACAACTCTGCACAGCACTAGATGTGCTACCTCATTTATTAAACAATAAAGACATATTTTCATTTAGAAGTAAAATTTAATCATGGTAACCACAGGTAACATCAGCAGTAAATATACTGATCCTTATCCTTCCACACAACAGGCATGGAGCACTGGGGACTCCCTCTGTCCACCAACCCTCAACTCTGCACCCTTCAACTCTGACCAAGACCCTGTCTCTGCCCACCAACCCTCAAGTCTGCATCACAGCTCCTCAAGCCAGCCAACCCTCAACTCTGACCAAGACCCCGTCTCTGCCCACCAACCCTCAACTCTGACCAAGACCTCGCCTCTGCCCACCAACCCTCAACTCTGACCAACACCCTGTCTCTGCCCACCAACCCTCAACTCTGACAGAGACCCTGTCTCTGCCCACCAACCCTCAACTCTGACCAAGACCTCGCCTCTGCCCACCAACCCTCAACTCTGACCAACACCCCTGTCTCTGCCCACCAACCCTCAACTCTGACCAAGACCTCGCCTCTGCCCACCAACCCTCAACTCTGACCAACACCCCGTCTCTGCCCACCAACCCTCAACTCTGACAGAGACCCCGTCTCTGCCCACCAACCCTCAACTCTGACCAAGACCTCGCCTCTGCCCACCAACCCTCAACTCTGACCAACACCCCTGTCTCTGCCCACCAACCCTCAACTCTGACCAAGACCCTGTCTCTGCCCACCAACCCTCAACTCTGACCAAGACCCCGTCTCTGCCCACCAACCCTCAACTCTGCATCATAGCCCCTCAAGCCAGCCAACCTTCAACTCTGCATCACAGCCCCTCAATCCAGCCAACTTACAACTCTGCATCACAGCCCCTCAAGCCAGCCAACCTTCAACTCTGACCAAGACCCCGTCTCTGCCCACCAACCCTCAACTCTGCATCACAGCCCCTCAAGCCAGCCAACCTTCAACTCTGCATCACAGCCCCTCAATCCAGCCAACTTTTAACTCTGCATCACAGCCCCTCAAGCCAGCCAACCCTCAACTCTGACCAAGACCCCGTCTCTGCCCACCAACCCTCAACTCTGCATCACAGCCCCTCAAGCCAGCCAACCTTCAACTCTGCATCACAGCCCCTCAATCCAGCCAACTTACAACTCTGCATCACAGCCCCTCAAGCCAGCCAACCTTCAACTCTGATCAAGACCCCGTCTCTGCCCACCAACCCTCAACTCTGCATCACAGCCCCTCAAGCCAGCCAACCTTCAACTCTGCATCACAGCCCCTCAATCCAGCCAACTTTTAACTCTGCATCACAGCCCCTCAAGCCAGCCAACCCTCAACTCTGCATCACAGCCCCTCAAGCCAGCCAACCTTCAACTCTGACCAAGACCCCGCCTCTGCCCACCAACCCTCAACTCTGACCAAGACCTCGCCTCTGCCCACCAACCCTCAACTCTGACCAAGACCTCGCCTCTGCCCACCAACCCTCAACTCTGCACCACAGCCCCTCAAGCCCACCAACCCTCTACTCTGACCAACACCCTGTCTCTGCCCACCAACCCTCAACTCTGACCAAGACCTCGCCTCTGCCCACCAACCCTCAACTCTGCACCACAGCCCCTCAAGCCCACCAACCCTCTACTCTGACCAACACCCTGTCTCTGCCCACCAACCCTCAACTCTGACCAACACCTCACCTCTGCCCACCAACCCTCAACTCTGACCAACACCCCTGTCTCTGCCCACCAACCCTCAACTCTGACCAAGACCCTGTCTCTGCCCACCAACCCTCAACTCTGACCAAGACCCCGTCTCTGCCCACCAACCCTCAACTCTGACCAAGACCTCGCCTCTGCCCACCAACCCTCAACTCTGACCAACACCCTGTCTCTGCCCACCAACCCTCAACTCTGACAGAGACCCTGTCTCTGCCCACCAACCCTCAACTCTGACCAAGACCTCGCCTCTGCCCACCAACCCTCAACTCTGACCAACACCCCTGTCTCTGCCCACCAACCCTCAACTCTGACCAAGACCTCGCCTCTGCCCACCAACCCTCAACTCTGACCAACACCCCGTCTCTGCCCACCAACCCTCAACTCTGACAGAGACCCCGTCTCTGCCCACCAACCCTCAACTCTGACCAAGACCTCGCCTCTGCCCACCAACCCTCAACTCTGACCAACACCCCTGTCTCTGCCCACCAACCCTCAACTCTGACCAAGACCCTGTCTCTGCCCACCAACCCTCAACTCTGACCAAGACCCCGTCTCTGCCCACCAACCCTCAACTCTGCATCATAGCCCCTCAAGCCAGCCAACCTTCAACTCTGCATCACAGCCCCTCAATCCAGCCAACTTACAACTCTGCATCACAGCCCCTCAAGCCAGCCAACCTTCAACTCTGACCAAGACCCCATCTCTGCCCACCAACCCTCAACTCTGCATCACAGCCCCTCAAGCCAGCCAACCTTCAACTCTGCATCACAGCCCCTCAATCCAGCCAACTTTTAACTCTGCATCACAGCCCCTCAAGCCAGCCAACCCTCAACTCTGACCAAGACCCCGTCTCTGCCCACCAACCCTCAACTCTGCATCACAGCCCCTCAAGCCAGCCAACCTTCAACTCTGCATCACAGCCCCTCAATCCAGCCAACTTACAACTCTGCATCACAGCCCCTCAAGCCAGCCAACCTTCAACTCTGATCAAGACCCCGTCTCTGCCCACCAACCCTCAACTCTGCATCACAGCCCCTCAAGCCAGCCAACCTTCAACTCTGCATCACAGCCCCTCAATCCAGCCAACTTTTAACTCTGCATCACAGCCCCTCAAGCCAGCCAACCCTCAACTCTGCATCACAGCCCCTCAAGCCAGCCAACCTTCAACTCTGACCAAGACCCCGCCTCTGCCCACCAACCCTCAACTCTGACCAAGACCTCGCCTCTGCCCACCAACCCTCAACTCTGACCAAGACCTCGCCTCTGCCCACCAACCCTCAACTCTGCACCACAGCCCCTCAAGCCCACCAACCCTCTACTCTGACCAACACCCTGTCTCTGCCCACCAACCCTCAACTCTGACCAAGACCTCGCCTCTGCCCACCAACCCTCAACTCTGCACCACAGCCCCTCAAGCCCACCAACCCTCTACTCTGACCAACACCCTGTCTCTGCCCACCAACCCTCAACTCTGACCAACACCTCACCTCTGCCCACCAACCCTCAACTCTGACCAACACCCCTGTCTCTGCCCACCAACCCTCTACTCTGACCAACACCTCGCCTCTGCCAACCAACCCTCAACTCTGACCAACACCCCTGTCTCTGCCCACCAACCCTCTACTCTGACCAACACCTCGCCTCTGCCAACCAACCCTCAACTCTGACCAAGACCCCGTCTCTGCCCACCAACCCTCAACTCTGACCAACACCTGGCCTCTGCCTACGAACCCTCAACTCTAACTACAACCCTGCATCTGGTCACCCCATCAGCTGTACCCACCTCCTCTGGCTTGGTCACAATCTTAGACAGCAGGCTCTGTAGGATGACTTTGTCCACAGTGGCCAGTTTAGACAGGGTGGCACAGAGGGCCTCGTAGCTCTTGTCTCCTGGACACTTCTCAGCCAGGTGGAACAGCTTGTTGAAGAACTTGAGGACTTTGGTCGCAAACTGAGGAGATAGGTTGTCACGGACCACCGACAACAACAGGCTGGTCAAATCTGAAAACAACATCAGAAAATAATATTTCGACCTCTTAAACACAAAACGTCCTCCTGGTACGTTGGAATGTTTCTTTGTATAATGTTCCACTCAGCAATATTCAAGCTATACGATGTCAGTCTTTAAATAATCAGACCAGACAATCAAGTAAATGATATGTGACTGACTGAGGTGTGTTGGCCCGTTGTCCTGTGCAAAGGGCACAGGTTACAAATCAGGAGAAGTTAAGAAACGCTGGTCGCGGAGAGTCCTTGCATGGCTGATGGTGTTTCGACAGCTTCGCTCCTGAGAGTTTCTAGGGCTTCGGTCCTACTCCTTCCTGGAGTCTCCTTGGACAAGTGGCTTTGTTTGACATGTGCCTCTGTTCACCCAGTAGTGGATACCCGGTAGTATGAGGTTGTTAACCATCTAGCACCTAAAAGGCAGCTTGGGTTGTATACTCCCCAGGGAGCTGAGAATGATTCTTGAGTGTACACTGATCCAGTGACCGAGGTAATTATAGCGCTTTGAGCATGCCAGTGAGTGGTGTGGAAATATGAGGAATATAAACAGCCTATCATCAGTATATTACTTTCTTGCTTTTAACAATATTACAGCTGGAGGCACCAGAAATGGACATGACACATCGTGAATCAAATCTGGCTTTTCATCATAATTCATGAGCCAACACATAAACCAGTAGGCTACACCTCACACCCTTTAAACTACTGACTGTCCTTAAAGGGGCTTACCATATTCCACGTAATAAGTGCCCAGGGCGCTCTCAAAATTAGAAATAGGGGGCTCTTATTAGAATATTATTTTGGTGAAAGAAACAGAGTTGAAAGATAAATTTCCTGGTTTATGCTGACAGCCTGAAATATTTGCATACGACAGATATATTTTTCCAGAATTTAATTGTCCATAATTAGAGGTGCATATAACACACGAGTGCATATTATACACGAATAAATAAGTCTTGTGTACATCTTGAGTGATCAATAAATTTCGTGGTTTATGCTGACAGCCTGAAATATTTACATACGACAGATATATTTTTCCAGAATTTAATTGTCCATAATTAGAGGTGCATATAACACTCGAGTGCGTATCATACATGAATAAATAAGTCTTGTGTACATCTTGTGTGATCAATCAGAAGGGGTGCTAATTGGTATTGTTCACTAGCCAATATATTAGCAAATATCGCCATGGACGCTTATCAGAGCGGGGTTATTATTGTTGAATATGGTATATAAGCCTGTAGTTACCAGCGCGCTCAGTGTAGAACTGTTCAAAGGCTTTCTTCCCAGCAGTCTTTTCCAGATGGTTCTCCATGAACTTGAGACAGTCCTGCAGGATCTTCTCATCCAGGCCACTGCAACATAACACAGTGTCATCTTATGGGCTCTGGGATATTGATCTTATCACAAACATTGTTCGCAACTAAGAATGAATGTCAAAGGGCCCTTGTCTTAATGCTAAAGTTCAAGGCTTGGGGGTCCAAAATTCAAATATCATACCATGGCATCAAAAGTACCCCGCACCCCTGTTAAACTGTTGAGAACCATATAGGATCATTACAGTCAGTTCTTACATCAAGCATGGGATTATGAGACCATTCACAGAATTTCAACTTATCCAATACCACTAAGCAACATCTGACCAATCAGTAGATGCTTTATGCTGTGCTCAGCAATATTCCAACTTTAATACCTAAGAGGGCAACATATCTGGTTCATAAATATCAAATGTGCTCTTGGGTCATATCACGCCACAAGACAACAGTGTATTGTCTCCGTCATCCGGATGTCATTGTTGACGTCATTCAAATTTTAATTTGAAGTGAGGTTGCAATGACGTCACACTAGAAACGCTATCATAGCTGAAGATTGTTGACGTCATTCGACAAATTGTGATTTCTGCTGCTGTTGCGACTTGCTGTCCTTATAGGTATACACTAAAATTCATCTTTGTATGAAGACATCTTCTTTGGTAATAAATAGAACATTATATTCGTGTTCATGTCATGCTCTCGATCAGGAAAGACTGGAATATAGACACTCATGTTGAGTGAGTGAGTGAGGGAGTTGGGTTTAACGCCGTTTTTAACAGTATTCCAGTTATATCACTGCGCATCAGCTTAATGTGGGAGGAAAGCCCGAAGTGACGCAGGTCTCAGACGTTTATCACTTCGGTGAAACCCACGAGCATGGGTATGTTGCTGACAAACCTGGAAACATAATTGGGGTGAACAGGGATTCGAACCCACAATCATAGGTTTCTGGAGTGCCCAAGGGACGCAACTCTGTACAACAAATCGCGACGCCTAGATGACTGGGCCACCCGTGCCCCCACTCATGTTGTAAACATAATATGACATGAACACTCCTATAATATCGATTATATGTGACATTCAGCAGAGAGACAGTGTTGTTCCTGTGTTCACTGATCTTGTGGCATCTCACCTCTCGGCATCAGAGTAGTCGATAATGAGTTCATGACAGACGGAGATCACGTGGCCATACATCTTGAGAGCAAACTCTTCTCCATCAGCCTGACCCAGGAACTTTTCCAGCGAGCTGGACACCTGAGACAGAATTAACATGATTAACAGCTTTGTAAGGACTCTCCTGGGGAACACTAGCACTGTTTTCAAGGCTAGTAACCCCAAAGTTTGGTAACAGCAGATATGATACAAAAAACCTGTAACAATGGTGCTCCAGTCTCCTAACATGCCCTGAATTTTATATCCCATTTGTACAGTAGGCAGCTTCAGCCTCCAGTCAGGAGCTGAGTCTAGCCTTTGGTTTGGTTTGGTTTGGTTTGTTGTTTAATGCTGCACTCAGCAATATTCCAGCTATATGACAGCTATCTGTAAATAATCAAGGCTGAACAAGACAATCTAGTGATTGACATTATGAGCATCGATCCACGCAATTGGGATACGATGACATGCGAAGTCAGCGAGCCTGACCACCCGATCCAGTTAGTCGCCTCTTATGACAAGCATAGTTGCCTTTTACGGCAAGCAGTCTAGTCAAGACCTATTCAATGCTTAGGCCATATTACAAAACTAAAATCGACTGATAATGATGCTTAGGGAAAACGTAAACCTTTGCCAAGTAGGTTTAAATGATGTTTGAACATACTATCTGTAGATCCTGAATGTGACCCTGCAAGATATCCATTTATTTGTTTAAAGTCTGAAAATGATTGATTCATCCAATATTATTCCCTCATTAGTCAAGACATAAGGGTTGAGGATCACATGAATTAATGTTGGTCACAAGGTAATGGAATGTCTGTGACTGAGAACTCACGGAGTCAGCTAGGTATTCTGTGGTGATGTCGTACATCAGGGGGAACATCACCCGCACAAACTCCTTGCTGCTTTCTGCATCAGGACACCACCTGAAACAGTGATATAGGTGTGATGTAGGATTGGTTTGTTTGTTGTTTAATATCACACTTGGCAATATTCCAGCTATATGACGGCGGTCTGTAAATAAATGAGTCTGGACAAGACAATCCAGTTATTGATATCATGAGCATCGATCCAAGCAATTGGGACACCATGACATGCATCAACCAAGTCAGCGAGCCCGTTGGTCGCCTTTTATGACAAGCATGGGTTGCTGAAGTATGAGTTATATATGGTCTGTAAATAAAACTCAGGCAAGCCGAATAGAGCCATTTTACATTTTGCATCCCTGTTTTTGAGCCAACTAGGAATTCAACAGATCCAGTTCGACAGAACCGTGTATGAATAAATCACAGGGACCAAAATATCAGTTAGCAACAACTTGGAATTGGACCCATCCAAGTTGGACACAACAAGGTTCAACCGTATCTTAATTCAACATCACGATGCTGTCTACAACAGAGGTAATACTTACACCACCAGGTCACTGGCGAAGCGGACAAGTGAGTTGAGAACATGTCTCATGGAGGCGTTGATGCAGAAGCTGGGCTGACCAGACAGGGTGACCATGTGGGCGCTGTGGACAGTGTCCATGTAGCTCTCACAGGGCAGGATGTCATTGGCGAAGGCATTTCTCTGTAAACAATAATAAGGGGCCATTTATGTTGCACTTCAATTCCGCAGCACACACAGGCATGCTACACATTATCATCTCAGTCAATGGATCAGTGTGCACCTTCAATTTCTCAGGGAGCATACAACCCAAGCTGCCCGTGAGGTGCTTGAAGGTATTTCCACATCCACCTCACATGTAGGGTACCCAATCCCATCTGGGTGAACAGCGGCACATTTGAAGGATGACACCACACGGTTAACACTAATAACAGACACATTACCCTCTAATCCTACCAGGTACCCATTCACTGCTGGGTGAACATAGGCAAATTTGAACTAAACCAGTTGTCCGGGGTGACACCACACGGTTAACAGACACATTACCATCTAATCCTACCAGGTACCCATTCACTGCTGGGTGAACATAGGCAAATTTGAACTAAACCAGTTGTCCGGGGTAACACCACACAGTTAACAGACACATTCCCATCTAATCCTACCGGGTACCCATTCACTGCTGGATGAACAGAGGCAAACTATTTGCCTAAGAGACACCACGTGCTGCAGTGTTACCATCACATACAGTGAGTGAGTGAGGGACTGATTTGTTCAAACGCTCATCACATTTTATTTTTGGTGAATGAATTTGAAGGCAAGTCACATGTGCATATAGAACAACATGATGTAAACATGGGAAAACTATGTGAAAATGCTTAGTCCTGGGATAACTTATTCGATTTGCCATTAACGCTGAACACAATTAATGTATGATCTTCAGAACAGCATGCATTTTTTTAATACATGTCTTGATAAATACTGCAATCACACATGATATAAATCTTTTGCATGTATTTGATTCTGAAACCATAAAAAGGTTGCTAGATTAAAGGACTGTTCTGGTAATGTAACCATGCCTACCCATGCTCCAATACCGGGGAACCTGTTCCCTGTTTGTTACAGGGACTGTTCTGGTAATGTAACCATGCCTACCCATGCTCCAATACTGGGCAACCTGTTCCCTGTTTGTTAAAGGGACTGTTCTGGCAATGTAACCATGCCTACCCATGCTCCAATACTGGGCAACCTGTTCCCTGTTTGTTAAAGGGACTGTTCTGGTAATGTAACCATGCCTACCCATGCTCCAATACTGGGGAACCTGTTCCCTGTTTGTTAAAGGGACTGTTCTGGTAATGTAACCATGCCTACCCATGCTCCAATACTGGGCAACCTGTTCCCTGTTTGTTAAAGGGACTGTTCTGGTAATGTAACCATGCCTACCCATGCTCCAATACTGGGGAACCTGTTCCCTGTTTGTTACAGGGACTGTTCTGGTAATGTAACCATGCCTACCCATGCTCCAATACTGGGGAACTCGTTTCCGCTGCTGCCGTTCCACTTTTCCACAGCATTCCTCACTGGGCTCGGAAGTATCGCCATCACCTCGGACCCCAACACGGACACCTTGGAGGTGCGGCTTGACCCGATGCTCATCACCATGCCAAATGCCTGTAGTCTGTGAGGGGTCAAAGTAGAGTCGTCCGTGTCAGCTACCTCGCCAAGGACGCATGATCTGGAAAAGAAAGTACCGTATTGACATAATAAGCGCCCAGCTCTAATAAGCGCCGACGGCGATATTTGCTAACATATTGGCAAGTGAACAATCCCAATTAGCACCCCTTCCGATTGATCAATGTACACAAGACTTATTTATTCGCGTATAATACGCACTCGTGTGTTATATGCACCGTTAATTATGGGGAATTAAATTCTGGAAAACTATATGTCGTACATAAACATTTCAGGCTGTCAGCATAAACCATGAAATTTATCTTTCTACTCTGTTTTTTTCACCAAAATAATATTCTAATAAGAGCCCCCTATTTCTAATTTTGAGAGCGCCCAGGGCGCTTATTATGTCGAATACGGTATTCGGAAAGTTTCATGCCATGTGGGAGATGACATATTATTTAAATTACTGCGAAAACCCAACCTAACATGATGTAACTCTGGTCCTACCACGATCCTTGTTTCCACATGTTCAAATCACAACACTCTTTTCAACTAGAGATAACTTGATCATAATGTTATATGTGACTCAACGCCACACTCAGCAATATTCCAGCTATATGACTGCGGTCTGTAGATAATCAAGTCTGGAGCAGACAATCCAGCATCGATCCTTGCAATTGGGATACAATGACATGTATCAACCAAGTCAGCGAGCCTGACCACCCGATCCCGTTAGTTGCCTCTTACGACAAAGGTAGTCGCCTTTTACAACAAGCATGGGTTGCTGAAGACCTATTCTACCCCGCATCTTTATGAGTCACAACTTGTGTAAACAAACTGACTATGCTTCACACGATAAACGGCACCAAATCTAGTGCTCAATTACATTGCTTATTAGGAGCTTTGTTACGTACGTCACTGTTTCCGACCAAGGGACACTCACAGTTGTCACACTAATGACATGCTTACATTAATATTATAACTTACAGTAACTGAAATACTATTCACATGCACACCCCTGAAAGATAGGTAAACTTGAACTCACCTGACATATACACTGTAAGCTTCAACAAGAATAAGAATGGCGGGTATCAAATCTAGGGCAATGTCCATCGTCTCATGGGGATCGGCCTGGAATAAAAATACACGTTAGGACAGACTTTGGTTTTGTATGTTTGTTTGTTGTTCGACACCACACTCAACCATATTCCGTCTCTATGACGGCAGCCTTAAAATAATCAAGTCTGTATCAGACAATCCTGTGATTGGTATTGTGAGCAACGATCCACTGTGATGGGGACACCCTATCCAATTAGTCAGATTGAGCCTTAGAGCTCCTTATAGCATTAGAAATTAACACAAGTCCTGCAGTCCTTGCCAAACAGCCCAATAGTAAAGGTGTCATAAGGACAAGTAGAAATTTGCCATTTTTAAGGGTTTTGCTACATGTTATCATTATAAGGACTAGTGGACTATAAATGTTAGTTTCTACAGCTGTCTTACAACCAGCATAGGTTGGTGGGGACCAGTTCTAAATCAGATAGCATAACCTTAACTTGTTAGTACAGATTTTCAAACATAGTGAGGCCATGAGACATTTCTTGGGTTAAACGCCGCTTTTAACAGTATTCCAGTTATATCACGGCGTGTCAGCTTAATGTGGGAGGAAAGCCCGAAGTGATGCAGGTCTCAGACGTTTACCACTTCGGTGAAAGCAATGAGCACGCGTATGGTGCTGACAAACCTGGGAACATAATGGGGCGAACCGGGATTCAAACCTACAATCATAGGATTCTGGCGTGTTTTCAGAGTTGCAGCTGTTATTGAATATTTGATGCCTGGACATTTAAACATGTCAATAACTGAGTGTAAGCCAGGTCAACCAGGGGTTGACTATCAAATCCTAGACACACCATCATCCACATTAAGGATTTTAACCACTAGACCACCATCAACCAGCTCTTACAACAAGCATATGGTAATACGGCATCCCAGAATCAACATGTGGATATAAAGCAATGAGTGAGCGAGTGAGTGAGTTTGGTTTTACGCCGCTTTAAGCAATATTCCAGCAATATCACGGCGGGGGACACCAGAAATGGGCTTCACACATTGTACCCATGTCGGGATTCGAACCCAGGTATTCGGCGTGACGAGCGAACGCTTTAACCACTAGGCTACCCGACCACCCCTATAATGCAATGAAGTAGGCTAGGTGTAATGGGGCTTAATGGCGTGTTCAAGATTATTGCTCTTGCATAGCAATGTGTATGCACGTGTGTGTGCTTGCACTAGTCCAGACAAGCACCAGTTTTATAAAGCTGGCCCACTAAGATACCATGCTGCAGTTTAACATTGACACCCCATTCAGACACCGTACACTTTCTTTGAGCTAACCCAACCTTATTTTATCCTCTCAATGCCGGATCCCAGACAGGGTAACAGCAAGTAGCATCATTTAACACCTTTTGGTACAATGAAGTCATCTACTGCCAAACAGTATACATCTCTACTTACAACGGGCTTGGAGAAAGCGTCGTCCAGTCCCACCTCCACTTTGGCCACTACAGCGTCCAGCATCAAGATGGCCGACAGACCGGGCAGGTCCTTCATCTGGAGGATCTCCTTCTGGTCCACTATTGGCAGGTTCTTAATCTGAAATACACATGAGTAGAGTGACACCTGGGAAACCCTGAGAATTGACTCAGAGACTTACCCATAAACTAGGTTCTGTGGAATATTAGTTCAGTAAATGTCACATGATATTGTCATACAAAAACTGGAACTGGTTGTCTTTGTTATGCATTTCTCTTTTGAACAAATATTCTAACCTGGTCCTGTATGAATTTCATAGAGAGTCGGACATCATAGTTGATGCTGTTTGCTGTTGAGTTGGCTGAAGAAACCAGTGTCTCTGCCTGTTGTGTGGTGGAACCTTGCTTCACAAGCCAGTCCTGTAACACATGAAGCAACTCCTTGATGATGATGATGATGATGATGATGATGATGATAATGATGATGATGATGAGACATGAACATGATTAGTGAGTGAGTTGGGTTTTAACGCCGCTTTTAACATTATTCCAGTTATATCACCGTGTGTCAGCTTAATGTGGGAGGAAAGCCCGAAGTCTCAGACGTTTACCACTTCAGTCAAACCCACGAGCATTGTTATGGTGCTGACAAACCTAGATTCGAACCCACAATCACAGGTTTCTGGCGTGCCCAAGGGATGCAACTCTGCACAGCGAATCATGGCGCCTTAGACGACTGGGCCACCTGTGCCCCCAAAACATGATTAGGAATAGAAAGTTCACAACTAGCAGATGGAATGGAACCTCTGAATTGAAGGATCAACAAACTAGGCTGTGGACAATGGTTAACACCTTAGTCAACAATATAGTACAACAATATAGGCACAGCACTGACTATAAAGCACCAGTCCCTGTAGTAAAGGATGATACACAATCAACCAAGTGACTCTGACCACCTGGACCAGTTTAGTCACCTCAGTCAACAATATAGTTGAGTCTGGAAAGGCACAACAGTAACCGCATAAGCACCAATCCCTCTATTCACAATCAACCAAGTCACCAAGCATCCGAGCCTGACCACCGGACCCATTTAGTCGCCTCTTTCAACAAGCAATACAGCGTTGGGTGCTCATTCTAAACGACTGTGAGAATAAGTCATAAATGCAATATAGAGTGCCCACCTTCACCCAGCTGACAAATGCCTTGTGGCCAAGTCTGGGTGCCCAGCGGAGGGTGTGAAGGATGTGCCCCTTCCCCATAGACAGCTGGCTGCCCTCCAGCAGCTTGATGTACTGGATCGACGGGGGCAGACACGCCAGCAGGCGCCACACGATCAGGAAGTGGTAGTGCATGGCTGAGGCATCCTGGGAAAATCAAAAATGTGTCGAAAGTCGTTTATTTTCCAATACCTTGTCTGAATAATATTACACATGTTAAATTATCAATACAAAATTTCAATTCCCTGAAATAAAGGGTTCACAGCTGGAGTATATTGCATTGGTGGCACTTTATATCATTGAAAACCAAGTCGGTCACCATTCAATCCTCATTTTAGTCAGGTCTTACAATGAGCAAGAAGCAGTGTTCCAAAATATGCACAAACATCATTTGTTATACCCAAAATACTAAAAGATAAATAAGTTAGGAGGTCTCTAGATTAAAAAAACAAACAGAGGCAAACATCCACAACACCCAAACTCCCTCTAAATTAGAACACTGTTAAAAAATAAGGACCTGTTGTTCATCCTGAAGATAGTGTAGACAGGTGAGGTGAAATGGGGTTTAATGTCGCGTCCAAGATTATTGCACTTATATAGCAACGAGCATGCACGTGTGTGGCTGCTTGTACTAGTCCGGACTGATGCCGATTTATAGTGCTAGCTAACAGAGATACCATGCCACAGTTTAACATGAATACCCACTCAGACACAGTATACTGACTCCGAGCCGACCAGTCCTTGTTTTAGCCCCTTAATGCCAAGCGTCAGACAGGGTAACAACAAGTACCATCTTTTAACGTCTTTTGGTATGATGCGGTCGGGGATCGAACCCCCGACCTTCCACTCTCCGGGCGGACGCTCTACCACTAGACCACGGAGGCGGTTATAGTGTAGACAGTGTAGAGAGAGTGTAGAGAGAGTGTAGAGAGAGTGTAGAGAGAGTGGAGGACATCTAGCAAGTCTTACCAATAGAGTGAGTTTGTCCTTGGTTTTGTCACATCGTGATCCGGCCATGAGCAGACTGATACATGCATCATACAGCTGGTTGTAGTTCAATGTCTCTGCATTGGACAGTAGGAAGTTGGATGCCTGTAACATTGAAAATAAGATTTAGTTTGGTTTGTTTGTTGCACTCAGCAATATTCCAGATATATGACAACGGTCTGTAAATAATCAACTCTGGACAAGACAATCCAGTGATTGACGTCATGTGCATCGATCCACGCAAGTCAGCGAGCCTGACCACCCGATCCCGTTAGTCGCCTCTTAAGACAAGCATAGTCACCTTTTACGGTAAGCATGGGTTGCTGAAGACCTAGTCTACCCCTGATCTTCACGGGTCAGCTCCCCTATGCAATTGAGATGTGATGGCACCTCTTACGACAAGCATAGTCGCCTGTGACGGCAAGCCTGGGTTGATAAAGGACTATTCCAACCCGGATTGTCACGGCTCTGCTGTGATTAGTAGTATTACTGGATCAAATACGACATCAAGTACAATTCCAGGTAAGTGGGGCAGACATGAGAAATGATGCTAATGAAATGCCAGATGCAGTTATAAGTAATACCCACCAGTCCATCTATCTTCGGGGAATCTTGATTGTTTATCTCCCCTGGTCCAAGGCTGTAGAATCTCGGCTTCATGTGTCCCACTATAGAGGTGAAAATGTAGTATTACCATGGCAACAATGTACCCATGAAAAATATTACAAACATAAATAAGAAGAATTGCACAATCTGTTAGTCTCCGACTTTAGACACCAGTCCCAAGTCCAAGTCTAGTAAATTTCAGTTTTTTTCGGTAAGCTCAGTCCATATAATAACACTAAATTCTACTTAAGTTCACTTAAAGTTATCAATCTCTGGTGTCAAGCAGATTTATTGATGACGGTAACTGAAAATAAATAACAAGAGATCTATGTAACCATGGTAACACGATACAGTATAGTTGATGACATGAAATTAATTTACGTCTTGATATAAACTGTAAGAACCATAAGCCATGAAATGAGTACCATTTTCCCTGCAATATTAATACCTTCAGACAATTCCTGCGTTGTGAGATTTTTGCGAAAGTTCTCTTCTACCTCCCGACACACAAAGAACTGACTTGCTTTAGTGATGACCCCTGTCTCGCGATCCCCCGTCTGGGTCAGTGTGTGGACAGTGAACAGATTCCACTGGACCTGCAGGGGAACAATCATCATAATCATCATAATAATCATATCGCTGACAAGAGTGACAACAACTTTTCACAGGCAATGATTTGTGTTGTCTGTTGTTTAACACCACATTCATCAAAATTCCAGCTACATGACAATTCAGATTGGACCAGATAATCCAGTGATTTGTATAATAGGCAATGATCCATGCTGTCAGGGTACATTGACATGCAACCGACGATGCCTCTCAGCCAAACCATTGGGATACAATCAAATAAGACACACTTTCAGTCGGGTGACACTTTCACTAAGTGATTGCAGTGCTACAACTGTTTTGAGAGTATGTTTAATTGCTGATACGATATGAGTTACGGTAGTCGGAGCCCTGTGATCACTTTGTGAGTGAGTTTGGTTTAACGCCGCTTTTAACATTATTCCAGTTATATCACAGCGTGTCAGCTTAATGTGACAGGAAAGCCCGAAGTGATGCAGGTCTCAGACGTTTACCACTTCGGTGAAACCAACGAGCACGGGTATGGTGCTGACAAACCTAGAAACATATTCGGGATGAACCGGGATTCGAACCCACAATCACAGGTTTCTGGCGTGCCCAAGGGACGCAACTCTGCACAGTGACCCATGCCCCCGATCATTTTGTGAAATGGGACCCTTGGAAACTTTTTTGCCTTGAATTCACTCTATACTGTAAACTGATAATTTCAGTGATAGGGATGGGCATACACATATACAAAATCAAGGGTATCACAAAAAGAGATGATCATCATAAACTTTTTTTTCGAAATCAATTAAATTTTTACAAACCTGTAGAGGTTATGAATTCTCTGATGAAATCCTCCTTGGGGCACTTATTGCATTTTCCTTGCTCAAGAAAATCTACATGACATAGTTGTAACCATTTTCCTTAATAAAAAATGTTACCACACAAAAAACTTCGTTTTTGTATGATATACGACCACCCTTACGGGGCCTCACCACCAACGGCGCCTCACGCCAGGGGGAGCAACTCTCACCCAAATCACTTTCCATATGTCAAATGCTGACGGAATGTGGGGAGGTGGGTGGCCGTGCCCCAAGGAGGATTTCATCAGAGAATTCATAACCTCTACAGGTTTGTAAAATTCTCTTTCTGATCCTCCTTGGGGCACTTATTGCATCAGGACAGACTCCCAAAGATAATCTAGGAAGTGGCATCCGTCAGCAACAGGCGAAAATAAATACATCGTATTTGATTATTCAACAGAATAAAATATTGAGTTCAATAAATGGAACCAACCTTATCGTGAGGCACCACCGTCGAAAGGCTGGGGCTAGAGACAGGGCGTGGTCGACCATATATTATGATAAAGCCTGTTTTTGCGGCTTGTCATAAGCTGAGAACTCGAAACACCTCCCACCCCCACACTTTTTTTGAACAAGTGATATAGGGGCGTAGATCACGAGAGACCATAACCAGCGCTGAGCTAGGCCAGAGGGTACCCGTGGATCGAAGGAGCGCGTGCGCAAAATACGAGTATTATCGAGTAGTAAGGACTGATATTTATCGTCCGCAGAAGATAAAATCCGGACCATTACTGAGCAGTATAACCGGAGGACTGTCTAAAATCTCGAATGCTCAATCGGCTAGAGATTAGAACTTTGCCCCGTTCGGAGAACTGACTGACCAAACCGAGTACGCTCGCTTGAGTGTTTGTCGAGTTGGTAAGGTTTGATGAATCGTGCTCGGCTGGCTCCAAATAGCCGCGGAGCAGATCTGCTCAATGTGCAGAGCCGCGGCATAAGCTTTTGACGCAGCCACTGCTCTAACCTAATGAGCCTTCAACCTGGTAGGGGGGTCCCTGCCTGTAAGCGTATACGCTGTACAAATGGTTGAAACTATCCACCTCGAGATAGATTGTTTACTCGCAGGTGAGCCAACCTTCCTATCGCCTTCCTTACGGACACCAATATTTCTGCTGATATAGGCCTTGAGAGTCGTGCGGACATCCAAGACATGAGCATGTCTTGCAGTGGTCCCCGACGAGGAAGGCTGTGAAAGAGCAGGTAGCTCAATAGGAGCCGTTCACGTGGAAGCGTGTGCGACCCTTTGACGGTAAGAGTCCGGTAGTCGAAAACTGACTCTGTCCCGGTGATATTTATCGACCGTATGGAAGACAGTTATTTCGGGATCGGCTGACATAACACGAATGTCGCCTACCCGTCTGCCGGACGTTACCACCACAAGGAACGCCGTCTCCCAGCTCAACAGCTGAAGAGAGAGAGACGACAGATCCCGAAAGGAAGGACCGGACAGCCAATCGAGAATGATTGACAAGTCCCAAGGGGGACTGATCCGCCGGACTGGCGGTCGGATCCTGTCCACACCTGCTAAAAAGCGCTGCACTAATGGGTGTGCACCCAGAAGTGCCCCGTCGACAGTGACGTGAAAAGCTGCGATAGCTGTAGAGTACCCCCGGACTGTTGATGCGGCCAGGCCGTCATCTAGTCGCGACTGGAGAAACTCAAGCACGGATACGAGATCTGCAGAAAAAAAGATCTGCAATCCCTCTATCGACACACCAGGGCGCATAGCAGGCCTATCTATCGTACTGAACGTTTGTCGAATCCCTCCGCGAAGCCAGTATTGTGTCTGCAACTCGTGCAGGAATACCGTTCTTCTGGAGGCGATTCCTGACAGTGGCCAAGCCACCCATTGAATCCTGGGATTCGGGTGGAGGTCCCCGTTCTGGGATAGGAGGTCCGGTCATAAAGGTAATATAACAGGAGGCTGAGCCAGAAACCTGAGTATTACTTGAAACCCACTCTGCGCCGACTAAAGAGGTGCCAGGAGCACAATTAGTCGCGCAGGCTGAGTGCTTAGCTGAGACAGGACCTTGGAAATCAGAGGTACTGGGGGGAATGCCCACAGAATTCTGTCCGTCCAATCTAGCTGGAAGGCGTCCGGTGCCACCGACCTCGGGTCGTGGACTCGGGAGCAGAACGTTGGTGTCTGGTGATTCATCACAGACGCAAACAGATCCACCTGTAACGGCCTGTATAACAGGGAGAAAATCCCGAATATCCCCGGGTCGAGCCTCCACTCGTGAGGAGCGAGGATCCGGCGAGACAGAGCGTCCGTACGGACGTTGTCCACCCCCGGGAGATAAACAGGTAGCACCCTGATATCGTGAGAGTCGCACTATTGTAGGAACTGCCACGTCTTTCGTCGAAGCGACGGAGACGCCGTTCCCCCCTGCTTCCGGATGTAAGTCATCGCCGTTTGGTTGTCCATCTCTAGACGAACCACTTGGCCACGAAGCAGACCCGGGAAGCGTTGGAACACCCACCTGACCGCTCTCAGTTCTAGCACATTGATATGCAGTTTGATCTCCTGCTGGGACCATAGTCCCGAGGCAGTGTGATCATTCAGAACGCCTCCCCAGCCGGAGAGTGACGCATCTGTTTGAACTGTGAGAGACGGAACGGGAGTGTCGAGGGGGAGCCCCCGGGACAGATTCCCGACCTCGGTCCACCACTGGAGGTGTGTAATGAGCCACTACGGAGTCTCGAGCACAGTCTCGAGATCTTCCGAGTTCGCCCAAAGTCGACAGAGTGCTTGTTGAATGGGACTCATTCTCAAGCGCCCCGCCAGACCAAATCCACTGTCGCCGCCATGTTGTCCAGTAACTGGAGCTATGTACGAGCAGTGTGACTTGCGCTTAAGGGACTTGATATCTTGTGACAGATACACGTCCTCTCACCGTGTTGAAATTAGCCACTAGGAAGACTAGATTCTGAGTGGGGCTCAGATCTGACTTCTTGAGATTGACCATCCACCCTAGAGTGATCAGAATATCTATCACTTGTTGTGTAGCTATCTGACTCAGGGATTGCGATAGAGCTCTTAGTAACCAGTCGTCGAGGTACGGATGGCAGAACCGACCTTTTGACCTGGCCACTTGGGCGGGAATCAACATCAGCTTGGTGAACACCCTCGGGGCCGTGAAGATCCCGAATGGTAGAACCCTGAACTGATAACACCTCCCGTCGAAAGTATTTAAGTCTATTGACGTTAGCCATTCTCCTGTCTCGACAGGTGAGATCACTGTTTGGTGACTAGGAAACAAGTCGAGTAGAAGCCCTCGCTTTCCTGTCCCTCGGGACCTGGTTTTTTTTCGATCGCAGCTTTCATAAGTGCGTCGACCTCGGCACGGAGGAATTCCGCCTTCTCTCGGGTAGCAGGCACCGGAGTGTGCTTTATCCCGGAGAAGGGGAGGGGCGGATGATGTTTCCACCGAGGCAAATGGCCATCCCTTAAAATGGACGGGGTCCGGGGATTGTGATGTAACTGTCTCCGATTCCTTCAGGAATAGAGCCAGTCGGCCGCCTACGGGGATATCCGGCTGTCGGCAGTGGACCCCGGCTGTCGGCAGTTCGATAACTTGCGACTGTGGGTTCACCCGGGGCTCTTCGGGCGCTAATGGGAACCCATCGTTCCCAGCCCCGCAAATAAGCTGTTGGTCTCGACCAGCTGCCTTGCCCCGGCCCGTGCCTCTCTTGCTCCTCCCGGTGCCCTTATACCTGAAGGAAGCGGCGGCTTCCAAGCAGGTGTGGACGTTTGACCCGTGTGTTAGCGTAGGAGGGAACAATTGGAGAGGCCCGCTTACGCGGTTTTAACGCTTGGTACCTCCAACATGGCCTTATGAGTCTTTGATGGAAGTATACAATTGAGCGGCCTCTCGGACCACCTGCTGAGCCCCAGGGAAGAGGGTAGCACCCTCTTAAACGGCAAAGCAAGTAGGTCTTGGCGTGTGTAAGTCGAGTATTTAGATACCGACATCCACCGCCTGCGCATGCCCATAACAGCGCACATCATCTGCGAGGCACAGCTACGAATAGCGTCCCGCGTAAGATAACTGAACTTCCGTTAGTTGCGCGGCCAACTCCGAAGAGTCGACCGGACCCTCTCCCGCTAACTCCCTCTGTACAGCCGACAGATACGCGGAGTGTACGGACACACGGAGCTGTTGGCATGCATTATGATATTGCTCCTCGAAGCATATGTAAGCAGCCTTCAACTCCGCACCGTACGCGGGAAAAGGGGGGCAACCGCTGGCCCTGCTTGACCTTAGTCAAGTTGGGTGTCTCCGACTCTGGCATGGGCGCAGCCACCTGAGGCAGTACCTGGACAATCCTGTCCCGCACGTGCCTCTGCACCCGGCCCGATGCCGAGTCCCGGTGCCGAGGTGCCGAAGGTTCAAGGGAACCCACCTGGCACCGGGCTAGGTATCCACTAGTGGAAGCCTCGGCCTCGGAAGAGGCGTCTGGCTCCGCTAGGGAAAATTGTGCGTCGGTGGTGCACGGGCCGGCGCCCGCCACCACTACGCTTGGGAGCGACCTCGAGCCAGAGCCGAAGCTCGGTCTCGGATCGTCCCCGAGACAAAGGGAACCAACCTTGCTCCGGGGCAGGTATCCACTAGTGGAAGCCTCGGCCTCGGAAGAGGCGTCTGGCTCCGCTAGGGAAAATTGTGCGTTGGTGGTGCATGGGCCGGCGCCCGCCACCACTACGCTTGGGAGCGACCTCGAGCCGGAGCCGAAGCTCGGTCTCGGATCGTCCCCGAGACAAAGAGAACCCCCCTGGCTCCGGGCTACGAATCCAGTAGTGAAAGCCTCGGCCTCGGAAGAGGCGTCTGGCTCCGCTAGGGAAAATTGTGCATCGGTAGTGCACGGGCCGGCGCCCGCCACCCCTCCGCTAGGGAGCGACCTCGAGCCGAAGCCGAAGCCCGGTCTCGGATCGTCCCCGAGATCAAGTGGCCTGGCTCGGCCGACGCCGGGCATAACACAGATCTCGAAGCCGCGTCCGGCGCAGACAACGGGGAAGGCTCAGCCCGTAGCTCCTGCCGGAGCCGAGACTTCACCTCCTCCATCATCGACGCCATCGGCGACTTAAGTAACGCAGAACAGTCTGCCAAAGACAGTGCAGGAGAGGGTGCAGTGCTTACTACGGGGACCCTCGAGCCTTCTCCCCCGGCCCCCGGAGAGGGAGCGGGGGAGACAATCTCGGCAGCTTTTTTTTTTTAGATGGGGAGGGGGGGATGTCTTAGTAGATCTGATATCTACCCCCGCCTTTAATAGACCTCTTTAGAGTGGAACAAGTCAACTTGTCTCTTTTGGGGGGTAAAGGCAATGTCCTCCGCCAGACATATCAGGCAGCGTTCGTGCCTGTCTTCGAACAACCCGTACACAGTTTGAAGGTCTTTGTAAACAAGACCGTAATTTCTGAGATGGGCGGGAAGGGTATTAACGTGTATCAGTGCGATATAAAGATTGGAAAGATACGTGCATAAATTGTGAAACTAGAAGCAAAGGCGTAATGTAGAATGCGATTTGTAACGCGATACTAATAGCCAATGTCGTAGTATAATTATAACACCAAAGGGGCGTGTTACGCGCTAAGGTGTAAAACCCGTAAAAAAGGTAAGTGCAGTTTATAAATTAACACACCACCTTGGGTTTTGTAAAGGAAAAAATTGTAGACCAATGCTGTATGATATAACAAAACCCCAAGCCGTTTCTTAATGGCCTTGGTGTTACATGTATCAGCCCGTGGAACTACAATATGGACGCCATTACGGCCATTTGAATTCAAAGGTACCGTGCACGTGGCGTCAATTACAACTCTATAACTTCACAATGCGAGGTATTACGCCTTTGCAATGAAAGAAATGTACCATACATACAGTTTGGTCAGCCATGGTTCTTGTCGAACGATAGATTTCTCTTATTTTGTCTTGTGTGAAAAATCAACACGTCTGTCTCTTACAGCTGACATAAGAAAAGTGATTTGGGTGAGAGTTGCTCCCCCTGACGTGAGGCGCCGTTGGTGGTGAGGCCCCGTAAGGGTGGTCGTATATCATACAAAAACGAAGTTTTTTGTGTGGTAACATTTTTTATTAAGGAAAATGGTTACAACTATGTCATGTAGATTTTCTTGAGCAAGGAAAATGCAATAAGTGCCCCAAGGAGGATTTAATCAGAAAGAGAATCATGGTCCTGGAGTGTAAGAACAGGGATGGTACAGACAGTCCAAGGATAATAACCTGGAATTCAGAATAGGATCTGCAGATCCAGGTATGGCCAAGGGACAGAATTCAACAACAGATACCTGTGGATGTTCCTACCTGATCAATGAAGGTTGCTGGAGGGTCATAGAAGTAGTGAAGCAGGTAGTCCAGCACTAACATCACTCGGCTCAGCGGCAGTGGCACTGTTGTCTCCAGCTTCCTACACAACATAACAACAACTGCCCCTGTGTATGTACTTCAGGTTAGGTTACATGTAGGCCCCAGTAGGACCCTTTTTTGTAGTGTGATGCTGCAGTACTGGCAGTACTTGGGACATGTAAAATATAGGAGTGAGTGAGCGTTTACGCCACTTTTAGCAATATTCCAGCAATAACACGACGGGGTACACCAGAAATTGGCTTCACACATTGTACCCATGTGGAGAATCAAACCCTGCTCTTCGGTGTGACGAGCGACTAAAATACATACAGCATACGTTTAACTATCTAAACATCTGCATTTAGTGGACCTGAGTTACCAATAAATTTTTAATTGGGCTTTACAGAATACTTCAGACATGCTAAATAAATCTAAATGCCCTTGGTCTGATCTTAGTGTTGTGAACACTATGTGGAATAGAGCTCTGAAATCAATATCATTAAAATTAGATCTTAGTTCTAAATACCGCTGAACTTTGACCGACCCATGAAATGATTGGCAAGAAGTTGACATTAGCCAAACAGAAGGCAGATATCTCACGCTGTACAGCAAACTGGCGACTACGTTTCGAAACATATTTGACAAATTCTCGACCAAAAATTTGAAAACTGAACAAAAGAACTTTCTGGATTTTGGTTGGTTGGTTGGTTGGTTTGTGGTTTAACGCCACACTCAGCAATATTCCAGCTATATGACGGCGGTCTGTAAATAATCGTGTCTGGACCAGATAATCCAGTGATTAATATCATGAGCATCGATCCACGCAATTGGAATCAATGACATGCATCAACCAAGTCAGCGAGCCTAACCACCTGATCCCGTTAGTCGCCTTTTACGGCAAGCATGGGTTGCTGAAGACCTATTCTACCCCGGAATCTTCACGGGTGAGAACTTTCTGGAATGGCTAATAGGTGGTTTAGCTTGTATTGATTACCGGTAGGTGAAGCTTGTAACTGTCGTTCAGTAGTGTTTAAGTAATAAAGGTAGCATGATTAGAAAACACATTCCGACTGTCACATTCATGATCTGGTAAGCGATGCACTGATTGGTCGGATGAAAGATCGTTCATGACCCGTAATGAGCTGTCCTCAGATCTTAGTTTAGTGGTACAAGAACCAAGATCTTATTTTAATGGGATTGCTCTGAAATTGAATTTCATGCCAATAAATACTACTGGCAAAGGCAATAATTCCTGTATGTTTTAAATTATTTTAGTTTCTCATGCAATCCACATATATAAAGCATCATAGAAAATAGAAGTGGCACATCACTGTCAGAAAATGCCCCCAAAAGAGACATCACGAAAATAGATGACTATATGCCATGTTATGTTACTCTCACTATGGAAATACACTGTTAAATCTCCACCTTCGGTGGCTAGGTGGAGTGAGCTCACACTTACTCAGGCTCCATGTTAGCGAGTGTGATGATGCATTCAGCTATGCGCAGCAGCAGTGACTTCTTCTGCATCAGCTGCAGACTGTGGAACAGGAACAGCAACAGTTGCATGTGCTCCACGTTGATGTCTGCACACAGATAAATTACAATGGTCATAAATAGACAGGGAACAATGGCTGGATATTGTCACAAATAGTCATGTCACACATATTAATGTGTCAATGAAAATTCCCATGGCTCTATGATTGTTTGTTACTTCCTTTGTTGTATAACGCCTCACTCTGCAATATTGCAGCTATATGACAGCGGTCTGTAAATAATTGAGGCCTGATAATCCAATGATTGACATCATGAGCACTGATCTATGCATTTGGGATGCTGTGACATGCATCAACCAAGTCAGCAAATCTGGCAACCAAAAACAATGTAAGGATGCAGCAGTAAAATTCAGTTATTATCATGATTATGCTCTGGGGAGTACACAACTAATGCTGCCTAGATGTGCAAGGTCTTCTTACATCCACCTCACATAATCCTACCGGGTACCCATTCCCTGCTGGGTGAACAGAGACACATTTGAACTAAGTCACTTGCCCAGGGTTACACCACACGTTTTGACACTTGTGTTTCAAGGGTATGTATGTATTGGTGTTTCCACCATCTGGTCATCTTCCATCGGATGAGTGGGTTCTTTTGAGTGCACAGGGTGTATGTACAGTACACTAGGGGTAGTGACAACACTGTAAAGACCTGTAAACATTATTGGTCCCAAGGCTGAATAACAGCCTGGTCACTAGCGGGATACGATCTCAGCGCCTGGCGCTTAAGACCACTTGCCTACTCTGCCCCAATGACTTATTAATCTGGACACAAACACAAACAAATTCAAAAGGAAGAATACTGTATGGATTAAAAAGGTTTCACTGTAGACAAGATAACGAAATGTCACTACCTTCAAACTGTTCTGTCTTGTTGTCAAAGTTGAGGATGGCAGTCTTGAGAGTGACGATGAACCTGACCCAGATGTTGATGACAGCGTTGTCACTGTGACTCTTTATGGTCTTGGCCTCTCTCTCCTTCTGCTGTTTCAGCAGCAGCACCTCGGCCAGCACGGCCAGCGTCCGAGGGTACACGGTCAGTGGCCAGGGGTCCACAGAGTTGGGCGACACTCCCAGCTGGACCAGTAGCACGTCCTGACACAAGAAGGTAACAGTGGAACAATACATCGTTACACCAGTGCAGCGTAAGTTTGCATACGAAGATACGATTGCTTGGTTTGTTTGTTGTTTTACGCCGCACTCAGCAATATTCCAGCTATATGACGACTGTCTGTAAATAATCGGGTCTGGAACAGATAATCTAGCGATTGATATCATGAGCATCGATCCACACTTTACATGCTTCAACCAAGTCAGTGAGCCTGACCACCCGATCCTGTTAGACGCCGCTTACGACAAACAGTCACCTTTTACGGCAAGCATGGGTTGCTGAAGACCACCAGATCCCGTTAGTCGCCTCATACAACAAGCATAGTCGCCTTTTACGGGAAGCATGGAATGCTGAAGACCTATTTAGCCCGGATCTTCCCAGGTCTGCCATGATACGATGCTACATGATAAATTTTCTTCTGAATCGATACAAGACACTTCCGTAATCATATTACTTAATGACACCCTCCACCCACAGCAATTTAGTCAAATATTGCAAAATATGCTGTCATTAGCATGGTTAGCATTCCATGTTCACTACTACAAACAGCCACTATGAACATCCATGTGATCTTGCTTTGAAATGTTTAAAGTCAAGAAGTTTCCACATGATTTGACGTAAATATGTGTATGAAGACAATATCGTATCATATCATTGAATTTGTATCGTGATACGTATCGTATCGTGACCTTGTATTGTTTCACTCCTACAAGGTCGTCACACTCTTATTGTATTTTGCATATCTTATAGTCCTTATCCCTCTCTGCGAGAACTCTTCCTGTTCTAGCCCGTCATGATACATATGACACGATACATGGCTAGACACATTGAAACACACTGTTTGTATTTCGCATATTTGACATTCCTTATTCCAGCATGCAAGGTCTAATTTGGTTCTAACTGTTGTGCTATCACCTATTATGACCAACATAGGTTGGTGGGGTACATAAAGAAGGTGAGGTGAAATGGGTTTACCATCGCGTCCTCGCGTGTAGGTGCTTGTACTAGTCCGAACTATTGCCGTTTTCAAAGTGCTAGCCCACTGTGATACCTACCACAGTTGAACATAAACACCCCAGTTAGACACAGCATACTGACTCTGAGCCGACCAGTCCTTGTTTTAGCCCATTAATGCCCAGCGCAAGACAGGGTAACAACAAGAACCATCTTTTAACGTCTTTGGGTATGACGAGGATGGGAAGGAACCCTGGACCTTCTGCTCTCCGGGCGAACGCACTACCTCTAAACCATGGGTGAGGTCAGTTATAAAGTAGCACTATGATGTATTTATAAGCACTATAGAAATACCAGATGCACAACAGACCTGCAAGTTGTCAGACAGACAGCCAGTTGCAATGAGGCTGTGATTCAGTTTGGCCAGGGCGACAGATATATCTTCATACACCTTATCTGAAACAAGAAGAGAAATAAAATCATGTCAATCAGGGCCACTATCGTTTTGTTTCGTTAGTTGTTAGATTAATGTTTCGTATGGTGATTAACAATGAACAGGCACACAAACAATAGTTGCAATTTACAAGTTAAGGTTACTATTGGGAAAATGTATACGCGATAAAAGCCCAGAATCGAGACATTGGCTGAACTTACCATTGCCAACCTTGTAGCATTCCTTGTCCATCTCCCTGATGAGAGTAGCCAGGTTGCTCACATGCTCCTCATTCAGGGACGTTCTGGTGTACAACACAATACAGAACATTTCACATACTGAATGTAGCAGGAATTAAACACCTTCTAGGCATAGTTCATATTCTTTACAAGCTTTTGAAATCTTGAGTGAGTGAGTGAGTGAGTGAGTGAGTGAGTGAGTGAGTGAGCATGGTTTTACGCCGCTTTTAGCAATATTCCAGCAATAACACGGCAGGGGATGCCAGAAATGGACTACACACATCGTACCCATGTCGGGAATCGAATTCCGGTCTTCCGTGTGACAAGCGAACGCTTTAACAACTACCCGTACCCCTCTTTAAGCAAGAAAGAATATCCTCTACTTCATGGAAATATGTACTTGGTGTCATTGATTCCATATATGTTGTCTTCAAGTGTATGTGTCTTACATGAAAGCTTCTGATACTGAGTCTGATCAAATGTTAACTTAACATCAGTTATGCTCATTGCCAATCAGTTGAATGTTCTCTACCAATGATTGAATGAAATAACCATGACTGTCACTATTTACTGCTGATGCCAACATCACCAGTGATTAAGCTAGTGAGTTGTTTTGACCAGTGTTTCAGGCCGGGGTCCGGAAACCGTCATATGCGCCGGACATGTCCGACATGTCTCAAATGTCCGGTTTAAAATATTGCTTACGAGATATTTAAATAAGATGCAGTCTATTGACTCCCATCAGTCCTTGTTCTATCCCTTTAATGATGAAAATCAGGCAGGTAACAACTATATTTTAACATAGTTTGGTATGAGTGAGTGAGTGAGTGAGTGATTGAGTTGGGTTTAACACCGCTTTTAACATTATTCCAGTTATATCGTAGCGTGTCAGCTTAATGTGGGAGGAAAGCCCGAAGTCATGCAGATCTCAGACGTTTACCACTACGGTGAAACCCACGAGCACGGGTATGGTGCTGACAAACCTAGAAACATAATCGGGGCGAACTGGGATTTGAACTCACAATCATAGGATTCTGGCATGCTCAAGGGACGCAACTCTGCACAGCGAAATCATGGCGCCTTAGACGACTGGGCCAACCGTGCCCCCCTATTTTGGTACGAAACAGCCAGGGGATTGAACCACTGACCTTTCGTTCTCTGGGCACTACACCACAGAGGAGGTTTCTCACAGGTATTAATCATGCATGTTCATTTCCTTATCTCACTATGAAGAATCTGACCACTTATGGTTATGGCAAAACGAGTTGGTCCCGTGCACAGGCTGCCTACCTGATGAGCTTCTTGATCTCAGCATCAGGAGAGTTCACCATGAACACATTCAGAAAGCTCAGGACACTCGTTGCCATGGACACAAACTGCAAAGAAATGGTAATATTAATACACCATGAGTTCATACTGTTTGACCAGACAATCTAGCAATTGATATAATGAGCAACGATCCATGCCATCTGGGTACAAAGATACGGAACCAAGTCACTGAACCTGATCTATCTGGTCACCTCTTATGACAAGCATAGGTTGCTGGGGGCCTAAGAAGTATCAAAAGCTAAAGAGATCTGTTAATGGAACACTAATAATACATGTGTTAATATTAATAAGAACATCCTTCATACGGTTGGTTGGTTGGTTTGTTGTTTAATGCCGCACTCAGCAATATTCCAGATATATAAATAATCGAATCTGGACCAGACAATCCAGTGATTGATATCATGAGCATCGATCCACGCAAATGGGAATGATGACATGCTTCAACCAAGTCAGCAAGCCTGACCACCCTATCCATCATCTCTTACGACAAGGATAGTCGCCTTTTACTGCAAGCATGGGTTTCTGAAGACCTATTCTACCCCGGATCTTCACGGGTCTCCTTCATCTTTGAACATCAGACTGGTTAATAATTATATCACAATAACCCTTTAACAAGTTTGTGAGGACTGACATTTCTCAAGTATAAGTTAAATATAGGATTCAGCACTGGACTCAAAGTTATCCAGATAAGTATGGAGGCAAGAATAAGATTGTAGGAGGGTGAACACATATCTAGCGTTAATTACATTGACAACATTAATTTTCTTCTAAGTCGGATTTACCCACCCCATCTGGTTCCCGTTTGTCTGGTACAAAGTTTGGTTTGTCGCCATTGCTTGGGTGCCTGCTCCTCTTGTTTTCACCTCCACCGTCAACTCGTGGTGGGAGGGGTGGAGGGGGCGTGGCATCAGAGGGCTCCTCTGGGGACAGGGTTTCTTCAAACCAGTGGCCAAGAATGGGCTCTGAATCCTCATCTGAAAATAGATTCCAATTAATATTGTCAAGACTTCGATAAAGTCAGTTGCGTTGTGTTAGGCTGAGGTCAGCAAACTTAATATGGTGGCCCATAAATAATGGATCAGACAAACAAAAGTAGTATTGGAAAACGTAATTTCAAGGTAAGGTAAGGTAAGGTAAGGTAAGGTAAGGTAAGGTAAGGTAAGGTAAGGTAAGGTAAGGTAAGGTAAGGTAAGGTAAGGTAAGGTAAGGTAAGGTAAGGTAAGGTAAGGTAAGGTAAGGTAAGGTAAGGTAAGGTAAGGTAAGGTAAGGTAAGGTAAGGTAAGGTAAGAGTGAGTGAGTGAGTGAGTGAGTCAGTTTTATGTGGTAGGAAAGCCTGAGACATTCAGATCTTAGACGTTTACCACTTCAGTGAAACCCAAGAGCACAGGTATGGTGCTGACAGAACTAGAAAGTCTGTGATTCAAGCCCATGATCTTATGTTTCTTGTATGCCCAAGGGAAACAACTCAGCACATGGAATAGCAACACCTTAGACGATTGGGCCACACTACCTCCTTATGGTCCAAGTGTCTTGTCAACATTTCTATCTCGTCATACAGGTATTCTGATAACAGTAGCAAACATCCAATCTATCAGGAATGGTTATACATGGTCCTATCTAGACCTGCTCAGAGTCTAATTTTCAAATGTCAGTAAATATTCTCAAATTAAAAAAAAATTAAAAATTCATGTTATATAGTTTTAATATTATGGCTTTTTAGACATGGTGGACATGATTAGTATTTCTCTGACGAATAAGAGGAAGGGGCTTTAATGCTTAGATTGTAATGCTTACAATGTTGAACTGATTCCAATGTTAAAATATCCATGAACTTAAGAAATCAATAACTTTGCAAAAAATTCCCCATATTTTTTTTTTAAATTGCCGGCCATGGAAAGTTAGTTTAGAATCCTAGATAAATATTTGTGTTCATTCTATACTAGTTCGAAATCTGAAGGACCACTCCATGAAGTGGGATGCTGCCAAATGGTTTGTGTTGTGACGCAGCCTACCTTCCTCCTCGCTGCTGTCCTCAGAGCTGCTGAAGTCGTCCTCGTAGAAGGTGTTGGAGTCGGAGGTGCTGCTGCTGCTGGTCTCCGAGCTCTCCGATCCCTGCTTCAGCCTCTTCAGCATGGCAGCCTACAACAAGCATTCACAGGACACATGGGAGTTGTTTGTTTGTTATTTAATGCCACACTCAGCAATATTCCAGCCACATGTGCCACAAGTGTTATTTAATTATAAGGCCTCATCAGATTCCTTCTGTTTGCTGCCATAGTGTTTAAATGAAGGAATGCCTAATTTGAAAAATTAAACATTGGGGTTATGACAAGGCCATGGACTTCCAAGCATAAGTTTGGACATTTGGCAATTATCCGGTTGTAAAGGTAAAATGACAATCATCCATGTTGCAATCTGCAAATAACCAATCCTTGAAAGTAAATAATCCAGTTCGTGATTGTTATTATGAGCAAACTCTAACCATGCCAACCAATCAACACAATGGATTCAATGAAGCCTGAACACTTGGC
This sequence comes from Haliotis cracherodii, assembly GCF_022045235.1. Classification (NCBI taxonomy): domain Eukaryota; kingdom Metazoa; phylum Mollusca; class Gastropoda; order Lepetellida; family Haliotidae; genus Haliotis; species Haliotis cracherodii. Next base: position 16,808,891 of record NW_027266268.1, read on the forward strand.
CCCATAGAACAAGCATAGGTTGCTTGGAACCAGTTCTTACACTGAAGCTCCATGTAAGTGTATCAAGTGGTGAAATTCACCAGCTTCATGGGGAGGCTGCAATCAAGGGCAGGTAACACTTAAGAGAAAGACGGCACGCTAGATGACATGTAGGGGAGGGGTTAGAGGGAAGGGGAGAGTCCCCCCTCACAGACCAGCATCCCGGCCGACTGACTTGCTTCAAAGGGGTTGAGGGTTCACTGCCACACCCATGGGAAGGGGAGAGTACCCCTTACAGACCAGCACCCTAGCTGACTGACCTGGGAGGGGGGTTGAGGGTTCTTTGTCACATCCATGGGAAGGGGCGAGTCCCCCTTACAGACCAGCACCCCAGATGACCGACTTGCTTCAGAGGGGGATTGATGGTGCATTGTCACATCCATGGGAAGGGGAGAGTCCCCCTGACAGACCAGCATCCAAGCTGACCGACTTGCTTCAGAAGGGGGTTGAGGGTTCATTGCCACACCCATGGGAAGGGGAGAGTCCCCATTACAGAGCAGCATCCCAGCTGACTGACCTGGGGGGGGAGTTTGAGGGTTCATTGTCACACCCATGGGGAGGGGAGAATCACCCTTACAGACCAGCATCCAAGCTGACGGACTTGCTTCGGAAGGGGGTTGATGGTGCATTGTCACACACATGGGTAGGGGAGAGTCCCCATTACAGACCAGCATCCAAGCTGACCGACTTGCTTCGGCAGGGGGTTGAGAGTTCATTGACACACCCATGGGGAGGGGATAGTCCCCTTTAAAGACCCGCGCCCCAGCTGACTGACCTGGGAGGGAGTTTGAGGGTTCATTGTCACACCCATGGGGAGGGGAGAATCCCCCTTACAGACCAGCATCCAAGCTGACGGACTTGCTTCGGAAGGGGGTTGAGGATTCATTGCCACACCCATGGGAAGGGGAGAGTCCCCATTACAGACCAGCACCCCAGCTGACTGACCTGGGAGGGAGTTTGAGGGTTCATTGTCACACCCATGGGGAGGGGAGAATCCCCCTTACAGACCAGCGTCCAAGCTGACCGACTTGCTTCGGAAGGGGGTTGAGGATTCATTGCCACACCCATGGGAAGGGGAGAGTCCCCCTTACAGACCAGCGCCCCAGCTGACTGACCTGGGAGGGAGTTTGAGGGTTCATTGTCACATCCATGGGAAGGGGAGAGTCCCCATTACAGACCAGCGCCCCAGCTGACTGACCTGGGAGGGAGTTTGAGGGTTCATTGTCACATCCATGGGAAGGGGAGAGTCCCCATTACAGACCAGCACCCCAGCTGACTGACCTGGGAGGGAGTTTGAGGGTTCATTGTCACATTCATGGGAAGGGGAGAGTCCCCATTACAGACCAGTGCCCCAGCTGACTGACCTGGGAGGGGGTTTGAGGATGCATTGTCACACCCATGGGAAGGGAAGAGTCCTCCTTACAGACCAGCATCCAAGCTGACCGACTTGCTTCGGAAGGGGGTTGAGAGTTCATTGACACACCCATGGGGAGGGGAGAGTCCCCTTTAAAGACCAGCGCCCCAGCAGACTGACCTGGGAGGGGGTTTGAGGTAGCATTGTCACACCCATGGGTTGGGAGGGAGGGGAGAGTTTGGTGGACCAACCTGACAGTCAGGAGTGGGAAGACCTTGCAGTTTTACCTTCTTGAAAGTGACAAGGACGAGGCTAAGCAGGAGGTCGGTCAGGTTGACCCGGGCAACCAGTTTCTTGACCCTCTTCCAGGCGGACGCTGACGTCAGGATGGTCACATCCATACCAGGCTTCACTTCAGAAGGAACAGTCTGGGGACAGAGAGACGGTCATGAGTGCCTCAGTGCATTCCCAGGGATTCACATAGGCATCTGATATTTCGGCTCAAAACTTACAGTAAATATTAGCAAAAATGACCAAACTGAAATGACAAAAGTCTCGTTATATAAAAGGTTTATCATGAGCTCTGATTTCTGCTTCATCAGTTCCTTGGTTTCTGAGATGAAGATGCTGACAGTGTTTTATGTTGAGGCACGTTATTTGAAAGAATTTAGTAGCATGGTCAATGTGGAAAGGTCAAAATATAAATTATCACAAAAGACAGTACACATGCCTTGAACCCTACTACTAAATACGCATGTACCAAATCTATTTTTGCATCCATTTTGGCATCCATTTTGAAAAAAAGGATTTTAAACTCGTGAACAAATTAGGCATCATCATTGGTGATCTAAAAATTAAGCCACACCCACTAGCAAACTAACGTTTCCTTTTTTGATGATAATAGTGAGTGAGTATGGTTTTACGCCGCTTCTAGCAACATTTCAGCAATATCACGGCGGGGGACACCAGAAATGGGCTTCACACATTGTACCCATGTCGGGATTCGAACCCAGGTCTTCGGCGTGACGAGCGAACGCTTTAACCACTAGGCTACCTGACCCCCCTTTGATGATAATAGATTAGGCAGCCCTTGTGTTCAATGCATTATTGTGATATCACTTATTTTCTTTAGTTCTTTCTGTTAATGTAAACAACCGATCTGTGAAGTTATTATTGTGAACTCACATATCAATAAGAATTTGACAATGTTATATTTGTGTTTTAAATTACTTTTATATTTATACCTAAAAAAATCACAATATCAAATATGGAAGTCAATTGTTAAGTGAGTGAGTGAGTGAGGTTTTACGCCGCTTTTAGCAATATTCCAGCAATATCATGACGGAGGACACCAGAAATGGGCTTCACACATTGTACCCATGTCAGGAATCAAACCCGGGTCTTCAGCGTGACGAGCGAACGCTTTAACCACTAGGCTACCCGACCGCCCCGTCAATTGTTAAGATTACACTGAACCTACCTTCAGGTCACCAAGAGATCCTTCTATCTGCAGGTCTTCAAACAGAGTTGTAAGCAGCTGGACAGCATTAGAGCCCAGAGCCACCGACAGTGCTCCAAATCCTTGGAAAGAGCTGAAACAAGGGCTGTAACACTGAATCAGTCAGCAAAGTTTGATAATTTTTGTGAGGTGAGGTGAAAGGTGAGGTGAAATGGGGTTTAACGTAGCGTCCAAGATTATTACACTTACATAGAGACGTGCCTGCAGGTGTGTGTGGCTGCTTGTACTAGTCCGGACTGATGCCGATTTATACTGCTAGCTCACTGAGATACCATGCCGCATTTTAACATGAATACCCCACTCAGACACAGTATACTGACTCCTAGCCGACCAGTCCTTGTTTTAGCCCATTAATGCCGAGCGCCAGACAGGGTAACAACAAGTACCATCTTTTAACGCCTTTTGGTATGACGCGGCCGGGGAGCGAACGAGCGGACACTCTACCACTAGACCACGGAGGCAGTCGACAATGCGTCTGAACAATTACAGCAATGTTGGATTGCATGAGCAAGTCTTATTACATTAAGGAGCCTCATTGGAATCTTTATGATCGATGCATTAGCTTTTGAATGTAAGAATCCCTACATCCTACACATTAAACATCAGGGTTATGACAAGGCCTCATGTGCATAGTTTCCAACAGTGGCATGCATCTACCTAGTGTACCATGAGAATGGTTTCATGCATCTTCCCTAGACAAGAGAGTTAACTGACTATAAAAGTCCAGTTTCCATCCTTGCCGAACTAGGCTGGTATTATGGAGTTACATTTTGTCTGGACTAACGAGTCTATGCATAGTCCAATCAAAATCGCGCACCGAAATCGAAATATGGTTCATAAACTGTCGTGCAGATTTCGGTCGATTGCAGGATTTGCAAAGCTTATACACCGCCAACTCGTTGTCAGCAGATATTTTCCAAATCTGTTCATGTTTTTAATCAAGGTGCTCACGTGATTTGATGCATTTCGTTTTATCACAATATAGATCTTGATTATCCATCAGATCGTCCTGACTGGGCGCTACCATTTTGTGTGAAATAAACGCAAGTGATACGAGAGGTGGAATTTGATTGGTCCATAGGAGAGGCTTAGAAGGGACATAACTGGTAATAGCCACTGGTGGCGCTATGATCGAGCCCAGTAATTCCATCCTTGTTTCGGCAAGGGTGGAAACTGGACTTTTAAAGTCAGTTAACTCTCTTGCCCCGGGAAGAGGGGTTTCATGCTGCGTTTAGCAATATTCCAGAGATGTCATGGCAGGGGACACCAGAAATTGGCTACATATTGTACCCATGTGGGGAATCAAACCTGGGCCTTTGGTGTGAAGAGCGAACACTCTAACCATTAGGCTACCCCATTGCACCCCCTGTTCTACAGGTGAAATGACAATCATTCAGGTTACAAACTGATGTTACAAGGTTACACACTGACGTTACAATTCTCAAAAGTAGAGCAAAGGGTTCTGTGGACCCAATCTGTCCTCATTACAATAAGGCCTCACAGTCAAGACGTACCTTCTCCCAGAGCTGGGCCTGCTTGAGGGAGAGCTTGATTCCTTTCCCTTCTGTCCTGTCTCCCCGGACTTGTTCTTCCCAGCATCCTTCCTCTCCAGGATCATGGCAGGAGTCAGCCCCAGGATTCCCTGAAGGCCCTTCAGCAGCACCCAGGCAGCCAGCAGGTTCAGATTCTGGGCAACCTGGAGTGAATAAGTGAGTTTAACACTTTATTTTGCTTGTTGTTTAATATTCCAGCTATATGCATAGGAAAAACACGCCTCCGGAAAAGCCCTCTAGTCTATGGCACTTGGGCATTTCTCTTGCTCGCAGTTTTACATTTTCAACCAAAGCTTCAGATGCTTGTCTTATCCAACTTATGTATCGTCTAAATGAAAGAAATACCAGTAAAAATAAAAAGACATCAAGATACTTTATAGTGAAATAATACAGCGTGTCGTGGTATAAAAGGAATTCAATCAAAGTGTGCGAGAGAAAAACCACATGCAGCATCAGGGGTTGAAAAATACCATTGCCCGACGCCCATGCCAAGTAAGGTTTAGATGTCGGGCGTGTAATATACGTTTTCTAGCATGCCCGTGGACAAGTAGAGCACACAAAATGAACTGGGTCAAGTTTCACGCGAATGTAATCATGTGATCATGTTACGGTATTTGATTGGCTAATATTATGTTAGTGTCCCAGACTGACAATGTAATTTGCATACAGCTACGCCAGTCAACCAATGAAATTAATACATTTTGATGTCAGGCAGGTCAACAACGAGAACCAGGCTTGTTTCATTGTTAAATCGTAGTAACACTTCCATATATGGCACATGTTTCTTGGAAATGGAATTTCTTGGAAATTGTAACGCGAGGTTGAAACATTTTCCGACTTTAGATGTTTCATTAGGCCTAGCTTTGATGAAATATGATTTTGTCGACCTACAACAAACGGGACTTTTAACGAGTGAAAGTATGGCATTTATTTAATATGTGTTTCTTTTCGTTGTCAACTAAAGTTCATTTGAGGCGCTGACCGTGGTTGCTGTAAATAACGGCGAGTTGTGCGATCTATCGACCCCTTTACGCACGATTTCGGCAAAATTGATCTAAACTGTATTGAATGAAATTTTAAATAAAATTAATAAAATATGCTACAAACATATGTCAAGGTACAAACATGTTTTTTTTTATAACCAGATAGTAATAATAGGATTTAATTGCGGAATTTGTTGATTGGTATTTCCGGTGTTGCATGCAGGTGGTAATGTTTTTGCGATGGGGAAATCACATCGTGTCAGTGACTTGAGTTTACTAAAAGTGTATATAAGTTTTGGGAACCATGTGTTACCGCACACAATAACCGAGTTAGCGCTATATTGAAGAGTGCAATAGCGAGGGATCACTGTAAGTAAATCTGTTGTTTCAAATGAGTAAGCTAGTAAAGGACAGAGTAGCCTCCCTTTGCCTCATTAGCACCCAGAGGGGTATCTGCAATAACAATTTATATTGCCACTACCGCACATGGCCGATCATGTCTCAGTGGTCTATTTTAAGTTTCTTTGGCAGTGGGGACGAACTTAAAAGGAAGGCAGAGGGAAATTCCGAAAGTTGTATATCGGCAAAGAATAAGAAGTATGACGAATGTAAACGAAAACGAACATTCATCGCTGGGTGGAAAGACCAGTTTCCTTGGGTTGCGTATGATGACACAGCGAAAGTCATGAAGTGCACCATTTGTTCCAAGTACCCAAACATACACGCTTGCAATCGTAAGAGAACGTTTATTGATGGATGTTCAAAATTCAGAATTTTATTCTCAGTTCTGCAGCAGTAACATTTTACTGAATTTATTACCTTTATTTTGGGCTAGTACATTTGAAAAATAGGGCAAGTGAGAATGTTGGTCATACTCGCCCTTGGTCAAGTAACATTTTTAATAATTTTTCAACCCCTGAGCATGGACCAACTGGAGTCATGACATGTAAAATTAAACAGCTTCTCATCACCTTCCCTGGTGGATCAGTGGGAAAACAGTGGGATACAAAACTTAACACGATATGTGAGGTTGCAGGTTCAATTCACATCATGGCATTTTCATGCAAAAAAATTGTGACCTTTAACCAATCAAAAATGCATATTGTGTTCATATCAAGAGGCCAGTTTATAAAATGTCAATTGTAAAACCTAGGTATTTCAATTGAAATTTGAATCAAATTTGATTTTATTCCCACTTTTTATTATGTTACATTTAACAGAATCTCTAAGCAAATTAACAAAGAGTTTTGCCTCGGCATCCAAGTGCAATTTGGTAAATTATTTTGACTACTCATTCAAGAAAAGATTCTTATACAGATCTTCTTAATGATCCTGTTGAAGAAAAGATCAGTAGCAATATACATACACTTCCGCCTGCTCTGGTCGAGTTCCTCACAGCTGTGGACACTGTGTTGAATATTTCAAGCTGAAATAACAAATTCAAAACATTAAACATATGTATGGTGATACACAAGGAACAGACAGAGTGACTGAGTCAGGAATATTCTATCTACAATCTACATCTGTGAGTCATCAGGAGTGGATGAAAGAAACCAGCGATCCATTTTGTGAGCAATGCCCCAAACAATAGGACACACTGACACACAATCTACCAAGTTACTGAGTGAGTGAGTGAGTTTGGTTTTACGCTGCTTTTAGCAATATTCCAGCAACATCACGGCAGGGGACACAAGAAATGGGCTTCACACATTATTACCATGTCAGGAATCGAACCTGTGAATTAAGCGTGACGAGCGAATGCTGTAACCATGGTAGCCATAAGGCCACCCGACCGCCCCTACCCAGTCACTGAGAATGACCACCTTGTCCATTTAGTCCATTTACCTGTTACCGCATTCTACATAATAAGTACCCGGGGTGCTCTCAAAATTAGAAATTATTTTGGTGAAAAAAAGAGTTGAAAAATCGTAAATTTCGTGGTTTATGCTGACAGCCTGAAATGTTTATATACGACAGATATATTTTTCGAGAATTTAATTGACCATAATTAAGGGTGCATATAACACACGAGTGTGTATTATACACGAATAAATAAGTCTTGTGTACATTGATCAATCAGAAGGGTTGCTAATTGTGATTGTTCACTAGCCAATATATTAGCAAATATCACTGTGGGCGCTTATTAGAGCGAGGCACTTATTACGTCGCATACGGTATATTAATGTGGGAAGAAAGTCAAGTGAGAGTAAATGGGGTTTAACGTTGCATTCAAGATTATTGACACATATGCATGCTTGTATGAGGCAGTTTGTACTAGTCCGGACATATGCCGATTTCATCGTGCTAGTGGTAGTCCACACTGATATCCCACTAAGACACAGCACACTGACCACGAACCAAAGAGCCCTTGTTTTCTCCCCTTAATGCCAAGCACCAGGCAGGGTAACAATAAGTACAATCTTTTAATGTCGTTGTGGCATGATGTGGCCTTGGGATCAGACCACAGACCTTATGCTCTGGGCAGATGCTCTATCCATGATGCCACGGAGGTGATCAATAGGTCCTTGAACCCAATGCTTGTCGTAAGAGCTGACAAATAAGATCAGGTGATTGTGTGACCTTAATGTGTGCTCTATCCACTAGATCACAGAAGTGGTCAATGTGGGAAGAAACCCTGAAGTGATGCAGATCAGCATGGATATGGTGCTGACAAACCAAGCATCAGAATCAGCACATCCTGGCTGTCAAGGGAGGCAACTATGCACAGAAAAACAAGCATCTTCATCCAGTCTGAGTGAAAGTTGTTACTGCCGCAGTCAGCAATATCACAGCCTCAAAGGATGGTAAGTAAGATAGTCAAGATGTGACTGGAAATTGTGGTTTGGTTTGGTTTGTTGTTTAACGCTACACTCAGCAATATTAAGACTATATGACGGCAGTCTGTAAATAATCGAGTCTGGAACAGACAATACAGTGATTGGGATTCGATGACATGCATCAGCCATGTCAACGAGTCTGACCACCCGATCCCATTAGTCGCCTCTTACGTCAAGCATAGTCGCCTTTTACGGCAACCATGGGTTGCTGAAATTGTGACTCACTAGCCCAAAGTAAATAAACCTAAGCAACAGTTCACCCCATTGGGATACACTGACAAACATCCAGTCAGGTTGCCATGGTTACATAGTGATTGGAATACTCTGAGAATCATTTAGTCAGGTTGCCATGGTTACAAGGTGTAACCACTGTATCCTCATTACAAAGCTCTTACGATTTAACAAGAGCCCGAAGCCCCACTCTGCCTCGATATTCTGACAAGGGAGTGAGTATGGATATTCCAGCAATATCACGGTGCGGGACATCAGAAATGGGCTTCACTTATTGTACCCATGTCGGGAATCAAACCCGGGTCTTCAGCATGACAAGCGGATGCTTTAACCACTAGCCCACCCCATTCTGACAAGGACGTACTTTGTTAATAAAGCCTGACTCACCGTTTTCTGTACAATACTTGTTCCATATCCTTCGATCTCCTCATCCTTGGATGCTGATGGCTGGTTTGCTGCAGTCGGCTTCACCATGTTCACTATAGTGTTCGCCATGGCAACTGTCACTGATGCATACAGGCAGCTCAGGGTTGCAGTGACAATTTTCTCCAGCCGTTTTGGGGTCAGAGGCTCCAGGGCTGGGAGGGAGAAGGCACGCCACACGATGGAAATATCACTCAGCAGCGCCTGGTAGCTGCAAAAATCAGAAAAGAATTTTGGGGTGATCTCTTAACCAGCAAATAATCAGGAATTGTAATGGTTGGTTAATATTGATAAATGTCACCTTAAATATTTCATTTCATAATACGAGGGCGATAAGGATCCCTTGAATTTCCTTCCTAAGTTCAAACACTATTGACCATCTTAACCATTCTGCCAAGGGGAGACAATCAGGTGGTTCTTTGGATTATGCATTCTTCCAATTAGAGCTCAGGTCAATAGTGTATTACTGGGACCTACTGGTGTGGATATTATAACCCCTGGCAGGGGGAGAGGTAAGTATTGGGCATTTTCAGACCAGAACTCCCCACTGGGAGACAAGCATGGTGTACAAGGGAACCTATTTTGTCCCAAAATACCACACTGGGAGACAAGCATGGTGTACAAGGGACCTATTCTGTCCCAAAATACCCCACTGGGAGACAAGCATGGTGTACAAGGGACCTATTCTGTCCCAAAATACACTGATGGGAGACAAGCATGGTGTACAAGGGACCTATTTTATCCCAAAATACACTGACGGGAGACAAGCATGGTGTACAAGGGACCTATTCTGTCCCAAAATACCACACTGGGAGACAAGCATGGCGTACAAGGGACCTATTCTGTCCCAAAATACACTGACGGGAGACAAGCATGGCGTACAAGGGACCTATTCTGTCCCAAAATACCACACTGGGAGACAAGCATGGTGTACAAGGGACCTTTTCTGTCCCAAAATACCACACTGGGAGACAAGCATGGCGTACAAGGGACCTATTTTGTCCCAAAATACCCTGACGGGAGACAAGCATGGCGTACGAGGGACCTATTCTGTCCCAAAATACACTGACGGGAGACAAGCATGGTGTACAAGGGACCTATTCTGTCCCAAAATACCCCACTGGGAGACAAGCATGGTGTACAAGGGACCTATTTTGTCCCAAAATACACTGACGGGAGACAAGCATGGTGTACAAGGGACCTATTCTGTCCCAAAATACCACACTGGGAGACAAGCATGGTGTACAAGGGACCTTTTCTGTCCCAAAATACCACACTGGGAGACAAGCATGGCGTACAAGGGACCTATTCTGTCCCAAAATACACTGACGGGAGACAAGCATGGCGTACAAGGGACCTATTCTGTCCCAAAATACCACACTGGGAGACAAGCATGGTGTACAAGGGACCTTTTCTGTCCCAAAATACCACACTGGGAGACAAGCATGGCGTACAAGGGACCTATTCTGTCCCAAAATACACTGACGGGAGACAAGCATGGCGTACAAGGGACCTATTCTGTCCCAAAATACCACACTGGGAGACAAGCATGGTGTACAAGGGACCTTTTCTGTCCCAAAATACCACACTGGGAGACAAGCATGGCGTACAAGGGACCTATTTTGTCCCAAAATACCCTGACGGGAGACAAGCATGGCGTACGAGGGACCTATTCTGTCCCAAAATACACTGACGGGAGACAAGCATGGTGTACAAGGGACCTATTCTGTCCCAAAATACCCCACTGGGAGACAAGCATGGTGTACAAGGGACCTATTTTGTCCCAAAATACCCTGACGGGAGACAAGCATGGCGTACAAGGGACCTATTCTGTCCCAAAATACCCTGACGGGAGATAAGCATGGTGTACAAGGGACCTATTCTGTCCAAAAATACCCCACTGGGAGACAAGCATGGTGTACAAGGGACCTATTCTGTCCAAAAATACCCCACTGGGAGACAAGCATGGTGTACAAGGGACCTATTCTGTCCCAAAATACACTGACGGGAGACAAGCATGGTGTACAAGGGACCTATTCTGTCCCAAAATACCACACTGGGAGACAAGCATGGTGTACAAGGGACCTATTCTGCCCCAAGAGTTAATAACACATTCAGGACTTCCTGGCCACAACTGAGTTGCCAAGGGATATCGGAAAAATGTTCACCCCTAAAACGTCATTTCCTGCACTCTGAGATTAAATCTTGGCTTCTAGCCTCATTTCGTGGCAATTTTATGAGCAAATACAGACACAGAGAAGGGGTAACATTTTGACTAGCCAGATGGCCCATCTACTTTTGTTTCAGCAGGCCTGTTGTAATTTTAACTGGACATGGGCAGTTAAATCAACCCCTGCTTTGAATACTGATTATCCATGTCATAAACTGATCAACAGTTACAAGATCATTTCAAGTTTGAATAACAGGCGGTTTTATTTACTAAATTTACGGGACCACGTGCAACCATTTGTACCAATCTTAACACACCTTGCCACGTGTGAACAATCAATAACTTTCGCATTTAGAAGGGTACACTTAAGGAAGAGAATTTATGGTCAACTTCTTTATTATGAGGAACACATGATAACCTTGTTGATCATGTTGATATAGACAGCAAAGATGTTACAACCTACCTATTCCTTGTTGTGAGAGCCTCCGACAAAGTCCCCGGCATCAGGAATGTTTTCCCAGCAACAGCATCCTTGTATCGCTGGATGTATTTTCCAAGAAAGGTCAGTTGGAAGCAACAGTCCACCAGGACATTGGCGCCATTCAACTGAAGCAAGTGAGCTGTGTTCTTCTTGGCAAACAGGACTGTCATCTCCTCTGTGGAATCGGCAACATGGATCACAGTGCTGTTGCCATCATTGCTCATAGTTTCTGTTGGGGTGCCAGTCTTCGGTACACCGCCGGCGCCCATTTCGTCAAAGACCGAGGTCAACTGGTCAAACAAGTTGTTTCCAGTGTCCAGGCGTGGTCTTTTCACTTCTTTGGGTTTTATCTCTTCTTGTTCTGTAAAACATTTCAAGATATATCAAATTATATATCAACAGTCACACATTGATACCATATAGCACTATCGATAGTATTGATGTCATACACAGTGATACAGGGACAAAAACTGTTTATCATTAACTTTGCTGTTTATTTTAATCCTAATTTCACTTTTCTTTTAGACATAGGAAGGTATCCATTCAGTTATTGTACATAATCATAAAAGGGCAATAATCACGATAAGCAATCTCCTCTCTAACATGATCCAATAAATCTAGGAATAAATAAAAAGTATTTTTAACTGTCAGCAAAAATATTCTCCTACAGCGATGCCAGCCCTTCCTGAATTTTACTAGTCTTGGAATAGCAGACTTTGAGGTTACGGTTGGTTGGTTGTTTAACGCCGCACTCAGCAATATTCCAGCTATATGACTGCGGTCTGTAAAATAATCGAGTCTGGACCAGACAATCCAGTGATTGACACCATGAACATCGATCTACGCAATTGGGATCGATGACATGTATCAACCAAGTCAGCGAACCTGACCACCCGAACCCGTCAGTCGCCTTTTTTGACAAGCATAGTCACCTTTTACGGCAAGTGTGGGTTGCTGAAGACCTATTCTACCTCGGAATCTTCACGGGTCTTTGGGGTTACGGACAATAGTGATGTATCAATGGTTTCAGCCATTAGTGTTCAATGTCAAGGTCAGTTTCAGTGTCCTTGAGCTTTGTTCCTACAGTATTTGAAACTTGGGATTAATCTTTTAACATTTATCAAATGAGTCATGTCACGAGACGCTTCTCATTCACACTTCACTGTCCCTCATTACACCCCCTCGTCTTTACGAACCTGTGTCCTCCCCATCTGTGATGTGGGGAGGTCGAGTGGCCGACTTCAACATTGAAGCAAACGTCACCACATCAGCCTTGGGTAGACATCCTCCTCCATTGCACAGCCCCTTGATCAAGATCATCAAGTACTTCTGCAAATGGATGATATGATGGAAGTAAAAAAACATTTCTCAAGCATATACAATGAAGTGTGTTTTGTCAGGTCATAAAATATAGTTTTTTTGTTTTTTGGTTGTTTAACGCTGTATTCAGCAATATTCCAGCTATATGACGGCGGACTGTAAAGAATCGAGTCTGGACCAGACAATCCAGTGATTGATATCATGAACATCGATCCACACAATTTGAATACGATGATATGCATCAACACCTGATCCTGTTAGTCGCCTCTTACGACAAGCATAGTCGCCTTTTACAGCGTCTCAACAGGTCTCAAATATAGTCTGAATACATAATGGTCAAGTTGGTCTGATTAGTCTTAAATTTTAACATATTGTATTTAAAAATGTTTTGGTGAACATGAAGGTTGGGCAGAATTGAAAAGATAATATTTTGTCCAATTGTCATTGTTTTAGTCAGAAGATCTGTATATGTTTTTTCAGTGTTTGCAATTGGGGTCCCCTGTGAGTTAGCTGCAAGACCCCAAGGTGCTTGGCCATCAAGAAAAATGTTCAAATGTGGGCCTGAAATGGTATATTGTAAGCCATTCTGAGCACAAATAGAGTGTCTGGTTGAAATCTTTCAGTGTCTGTTTTTATGTGCGTATTACATGGATTTTGGGAGGCGAGAGAACCTCGAAACATAACAATAAGTTATGTGTGAATTAAACTTTTTACAAAATGAAACATGTAAGGGGATGCACGTAGGTTTCAGTGCGTATCTTTGTATATGGGACGCCGTTAACGCAAACTCAGTTTTTAATGTCGGGTCATGGTGCAAGAATGGTTGCCTCTTCTGTGTCTCTTCCAGTGTGAGTCAGACCCACCTGTGATATCGTGCAGCTCTCATTGTGGTTCTGTAGACGCAGCAGCATGAAACGTAGCAGCACTCGACATGCATTGCTGGCCTGGATTAGTGTCGACTTGGTCACTGAAATTAAAGTGAAGTGGTTTACTTCACAATAAAACATTGTTCTATCATGACAACAGTTGGGTTTAACGCCGCTTTTAACAGTATTCCAGTTATATCACGGCGTGTCAGCTTAATGTGGGAGGAAAGCCCGAAGTGATGCAGGTCTCGGACGTTTACCACTTCGGTGAAACCCACGAGCACGGGTATGGTGCTGACAAACCAAGAAACCGGGATAACCCACAATCATAGGTTTCTGGCGTGCCCAAGGGACGCAACTCTACACAGCGAATCGCGGCGCCTTAGACGACTGGGTCACCCGTGCCCCCTTCTGGAGATTTGAAAATGCACTCGTAACTTGATGATGTCATATATTGGACAATGTTATTTTGTTATTTGGATTAGGGTCAACTTTGTCACTGAAATATAAGTGAAGTGATGTGTTTACCATGTGTAGATTTAAAAATGACTATACTACTCCACCTTTTAAAGGGACATTATCTTTCCATGATACACAAACATGATTCTCATTTGTCAAGTGTATATTTAAATCTCAAAATCTGATTATCCCTATCAAAAGTTGAGTAGTATGATTGTGAGTGAGTGAGTGAGTTTGGTTTTACGCCACTTTTAGCAATATTCCAGCAATATCACGGCGGGGGACACCAGAAATGGGCTTCACAAATTGTCCCCATGTGGAGAATCAAATCCTGGTCTTCGGTGTGACCAGCGACTAAAATACATACAGCATACGTTTAACAATCTATACATCTGCATTTAGTGCACCTGACTTACCAATGAATTTTTAATTGGGCTTTACAGAATACTTCAGACATGCTTAATAAATCTAAATGCCCTGGGTCTGATCCTAGTGCTGTGAAAACTATGTGGAATAAGTGAACCCGGGTCTTCGGCATGACGAGCGAACGCTTTAACCACTACGCTACCCAACCGCCCCAGTATAATCGTGAGAATGCTTCCAATACATATATATATCCTCCCAGTCATGAATACTTGTCTCCCAACACTTCCAACTTCCAGTGATTTACTTGCCACCAAAGACTAGAATACCTCAGTATAACTCTTAGTGTAACTCTTATCAATGCCAGAAAAACTGTGTCACAAGTGAGGAAGTCACAGTGCCAAAATAATTGGAGTTTACAAAGCAAGACTTGTATTGTGCCATTACTTTCAGTACAGTTACCCTTAGTTTATGGTCTAGGATCAGCTGATCTTACAATCCAGTGATTGACATCATGAACATCAATCCATGCAACTGGAATCCGATGACATTCATCAACCAAGTCAGTGAGCCTGACCACCCGATCCCGATGGTCACTTCTTACGACAAGCACGGGTGGTGCTGAAGACCAATGCTAACCCCGGAACTTCACGGCATACAAACCACCAATCATGCCAATAGCATGGATTCCACACCAAGAGCAAAATTGGGGGAAAATCATGTTTTTGTTCAAGATTTGATTTGTTTTAATGTTCATATTTTTATATATTCTGCTAAATTGGCAAATTTATATTTTTTAAAAAGGGACTTTTCTGTCATTTCCGGCAGATTTAGGACCAAATATCGGCCTCAGCAGGTCTAGATATATCCCTACAATACCTACACAAATATTCCCCTACTCAGCATGCTTGCACACTAGTTTTCCTACTCATCCTGCAAATTTAGAATTGATAGAAAACAGCTTTGCGATTGAGCTGAGTTTAACTTGTGCTATGTCACGTGATTTCCATTGACTCGGGGGGAAAGTGCTTTGAAGCGGGCTATAGGGGACTTATTCTGCTTCTCAGAAATCCATGTGCAGCCTGACTTGCTCGTGGTGGGTATAAGATATTGATTCCCCAATTTATTTCCCTCCAAGCCAGCATACTTAGTATTTTATCAAGATCACATGGACCAATCAGATCTCATCATTCTGACACGGAGGTACGATAATTTCCCTTGCACACGTCACATTAATGTTGCTAATCATGCTAATGCATTAGATATGACAGTTATACAATTATGCTGACTATGCAGATTTATAAAGTTGGCACTTAAGTTTCCTATTCATTCAATTATTGTACTCATAACATGATAAAAAGAAAAATGCTAACAGAATTAATGGACAAACTCATAAATGTGTCAGCATAACACTAGTATTTATTGTAACCTATTAGTTTTTGTATTGTGACCAACCAATCCCCTATGATATTGTAACCAACCAATTCCCTTACCAACCAATCCCCTATCACATTATAACGACCCCATCCAATATCACATTTTAACCAACTGATTCCCTATTAAATTTGAACTCACTTATTTTATTGTAACAAACCAATTCCCTGTTATATTGTAACTAACCAATCCCCTATTATATTGGACCCCTGAAGATTTGGGGTAGAATAGATCTTTAGCATCCCATGCTTGCTGTAAAAGGCGACCATGCTTGTCGTAAGAGGCGACTAACAGGATCGGGTGGTCAGGCTCGCTGACTTGGTTGATGCATGTCAAAGATCCTAATTGCGTGGATCAAAGCTCATGATATCAATCACTGGATTGTCTGGGCCAGACTCGACTATTTACAAACTGCCGTCATATAGCTGAAATATTGCTGAGTGTGGCGTTAAACAACAAACCAACCAACCTATTATATTGTAATGAACTGATTCCCTATTACATTGTAACCAGCCAAACCCCAATTTTAACTGCCATGTTACAAGGTCTACTGTGGCCTGTCATCCTGCAGGGTGAAGAGAGAGAGGTCAACGTACAGTTACTGGAACTTGCACTGATGAAATGAGAGGACAGGGCCACAAAGGAGGAGTAGAATGGCTCGAACTCATCATCATGTTCCAGGATATCCTTTTCACTGAAAACAAAAACACATATTGATAACCATGATCTTTTGGAAGATATATAATAAAACTGAATATAAATGAAAAATAAAATAAAATAAAAACAGAAATGTTCGAAATTCAGAATGAAAATCTGGGGTGTGAGCTTGTTATCGCCCTCATGTTTATTATGGGCGTCTACTTGGTAAAAAAAATATCAGGTGAAATAAAGGACAAATGTACGCAATCACAGTCAAATGGTATTAATAAATCATTAAATGTTACTAATAAAGGTCAAAAGAAAGAACAATGTATACTAAAGAACGTCAGTGCGCACAAAGGACGCCAAGTATGTTAAAAGACAATGTTAACAATAAAGAACGCAAGATGGTGCTGCAATTTATACCACATTCCGATTTTAATCGGCCTGGTCCGCTGTGTATATGATAAATGTTGGCAATGAGCAACACGACAGCGACGTGCGCAACGCATTTGTATTATGTCTTTTCTTGTGCACCCATTGTGTGACGTCATATACATGTTGCAATTCTATCAAGTGTTTAGTCATCATCACTGGGAAAAGAAGGACATTTTGATATTTTTTTTTGTTTATTTGAGAATTGACTTTGGCTCATATAGTTTGTGTTTGTGTCTAAAGCATTTAATGATTATTATCAATGTTGTCCTTTAGTGTACTATGTGTCCTTTGTGCGCGCTTTTGTTGTTCAGTACATATTGGGTTTTTTCATCTTTATTGGTAACATTTAATATTTTGCTCATAACAATTGACTTAAAGGGCAATTTTTGTCCTTTATTTAAACTGATATATTTTTTTTACCAAATGGCCACCCATAGTTTATGCTCTAATAAATAGTTAAAGATTTAGGAATCAAATATTATAGGAGCAAACCTCAATGACCCCACTTAATTTTGAACACTGCACTCAAAATCGGAATATTCATGGAATTGAACTTCGGTCAACAAAAAGAACACTGAGAAATTACCAAACTGGCATTCTTTTTCTCAGCCTTTGCCTCTAAGGAAGAGAATTTATGATGTCAACTTCTTTATTACGAGGAACACAACGTTTCGGAGAAACTTCTTTATTATGAGGAACACAACGTTTCGGAGTATATGCTTTTATGGATGTCAACTTCTTTATGATGCTTACTCCATCACTCCTTACTCCTTCACCAGATGAAGCAGTATGCATAAACTCTGAAACATTGTGTTCCTCATCATAAAGAAGTTGACATCCATAAAAGCACATACTCCAAAACGTTGACATCTAAATTCCTTTCAACATGTTCAATGACTTAGGCTCTAGTTTCCAATACATAGCAGGGAAAACAACAAATGTTCTCTACAAGCACAATAATGTAGCAATAATGATAGCATGTGTGCATAGTGGAGGTAAGCAAACTGCTAAAAAAAAGTAATTCCCCGACCAGTACCTTCAGCATGTTCAGGAACATGTTTACACCACGAACAAGAGCAGATTGCTTCAGACAAGTGCTAATTTCTTTACTTGCACATGCTTTATGGTTCAATTTTCCAATAAATATTCACCTGCTGTTCACATCAGTCTACGTGATACTTATCAGTGTCATTAGGCACGCCATAACCATTAATTCCGTCTACCTGTTGGAACTAGTCCGATAACTCTATTTCCACAGCAACTTGGTCTACTGCGTTTTGTACTTTACACCGTCACACGGCGAATAGACGAAACAAGACAGATAAGCCTCCAATCTGGACATGCAAGCATTGACTGTCCTACAATTTAGTAGGCCTACTGCGTACATATTGAACGAAGCATAACGACAATGCATCTGATTTCCTTGTTTATTGAAAGTGTTGGTGTAAACAAGTTGACACCAAATCTGCATCATCATCTGTCGCAATTGATCATGACTAAAAGCTAAGTTGTAACTAAACGTATTTCTTGGTGTACCTTTTTAGTATGCCTTTAGTCAAATCTGGGAGGTCATTTTTGTTGAATGATGAGTATGAAGCCGACAAAAGTGGCTTTATTGCCAACGAAAGCCCTTGTCCTGGGCTGGTCGCCATTTCGCTTTCTTTCTGCTACCGGAATTCGGTGAGTTATCTCCCTTGAATTATATTTTAACATTCGGGATGTTCCGGTATGTTTCGGTTTCTACGAATTAGACTTGATTCGGCTTGCTAATGTTTGCCAGTTTGGTATGAGTTTGTTGTTTAACCCCGCACTTAGCAATATTCCAGCTATACGACGGCGGTCTGTAATAATAGTCTGGACCACACAATCATGAGCATCGATCCACGAAAAAAATAGGACACGATGACATGCATCAACCAATTTTTTAAGTCACTCGCCTCTTACGACAAGCATAGTCGCTTTTAACGGCAAGCATGGGTTGATGAAGACCTATTTGTAACCCGTCCAGTGATTGACATCATGAGCATCGATCCACGATACGAAGACATGCATCAACTAAGTCAGCGAGCCTGGCCATCCTATCCCGTTCGTCGTATCGTGATGAAAATTAGATGAGCTCTGCACTTGGTGTGTTTTGTGTATGTTCCAGAAAATTAGATTCGACCCAAAAATTACGAATTTTATTAAAACGTCCCAGGGTGAAAACAGTCGCGGAAACACTGCAAACATCAGGTTAATAACACAGTCTGAGGTATGATACTCGTCCCCACAACATCACCATCAAACTCCCCTGAATCTACAATCACACAATACGCTCCCTTGTACCCGTCCCTTGAATCTACAATCACACAATACGCTCCCCTGTACCGGTCCCTTGAATCTACAAGGTCACAATACGCCCCCCTGTACCCGTCCCTTGAATCAACAATGTCACAATACGCACCCCTGTACCCTTCCCTTGAATTTACAATGACACAATACGCTACCCTGCACCCGTCCCTTGAATCTACAAGGTCACAATACGCTCCCCTGTACCCGTCCCTTGAATCAACAATGTCACAATACGCTCTCCGTACCCTTCCCTTGAATTTATAAGGTCACAATACGCTCCCTGTATCCTTCCCTTTAATTTACAATGTCACAATACGCTCTCCTGTACCCTCCCTTGAATCAACAAGGTAACAATACGCTCCCCTGTACCCGTCCCTTGAATCTACAATGACACAATACGCCCCCTGTACCCGTCCCTTGAATCTACAGTCTCACAATACGCTCCCCTGTACCTATACTATAAATCTACAATGTCACAAAACGCTCCTTTGTACCCTTCCATGGGGCGGTCGGGTAGCCTAGTGGTTAAAGCGTTCGCTCGTCACGCCGAAGACACGGGTTCGATTCCCGACATGGGTACAATGTGTGAAGCCCATTTCTGGTGTCCCCCGCCGTGATATTGCTGGAATAAGACTTGTATTTATTTGGCCAAATGAAATGCTTATCTCATTTTGTGGTTTACTAAACTTGATATTTTGACTTCTGGCTGTGCCACTCATGAAAACATTAACTTTGCTATCATCATTTTTTGACAAGGAAAACACATTTCCTCTTTGTATTTATTGATTTTTTTTTATTTCTCGTCCTGATTGAATTATCAAAATTATCAAAAATATCACACCATGTGACTTGATTAAGTTAAACTAAAGTTCTGTAGATTGTTAATAATAGCAAAATATTACATCATAACAAATATAATTATTGCACACTAATACAGTAAGCACAACTATAATCTAATATATGAATTAATATGATTAATACATTTTATCATTTAACTAAAGCATTTACCCATGACAGTAACTTCACATGGCAATGGAAAACATGTATCACAACGCACGATCTATACGTAAGATTTCGACTAGTTGCTTATGTTAATGTTATTTCAATTATTCCTTAAAAGGGAAGCAAAATGTGAAAATGATAAATAGAATTCATCACGAGTGAAAAAGGCTCGGCAAAAACCGATTAACTTAGACTCGGTTGATATTTCCTATATCAAAAACACTCGTGATAAATCCTCTATGTAATGACAATAATACATTACATGGCATTTGCTTGCACAAAAGAAATTATTTTGTTTTAAAAGTTTCAAAACATGTTTGTGTTCAAACAACAAGATGGATTTGACTATTAAACAAAGGAAATAAATGAGTTATGATTGCAATACCCATGGGAATTGCACAACATTCATGAAAATAATTCTGTTTATTATTAGGTCTACGGCAAGCAGCCATGTTTTTTGTATTTTTAAACAGTCTGTAGATGATTATTGTTTTCAAGAATTTTCTGTGACATTGTTTTTTTGGGGATAAAGTCCCAACTCTATCCCCCTCTAACTTCCCCAAGAGCTTGAACACGTGTGTTGCTGTGATGACTCGGTCATTACGTGACAGTCAGCAAGAGTTGTATCACAACTGCCAGTAAATAACCAGCATCAAGATAATCAGCATCCACATAATCAGCATCAAAATAATCAGCATCAAGACAATCGGCATCAAGATCATCGGCATCAAGATTATTGGCATGGGGATAATCGGCATGGAGATAATCAGCTTCAAGATAATCAGCATCAAGACCATCGGCATCAAGATCATCGGCATCAAGATCATCGGCATCAAGACAATCGGCATCAAGATAATCAGCATCAAGACAATCGGCATCAAGATAATCAGCATCAAGACAATCGGCATCTAGATCATCGGCATCTAGATCATCGGCATCAAGATAATCAGCATCAAGACAATCGGCATCAAGATAATCAGCATCAAGATTATTGGCATAGAGATAATCGATAATCAGCATGGAGATAATCGGCATGGAGATAGTAAGCTTCAAGATAATCAGCATCAAGATAATCGGCATCAAGATTATTGGCATGGAGATAATCGATAATCAGCATCAATATAATCGGCATGGAGATAATTGGCATAAAGATAATCGACATGAAGACAATCAGCATCAAGATCATCGGCATCAATATAATCGGCATCAAGATAATCAGCATCGAGACAACATATATTCGGCATTTAGATCATCGGCATCAAGATAATCGGCATCAAGATAATTGGCATCAAGATCATCGGCATCAAGATCATCGGCATCAAGATTATTGGCATGGAGATAATCGATAATCAGCATGGAGATAATTGGCATGGATTTTAATCGGCATGGAGATAATCAGCTTCAAGATAATCAGTTTCAAGAAAATTGGCATAAAGGTAATCGGCATCAAGATTATTGGCATGGAGATAATTGATAATCAGCATCAATATAATCGGCATGGAGATAATCGGCATAAAGATAATCAGCTTCAAGATAATCGGCATCAAGACAATCAGCATCAAGATAATCGGCATCAAGATTATTGGCATGGAGATAATCGATAATCAGCATCCATATAATCAGCATGGAGATAATCGGCATTGAGATAATCGGCATCAAGATTATTGGCATGGAGATAATCGATAATCAGCATCTATATAATCAGCATGGAGATAATCGGCATTGAGATAATCGGCATCAAGATTATTGGTATGGAGATAATCGATAATCAGCATCCATATAACCAGCATGGACATAATCGGCATTGAGATAATCGGCATCAAGATAATCAGCTTCAAGATATTCTGCATCAAGATCATCGGCATCAAGATTATTGGCATCAAGATCATTGGCATCAAGATTATTGGCATCAAGATCATCGGCATCAAGATTATTGGCATCAAGATCATCGGCATCAAGATTATTGGCATCAAGATCATCGGCATCAAGATTATTGGCATCAAGATCATCGGCATCAAGATCATCGGCATCAAGATCATCAGCATCAAGATCATCAGCATCAAGATCATCGGCATCAAGATCATCGGCATCAAGATCATCAGCATCAAGATCATCGGCATCAAGATCATCGGCATCAAGATTAATGGCATGGGGATAATCGGCATGGAGATAATCGGCATCAAGATAATCAGCTTCAAGGTAATCGGCATCAAGATCATTGTCATGAAGATAATCGGCATCAAGTTAATTGGCATCAACACCATTAAGCGCTGTGAAGGGAGCATGGATTTGATTTGTATTTGGAGGGGCGAGGGATTTTTTTTGTAAAAGAGCACGGGCACGGGTATGGTGCTGACAAACCTAGAAACATAATCGGGGCGAACCGGGATTCGAACCCACAGTCATAGATATCTGGCGTGCTAAGGGACGCAACTCTGCACAGCGAATCGCGGCGCCGTAGACGACTGGGCCACCTGTGCCCCCCATATATATTTTGGTATATTTCACAAAACATTTTTTTTCTTTTTTCATATTTATTCTTTTTCACCACTGTCTGCTTATCGTTTTCAGTTTAGGTCAAGTGGATATAGCTACTACCCTTTGTGGGGCTGTGGGGTAACCTAGTGGTTAAAGCGTTGACTTGTCACGCCGAAGGACCGAGTTCGATTCCCCAAATGGGTTCAGTGTGTGAAGCCTATTTCTGGTGTTCCCCGTCGTGAAAAAAAAAATAGACTATGTTGCTAAAAACGGCGTAAACCCATACTCACTCACACACTACTCTTTGTGAAACTGAGACTTTGTTTTCTTGTAACCATAAGTGGTAATCATTTACTGATATATATCATAGCATTTCAGTCGGTTTGCAGGGGCTACCAATTTTGCAGTTGATTGTTCAGCCAGGTAAAGTAACATAGTTATTGTGTGGGCAAGACATTGCACATAAAAAAAAATCCCTATGACGATTATTTTATAATGTAAAAAATAAATAAAGGTAAAGCAATGCAAGAAGGTTAAAATTAATTTAATTTTAATATAATTAAATGGAGACTTTCCAGTGTAGTAAACGTTAAGAACGCTTAAGTACAACAGACCGTGAAGATACGGGTTTGCTTGTACCACGACCCATGCTTGCCTTAAAGGGCGACTAGTGTCGTAAGAGGCGACTAACAGGATCGGGAAGGCAGGCTCGCTAACTTTGTTGATGCATGTCATCGTATCCCAATTGCGTGCGGCGTTAAACAACAAACAATTATGTACAACACATCACATGACTTGATGCACTTAAAGTATAAAAGGGAGCACGGGTGGCCCAGTCGTCAAAGGCGCCGCGATTCGCTGTTCAGAGTTGCGTCCCTTGGGCACGCCAGAAATTGTGGGTTCGAATCCCGGTTCGCCCCGATTATGTTTGTAGCTTTATCAGCACCATACCCGTGCTCGTGGGTCTCACCGAAGAGGTAAACGTCTTAGACCTGCATCACTTCGGGCTTTCCTCCCACATTAAGCTGACACGCCGTGATATAACTGGAACACTGTTAAAAGCGGCGTTAAACTCACTCACTGAAGAATAAAACATATCGAGTAAATTCAAAGCTGATTCCTACGTAGAGGGCCGTTGCTAATTGTTCTTCCCGGGGATATAACTATATAAGTCATTCATGGTATTATGTTATGCCGAGGCACACAGCATATTCCTACCAAGCAGTCAGTCATTATATCTTCAACTACCATTTATATGCCCTATTATGCATGTATCGAAAATCTGTCACTCTGCTAATGACATTAACGGCTTAGACCCTGAAACGAAGCCTTGTTACTTAATCCCAGTGCCTCAACAAAGACACGGCTAATCCCAATCCGTGTGTAGTGCCGAGGAAAGAGGGCTTTGTAGTCATGGTAGGTTGTTATAGGACTTTAAGGACGCTTCTACCCCGGGTACACGTAATCTACCCAGTGAGCTGTTCACATTGCCGGGTGTTGAGGGAGGACCTAAGAAACGAGACTTAAGTTGACTAACTTGATTATCGATTTTTTTGAGAATTTATTTCTTATCGATTTAAACATGGTGTTGACAGTTGTGACATGATCCAGCGGTGAAACTATCTTGTTGGTGCGCGGTTTCACGGGACTTCACTATTTCGTGTAAGTGCACTGCAAGATTGGCCAGCATGGATGTGTAGTTTCTCCATGCTCTCAATACACGGGGGACAGTGCGTCCGCCTCAAGGAACCATAGCCAGTGTTGTGTGAGCGGAGAAGACGTGATTCAGCGTCTGTGACATTGATACGGGAAACGGTACATCGAAATAACCCCAGGAACCACAGACAGCGTTTGTTGAGAGGAGAAGTGATTCGGTTTCTTGGAATACTAGACGTGTGGGTTTAGAAGACGTGATTCGCTCTCAAGGAAGACGTGACTGTGTTGGTCGTTAAGGCGTGATTCACGCTCAATGAAGACGAGACATTTTTGCTGAAAGTGCGCTAGGTATTTTCCGTGAGGACAAGACAGTGTTGTTTTAGTAGACGTGATTCACTCTCAAGGAAGACGTGACAGTGTTGGTAGTTAAGGCGTGATTCACGCTCAATGAAGACGAGACATTTTTGCTGAAAGTGCGCTAGGTATTTTCCGTGAGGACAAGACAGTGTTGCTTTAGTAGACGTGATTCACTCTCAAGGAAGACGAGACAGTGTTGGTCGTTAAGGCGTGATTCACGCTCAATGAAGACGAGACATTTTTGCTGAAAGTGCGCTAGGTATTCTCCGTGAGGACAGGACAGTGTTGCTTTAGTAGACGTGATTCACTCTCAAGGAAGACGTGACAGTGTTGGTAGTTAAGGCGTGATTCACGCTCAATGAAGACGAGACATTTTTGCTGAAAGTGCGCTAGGTATTTTCCGTGAGGACAAGACAGTGTTGCTTTAGTAGACGTGATTCACTCTCAAGGAAGACGTGACAGTGTTGGTAGTTAAGGCGTGATTCACGCTCAATGAAGACGAGACATTTTTGCTGAAAGTGCGCTAGGTATTTTCCGTGAGGACAAGACAGTGTTGCTTTAGTAGACGTGATTCACTCTCAAGGAAGACGTGACAGTGTTGGTAGTTAAGGCGTGATTCACGCTCAATGAAGACGAGACATTTTTGCTGAAAGTGCGCTAGGTATTCTCCGTGAGGACAGGACAGTGTTGCTTTAGTAGACGTGATTCACTCTCAAGGAAGACGTGACAGTGTTGGTCGTTAAGGCGTGATTCACGCTCAATGAAGACGAGACATTTTTGCTGAAAGTGCGCTAGGTATTTTCCGTGAGGACAAGACAGTGTTGCTTTAGTAGACGTGATTCACTCTCAAGGAAGACGTGACAGTGTTGGTCGTTAAGGCGTGATTCACGCTCAGTGAAGACGAGACATTATTGGTGAAAGTGCGCTAGGTATTCTCCGTGAGGGCAAGACAGTGTTGCTTTAGTAGACGTGATTCACTCTCAAGGAAGACGTGACAGTGTTGGTCGTTAAGGCGTGATTCACGCTCAGTGAAGACGAGACATTATTGGTGAAAGTGCGCTAGGTATTCTCCGTGAGGGCAAGACAGTGTTGCTTTAGTAGACGTGATTCACTCTCAAGGAAGACGTGACAGTGTTGGTCGCTAAGGCGTGATTCACGCTCAATGAAGACGAGACATTATTCTGGAATGTGCTCTAGGTTTTCTACGTGAGGACCAAACAGTGTTGCTTTAGTAGACGTGATTCCCTCTCAAGGAAGTGTAGACCTTCGTTGTAAAGGAGTAATTCACTCTCAAGGAAGGGTAGATAGTGTTAAAAAGGCGCGATTCATAAGACTAGACAGTG
Source organism: Haliotis cracherodii (assembly GCF_022045235.1). Taxonomy (NCBI): domain Eukaryota; kingdom Metazoa; phylum Mollusca; class Gastropoda; order Lepetellida; family Haliotidae; genus Haliotis; species Haliotis cracherodii. The sequence goes on from NW_027266268.1 coordinate 16,835,167, forward strand.
TTTCTCGAGAATACGTGATTTACGCTGAAGGCAGACAAGACAGTTTTGGTATAACAGGCGTAAACCACTCCCCAGGACGACAAGACAGCGTTTGCCGAGGAGACGTGATTCATTCTCCAAGTCTTACCGGAGGAGGCCATTGGCGAAGACGAACGGACAAATCAATCGTAAACAGTATATATACAGTTTAACTGTTTATGGAAATAAAGTAAATCCGTCGCCAAGCTTTTATTTTTTGGTCTACCCCTTTCAAATCACCGAGAACTGATAAAAAGGACCGAGGCCAACTGAGAGTCCTCGGATTAAGGCCATGACGTCCAGAAGCGCTAGTCCCCGGATTAAGGCCATGACGTCCAGAAGCGCCAGTCCTTGGATAAAGACCATGACGTCCAGAAGCGCCAGTCCTCGGATAAAGGCCATGACGTCCAGAAGCGCCAGTCCTCGGATTAAGGCCATGACGTCCAGAAGCGCCAGTCAGTCCCAGGTGTATGTGCGACAGAGTACGGGAGCTCCCCATCGAGTGGTTGACATCAGTGTCGGAGGAGCAGGCAGCGTTTACCTACCTTGTTTCAGCTCGCCACCTCGATTCCTCCGATCCAAATCGGCCTTCAAGTTCTCCATCGATGGCGCATCTCCCAATTTGCTGACGCCTGCCGACAGAAGGAAGCCCGACCTGCTGACGTCTGTTGTGTATGAAGGGGAGGTGGCAGACATTGTCAACAGACTCCGGCGTCCGACAATCTCGACGAAACGTAAAACTGTGAAACTTTATCCCAATTTGGGGTACGTTGATATGAACTTTTATTCCTGGAAGAACATGCAGCTGTACTCGGACTACCAGAGGACTATCTTTAATGAAAACGGAGCAGTCAAACCCTCATTTAGAAGATGCGGACAAAGGAATTCTTGGATGTGACATAACATTGTTGTTCCATCTGAAAGATGATATTGTTTTATGACCCCGTTTACAATTTCCCAGTATTTCAAATTGTTGTAAGCTGCATAAATACATAACGTTTCTCAAAAGCGAGGATGGAGGTAAACCTTGTTTTTATTTAAAAAATGATGGGGGAGGAATATATAATATTTTTCCCCACAAAGAATACCACAAACAAGACTCGAATTTCAAGACAAAGTCAGTTGTCAAGCATGGGTCTGCTTCATATGATGCAGGACATTTTAAAAATACCGCATTCAACGTAATAAGCGCCCAAAATTAGAAATAGGGGGCTCTTATTAGAATATTATTTTGAGTTGAAAGATCGTAAATTTCGTGGTTTATGCTAACAGCCTGAAATGTTTACATACGACAGATATATTTTTCAAGAATTTAATTGCCCATAATTAAGGGTGATATAACACACGAGTGTGTATTATTCACGAATAAATAAGTCTTGTGTACATGGATCAATCGGAAGGGGTGCTGATTGGGATTGTTCACTAGCCAATATATTAGCAAATATCGCCGTGGGCGCCTTTTAGAGCGGGGCGCTTATTACGTCGAATACGGTAGTATTTATTGTCAGTACAAAGGGCAGGATTTAAAGTGAGGCGCCGATTCCCAAGAAACATTTCCTGTGTTTGCCTTATAAAGGCACAATTGTAGGCACACTAACGGACTTATTTTTCCTGATTGGCTCATAGTATGATGGGCGGAGCTTGTGTTGCATTACTGAGCTGCACGATGTCCCTGCTTTCGTGTTGTTGTCAACTGTATTTGTGTATTAATGATTAAATAAACAGTATCTGATGTTCTTATTGTTGACCAACATGTTTTCAATTATGATTGACTTCAATATTTATTGATGTTTTTTGATAAACATTGAAAAAAACACCCACAGATGCCTTTGCTCTACAGTCTGTCTGTGTGTGTGTGTGCGCGTGCGTGCGTGCGTGCGTGCGTGCGTGTGTGTGTGTGTGTGTGTGTGTGTGTGTGTGTGAAATGTGTAGACAGCACCACAAATAAGCAGATGACACGGATCACGAGATCAATGGCGTCACCAGTTACTACATGGTATTTACCCACAGGTCCTGCATGATGTTACTGTTGACACTGACATCGTTCGTTTATCATATAAGCTCATAGTGAGTGAGTGAGTGAGTGAGTATGGTTTTACGCCGCTTTTAGCAATATTCCCGCAATATCAAGGCGGGGCACACCAGAGAGGGGCTTCACACATTGTATCCATGTCGGGATTGGAACCCGGGTCTTCGGCGTGACGAGCAAACGCTTTAACCACTAGGCTACCCGACCGCCCCTATCAGCTCATACAGGTACACGCATTGAAGTCGTTGTCACAGGGTTAACTGGAAGCAGGACGCAGATATCGGGATGGTAGAGGAAACTAAAACTGTATTTAGTTGTTAATTTTGTGGTGGGTGTTATGCTTTTAATTGTGGTCAATACGGATAGACATCGGGGTTATAATTGGTCTTCAGCAAACCAATGCTAGCCGTAGAGGCGTAGAGACGACTAACGGGTGGTCAGGCGCTCTGACTTGGTTGATGCATGTCATCGTATCCCAATTGCGTGGATCGATGCTCATGGTGCCAATCACTGAATTGTCTTGTCCATACTCGATTATTTTACAGACCGCTGTCATATAGCTGGAATATTGCTGAGTGTGGCGTTAAACAACAAAGAAACAAACAAACAAACAAACAACTTTGCAGGCAATAAGATTGGGTCCAAACCTGACTCTATTACGTGCCGTTTCAACCATTCTAAAAATCAAAAATAAATGTTTACAAGAAAACGTATGTCTATTCTTTTGAAAAAGGTTGAATCATGTCCTAACACTGGGCAAAATGGGCCCCTGTGTCTCGTCTTTTACGGTCAAATATAACTTTCATAATACCGTTTTTATTGTTTTAAGTGTGTTTGTGTTTTGGTTGTTGCTTTTGGGTTGGTGTAGGCTATTTTGTTGGCCATCAGGTCTCTAGAACCAAGCATCTAGAACAATCAATCTCTACTGATTTTACTGTGTATCAGAATTTTGTGTGTACATTTTATAAATACTTGTCATGATTTCATGTTTAACTAGTTGTAACCTTAAGTGACCGCCTCCGTGGTCTAGTGGTAGAGCGTCCGCCCAGAGAGAGGAAGGTCCGGGGTTCGATCCCCGGCCCCGTCATACCAAAAGACGTTAAAAGATAGTACTTGTTCTTACCCTGTCTGTCGCTCGGCATTAAAGGGCTAAAGCAAGGACTGGTCGGCTCGGAGTCTGTATACTGTGTCTGAGTGGGGTATTCATGTTAAACTGCGACAAGGTATCTCAGTGGGCTAGCACTATAATTCTGTATCAGTCCGGACTAGTACAAGCAACCACACACACACGTGCATACACGTCGCTATGTAAGTGCAATAATCTTAAACGCGACCTTAAACCCTATTTCACCTCAGCTTGTAACAATAAGTAATCGTGTTTTCTTTTAAAATATATAAAACAGCATTTCTTCTTTCTCAATGAGTCCAAGGTAAAGAAATTAGACCTGGAAGAGGTGGTGAGGTGAAATGAGGTTTGACATCGGATTCAAGATTATTGCAGTTATATAGCTACGTACAAGCATGTTTGTGTGGCTGCTTGTACTTGCCCTGACTAATATAGCGCTAGCCCACTTACTCCGAGCCGACCTGTCCTTGTTTTATCCCCTTAATGACGAGCGCCAGGCAGGGTAACAACATATACATCGATGTGACGGGGCTAGGTGATCGAACAACCAACCTACTGCTATCCAGGAAGACGCTCTATCCACTAGACCACTGAGAAGGCGGCCTACAACCATGTTAGAATTTGAAGCCAATATTTGTGTCAGGCAAATGAACGTTCACATACCATCAGACATTTCACACTGGGACCTAAAGACGACGACAACAACAACAACAACAACAACCACAACAACAACAATACAATTCTTTGATTTTTTTATTATTATTAATTATATTTTAACAGTTGACCGTATTGTGTAGGGAAACATCAATAAGCTAACTACTTTTTAAAAGGCCGTTTGATTCTGATAAGATATCTCTCTCTCTTAGTTCAAGCCAGGTGAGCCCTCAGAGTGGTGAGTTCTATGATCTATCTCAGCACAGCGCGCGTAACATTCGGAACATAATTACTGACTTCAATATCTCGAAAACGAAAAATAAAACCAGGCAGATCAGAATGTTGAATACTAATTGAGCGCTTGTTTTTTTAAAGCTGTATTAGACATTGTCTTCTCAGTCGGGTCTTCAATCAATGAGTAATAATTTCTCCTACACCAAGCATAGATAAAACTGGGCTGGCGAAGGCGTCCATTTTGACAATACTGCCTAATCATGTAGGAAATAAACACAACTGATTGGTCTAAAACATGACACAATCTGTTTGATTTGGTGGTCGAGGGTCGATCCTGACACACGTGACAAGGGTTTGTCAGGTCCTGGCGGACATAGCTTATAGAGATATCAAAACTAATTTGATTTCGGTAAAAACGATATTTTTCATTTTCTTTTCAATTTTTTTAAAATTCCCAGTGTGAGACATGGCCGGTCGCTCATCACATATTCAGTGCCCTACGGGGGGAACTTGCAGGTAGAAGCTCTGCGTGAACAATCACCTAGTCAGTCAATGAGGCAGGCACTGTGTGACCAGTCATCCGATCAGTCAACGAGACAGGCACTGAACAATCGCTCAATCATCAGTCACTGACTCACGAAATGTGTTTGGTCGGTGGTGTCCGGCATGTACGAGGGGATATCAAAAAGTTTTGAGCCTCACAAAGAAAAAGTAAAAGAATTTGATTGTTACTACTTTATTTTTCAACATAGTCCCCTCCCAACTCCACACACTTGTTCCACCTAGTTTGCCAGTCACTGATGCCCGATCGGTAGAAGTCAACATTCTGGTCCCCTAACCAACCCTCCACAGCAGCAGTTAGCTCATCGTCATCTTCAAATATCCGACCCCGGAGGTGTTTTTTCAGCCTGGGAGAGAGGTGGAAGTCACTAGGGGCTAGGTCTGGAGAATAGGGTGGGTGAGGGAGGAGTTCGTAGCCACATTCTTGCACAGCTGTCATTGCAATACGGCTCGTGTGAACTGGTGCGTTGTCCTGGTGAAGCAGAATCCCACGACGGATTTTTCCACGGCGTTTCACCTTGATTGATTGGCGCCTCTGTTTAAATAACTTGGCGTAATACTTCCCATTCATTGTGGTGCCATGGGGCAGGTAGTCGATGTGAATCACTCCTTTGCTGTCCCAGAAGATGGTCATAACCTTAGTGGATCTGGTGGCTTTGGACTTCTTTGTCTTTGGAGAAGTGGCGTGTTTCCATTCCATCGACTCCTGTTTGCTCTCCGGATCATAATGATAAACCCAGGTTTCATCACTGGTTACAATCCTAAAATGAAAATCATCTGGGATGGCGTTGTACCGAGTTAGCAAGGCTCCACTGATGGTGACCCTTGATAGCTTCATGTCATCTGTAAGCATTCTCGGGACCCATCTGGCACACACTTTGGACATGTGGAGTTTGCCATGAATTATATTATGTATGGATCCATATGATAGGCCTGTTGTTTCATGGAGAGTAATACGGCGGTTTTCCATCACTAGTTTGTGTACAGTGTCAATGTTTTCAGGGCTGGTACTGGTTGATGGCCGTCCGGACCGGGCATCATCTTCTAAGCTCTCTCTGCCACGCTGAAATTCCATCACCCACCGTTTGATAGTTGCAGACGATGGGGAAGACTCTCCATAAACTGCAGTCAATCGCTCTTCCACCTGTTCGGCAGATTGACCCTCCAGGACAAGGAACTTTATCACCGCTCTGTACTCAGATTTGTCCATTTAGCCAATTCACTAGGGGTAGGTTTCTTCCACGAAGTGTTGTGACAAAATAATTGCAGCCAGCAATATGTTTCTACATAACATCAGTAGCTAAGACATTCATGTACATCAGGTGTAACGCATTGTACCATTCGACCAGGAATACTCCGTGAGGCTCAAAACATTTTGATATCCCCTCGTATGCGATGGGCAGCTGACTGTCAGGGTGTCTGCAAAACGACGATGTATTGTGCCATAATTTGGAGCTAATATTTTGGGGACATTTTATTTCCTTTCTGACTTAGAGTGAGTATGGTTTTACGCCGCTTTTAGCAACATTCAGTGGTCAACCCCTAATCAACTCTATATTGTCTATCTTCAACTTCACTTTTATTGATGCGACGTCACCATTCAACAAAGAACTTTAAAACACAGTTGTGTAAACATTTTAATATTTTTAGATAATTAAAAACTCTTTTCGAGATTATTGATTGCCAGATACTTCTTTCCTTGGTTTTGTCTTAATCCACTTCCCTGAAATACAAACAAACTTGATAAATCTCGATAAAGTTTGATCAATGTTGTAATTGCAGGTGTTTGATGGAAACACATTTTAACAATCATTGAGAGACATAACTGAATACTTGATGTGGTAACTAAATTTTCAAGAATCACGTTGAATACAAAACGTGGTACGAGCATAGAACACAATACATTTATGCAAATACATTCTTAGCATTCATTTAAAGTCACAAAACCACCAACATGTATATAGACCATGGAATTTAACAACTGTACCTACGTTATCATATTTCACAGCCCCTGGTTCATTTCTCAATGATCCAACATTCCTGTTATTATGTCCTTGAATTCTCCTGTCTCATTTTCATCCTCGCTGCAGCGAAAGCAACAATGTTCCACATTATAACAAAGTCAAAACTAGAACTATATTCAATAAGCATATAATTATAGTTTATCCAAAAAGATAACATATATTGTATAATTGCCTAAAATTTAGGAAAAACTGTAAATTTAATATCCACATGTTTGTTTTGTTGTTTAGCGCCGCATTCAGCAATATTCCAGCTATATGACGTCGGTCTGTAAATAATCGAGTCTGGACCAGACAATCCAGTGATTGACATCATGAGCATCGATCCACGCAATTGGGATCAACCAAGTCAGCAAGCCTGACCACCCGATCCCGTTAGTCGCCTCTTACGACAAGCATAGCCGCCTTTTACGACAAGCATGGGTTGCTGAGGACCTATTCTATCCAGTATAACGTCGGATCGGAAATATCTCAGCCTCCAGATATCAAGTAACAAAATTATTAAGTGAGTACCATAATTAGAAATACCAAACGTAATTTGGTTTCAATATCATACTCCGGTCTGAAAATAACGGATTGGATTCTTGGTCAGACAGTACAGTGATTGATATCATGAGCAACATCCCACAACCTCGGTCTGAGTACAATGGCACAACCTTAATTTTGTTCCCCTCAGGCAGCTGTTAGTACAAACATGGTTTATTGGGGACCTTTTCTAAACCGGAATTCAAACGGGAATAGATATTATATTAAACAGGCTTTGTAACTAATTACGACTCACATCTTCATCGCTGCGCAGTTCATAACTACAGTACGATTTCGTAGCAAACATTGTAATCAGACTCGTTCAGTTTTCGATCGCAACTTTCTCTCTCTCATTGTGAAAAAGTTTCAGAGAACCAGTGAGTGAGTATGATTTTGCGCAATATTCCAGCAATATCACGGCAAGGGACTTCAGAGAACCAAGTATGACATGAAATGTATTTGGTACTATATTTATTGAACAATATAGTTCAACATCGTTAAATATAATTCTGTATAGTACATGGCAAAATATGGAGATCGAAAACCGAACGAATATGGTGGCTATCAATTTCATTGTATTTTTCATTGGTGCACATTGGCTACACCTATCTCACCCTAATAATCAACAAACGATGACCAACTCACTGACAATGCATGCATATTGTAATAACTTTTGATAATCGACAAGCTTATCACCTCACCACCGAGGACCAACTACCGCAAACACCCCGTTATAGCGCGACGAGAGACTCGTTTTACTGTTGCTCGTTTTCATTAGAAGGAAGTCTGACATATTTATCGGAAAATGATGAATTGATTCTTTATGGGAAATATTAGAATTATACATTGTAAGCGCGATAAGACTAGGGCGATAACTAACAGCCTACAGTTCGTCGACCTGACAATATACTTCCTTTGTTTCGATTTCCTCTCTTGGCTGTATAACAGAAATCCACACAACCATTCTTACGGACTGAAATGATCGAAATTGTTTCACAAAAATCAAAGTCAGTAGATTAGTACATGTACAGTAAACTTTAAATAGCAATGATTTCAGAAATAACACGGAAGAAATGGCGATAACTGTCAGTGGTCAGTAGGCGATGCATACGTTATAAATACAGTAGGCCTATTGACCTTTTTCGAACTTTCGCCATCTTGGATCGAAAACGAGGATTGGAGAGCAAAGGCGACTATGCCTGTCGGAAGAGGCGACTAGCAGGATCGGGAAGACAGGATCACTGACTTAGTTGACGCATGTCATCTTATCTCAACTGCGTGGATCGCTGCTCATGATGTCAATCAGTGGATTGTCTAGTTCTGACTCGCTTAATTACGAACCGATGTCATATAGCTGGAATATTGCTGAGTGCCGCGTTAAACAACAAACAAAACATATAATTTACGTTTTGACGATTCTGCGTGCATTTAAAAAACACCCGTTGGTTCAGTTTGATGTTCTTTGGGGATAAGGGTGGTGGGCAATTCTATTTCAACATTCTGCATAATTATTTTTTTTCAAACAGTTTCTGTGACAATTTTCTTGATACAATCTCCGGCCAAAATATCAAATGGTTCTTATCATAGCAATGACGAGTGATGCTAATATGTGTGAGTATTCTGAAATCTGAAGACCCGTGAAGCTCCGGTGTACAACAGGTCTTCAGCAACCCATGCTTGCCGTAAAAGGCGACTATGCTTGTCTTAAAAGGCGACTAACGGGATCGGTGGTCAGGCTCGCTGACTTGGTTGATGCATGTCATCGATCCCAATTGCGTGGATCGATGTTCATGATATTAATCACTGGATTATCTGGTCCAGACTCGATTATTTACAGACCGACGTCATATATCTGGAATATTGCTGAGTGCGGCGTAAAGCACCAACCAAACCAAACCAAACCAAACCAAACCAATCTGAAATCTGAAACAACAGGCAATGCTGTATTGTATCTTGAAGTAACTCGGCCCTTACAATAGTTGAATGTGGCCCGTGACACAGTCTTACAGCCTCGGTCGTGCTGTGCCTCATCCAGCGTCCGGAAGTCCGGAAGTCATCGTTGAAACACCCCTCGATTCTTGTGTTGACGTCAGTAAGTACAAGTTACAATTTAAATGTTATCGTTCGTTTTAAAACTGTTGTTCTTTTCTGTAAACAGTTAATTTGTTTTCAGGTTTGTTGTCTGATGCCACAGGCAGCCTTATTACAGGTTTTGACGGCCGTCTGTAAATAATCAAGACTGGACCAGACAATTTAGTGATTGTAATACAACAAGCATAGGATACTGGGGGGTTAGACTGCCCCGACACTCAACGATTGTACGTCGTTTGTGTTGCATTACTTAGATTTTATGTCTTTTGTGTTGCATAATTATTACTGTCATGGATTTTATGTCGTTTGTGTTGCATTACTTAGATTGTATGTCGTTTGTGTTGCATTACTTAGATTGTATGTCGTTTGTGTTCTTTTACAATAATGGATTGTATGTCGTTGTGTTGCATTACTGTTATGGATTGTATGTCGTTTGTGTTGCATTATAATAATGGATTGTATGTCGTTTGTGTTCCTTTACAATAATGGATTGTATGTCGTTGTGTTGCATTACTTAGATTGTATGTCGTTTGTGTTGCATTACTGTCATGGATTGTTTGTTGTTTCTGTTGCATTACTTAGATTGTATGTCGTTTGTGTTGAATTACTTAGATTGTATGTCGTTTGTGTTCCTTTACAATAATGGATTGTATGTCGTTTGTGTTGCAATACTGTCATGGATTGTTTGTCGTTTGTGTTGCATTACAATAATGGATTGTATGTCGTTTGTGTTGCATTACTGTCACGGATTGTATGTCGTTTGTGTTGCATTACTGTCATGGATTGTTTGTCGTTTGTGTTGCATTACTTAGATTGTTTGTCGTTTGTGTTGCATTACTTAGATCGTAGGTCATTTATGTTGCATTACCTAGATTGTATGTCGTATGTGTTCCTTTACAATAATGGATTGTATGTCGTTTGTGTTGCATTACTGTCATGGATTGTATGTCATTTGTGTTGCATTACAATAATGGATTGTGTGTCGTTTGTTTTGCATTACTTAGATTGTGTGTCGTTTGTGTTCCTTTACAATAATGGATTGTATGTCGTTTTTGTTGCATTACTTAGATTGTATGTCGTTTGTGTTGCATTACTGTCATGGATTGTATGTGGTTTGTGTTTTGCATTACTTAGATTGCATGTCGTTTGCGTTGCATAACTGTCATGGATTGTATGTCATTTCTGTTACATTACCTAGATTGTATGCCGTTTGTGTTGCATTACTGTCATGGATTGTATGCCGTTTGTGTTGCATTACTGTCATGGATTGTATGTCGTTTGTGTTGCAATACTGTCATGGATTGTATGTCGTTTGTTTTGCATTAATTAGATTGCATGTCGTTTGCATTGCATTACTGTCATGGATTGTATGTCGTTTGTGTTGCATTACTGTCATGGATTGTATGTCGTTTGTGTTGCATTACTGTCATGGATTGTATGTCGTTTGTGTTGCATTACTTAGATTGCAGGTCGTTTGCGTTGCATTACTTAGATTGTATGTCGTTTGTGTTGCATTACAATAATGGATTGTATGTGGTTTGTGTTGCAATGCTGTTATGGATTGTATGTCGTGTGTGTTGCATTACTTTCATGGATTGTATGTCGTATGTGTTACATTACCTAGATTGTATGCCGTTTGTGTTGCATTGCTGTCATGGATTGTATGTCGTTTGTGTTGCATTACTTAGATTGTTTGTCGTTTGTGTTGCATTACTGTCATGGATTGTATGTCATTTGTGTTGCATTACTGTCATGGATTGTATGTCGTTTGTGTTGCATTACTTTCATGGTTTGTATGTCGTTTGTGTTGCATTACTGTTATGGATTGTTTGTCGTTTGTGTTGCATTACTTAGATTGTATGTCGTTTGTGTTGCATTACTGTCATGGATTGTATGTCGTTTGTGTTGCATTACTGTCATGGATTGTATGTCGTTTGTGTTGCATTACTGTTATGGATTGTATGTCGTTTGTGTTGCATTACTGTCATGGATCGTATGTCGTTTGTTTTGCAATACTGTAATGGATTTTGTGTCGTTTGTGTTGCATTACTGTCATGGATTGTATGTCGTTTGTGTTGCATTACTATCATGGATTGTATGTCGTGTGTGTTGCATTACTGTCATGGATTGTATGTCGTGTGTGTTGCATTACTGTCATGGATTGTATGTCGTTTGTGTTGCATTACTGTCATGGATTGTATGTCGTTTGTGTTGCATTACTGTCATGGATCGTATGTCGTGTGTGTTGCAATACTGTAATGGATTGTGTGTCGTTTGTGTTGCATTACTGTCATGGATTGTATGTCGTTTTTGATGCATTACTGTCATGGATTGTATGTCGTTTGTTTTGCAATACTGTCATGGATTGTATGTTGTTTGTATTGCATTACTGTCATGGATTGTATGTTGTTTGTATTGCAATACTGTTATGGATTGTATGTCGTTTGTGTTGCATTACCTAGATTGTATGCCGTTTGTGTTGCATTACTGTCATGAATTGTGTGTCGTTTATGTTCCATTACTGTAATGGATTGTATGTCGTTTGTGTTGCATTACTGTTATGGATATACATACAAACGCATGCACGCATGCACGCAGGCACACATTTACATATACCCGCTTTGAAGTAGTTGTCAAAGGGCTAGCAGGAAGCAGATATCGGCCAGAAGGCACGACCCAATTTCCCGATTACACGGGCTTACATTCTCCTTCAAGACCGAGGGGTGGGGGGTGTTTGTAACATTTCGATTGTTAATGATACTCCTCGAATCATACAATAGTCAAAGAGACATAAACATACAAATTCCATTGACACACTGAATATAACCATTACAGAGTTCTGTAATAAAGATACAGCTGGCGATCTGTAATTTCAACAAATTTCTCTAAATATTAAATGGTCACCCTCTGATCTGGTTTATAAATATCACATTCCAGCATCAAAGATGTTGCAGCCGCCTTTGGGGGATGAACTGTCCCAGGATTCCGAAACAGAATCCGTTTCAACGCTCCAAAGAGCCGTGCACGGGGATCCTGAGCCAGTTTCAAGCAATGAAACATCGGGCGATTCAGACGCATCGATACACTCTGCTGCGATGAAGATAGAACCTCTTCCACTACAATGCGAGAGCCGTATGGATGTCGCTCCTCCCCTCCCAGAAGGAAAGAAATACCACGCCTTCTTTTCTTATGAGTCTACTGATCGACAATGGGTGGAACAGATTACCCGCAAACTGGAGTCTCCAAATCTTGGCTTCAAATGCAGCGTCCACGAGAGAGACTTTCATGGAGGCAAGCGTATCATTGAAAATATCACTGAACACATCCAGCTGTCGGAGAAGACGGTGTTGGTGCTGTCTCCAGACTTCATCCAGAGCCACTGGTGCATGTTTGAGACACAGATGGGGATGATCCTGAGCATGGAGGAGAGCCAGCTGCTGGTGGTGCCAGTCATGGTGAAGCAGTGCCGTGTACCTGACACCATCAAGACCCTCACCTACATCGACGCAACTTCCGGCGATGACTGGTGGCCGCGGTTCATTGATGCCATTGTTTCTAGAGGTATTCTAAATCTATGGCGACTTGTGTGTGACTGCTTGTGCTAGCCCGGACTAATGCCGATTTAATAGTGCTAGCCACCTGTGATACCATGCAGCAGTTTAAGATGAATATGCCAGATAGACACAGTATACTGACTCCTAGCCGACAAGTCCTTGTTTAAGCCCCAACGCCAGGCAGGGTAACAACAAGTACCATTTTAACGCGGCTGGGTTTCGAACCCGGGCCATCCGCTCTCCGGGCGGACGCTCTTCCACTAGGCCATCGAGCCGGTTTGCATAATGTTTAGAATAGGTACTAACACCTTTTTTTTTAAGTTGGCTTACGGATTGAATTCCTATAAAATCTTTAGTCGGTCGAAAACAAATCAAAATCAAAGTAAACCCTTCAATTTTTGTCATTATTTGGCTAAACCATAGGGTCTGTGCGATGAGAAGAAAATGAAATTTCGAATCTCTAATTTTCAGTTCGCATGTTAATGATTTCGTAGGACCGCCTCCGTGGTCTAGTGGTAGAGCGTCCGCCCGGAGAGCGGTAGGTCCGGGGTTTGATCCCCGACCGCGTGGTAGTGGTAGAGTGTCCGCTCGTTCGATCCCCGGCCGCGTCATACCAAAAGGCGTTAAAAGATGGTACTTGTTGTTACCCTATCTGGCGCTCGGCATTAAGGGGCTAAAACAAGGACTGGTCGGCTCGGAGTCAGTATACTGTGTCTGAGTGGGGTATTCGTGTTAAACTGCGGCATGGTATCTCAGTGAGCTAGCACTATAAATCGGCATCAGTACAAGCAGCCACACAAACACACACGTACATGCACGTCGCTATATAAGTGCACTAATCTTGGACGCGACGTTAAACCCCATTTCACCTCACCTCATTCCACAAGACATGATTTCATGAGCTTGTACCCGTGATGATGTGAGCAGTACTCGTCGTGGCTTCATCTTTTGCTTTGAGCCTACATTTCAGGTCCGTGTACCACAATGAGCGTGTAGGTTGGGTAAACATTTAGAATTCGTGTTTGGAAGTAAGCCCAGTGGGCTTGGTGATAATAAGAGAGCTGGAGCTTTAAACTGAAATTATATTTTTTCTCATTCTTGAATTGTGTCTGGATCAATAAACCAATTTCTAAAATATAAATCGCCTGGATTCCTATATAGCATTATGTTTTACTGGAACTAGAGGAACAATTGCTATACATATGTTAAACCTATTTTGGCATGTAGGTATTAACCTAGTGCTGGCTTGTCACAGACATTGTGAGCGTGAATTGCCTTATAAGGCTTGTGTGAAACAGGCCAAAGTGTAATAGAAACACATATAAAATACACTTCGGAAATACATTCCGTTTTGATAGAAATACACCGTTATGAAAAAGGGTATTATTGATCATGAGATATTGTATTTGATTATTTTTCTAGACGACCTCCTCAGCAACTACAGTGGCACAAGAGACGTGACAGTCCGGCCTCGATTTGGTGAGACGACATCCGTTGTGTCGCTGCTATAATATCACTCATCACCAGTCATTAGGAAATCATATACAGTCAATAGGGACCGAAACCACTTTTATGAAATACATTTGCTCATGGTTTTACAAAAGAAACCCAAAGGTGTTCACCGCACAGAACGATGTCTTGAAATAATGGGTTGCAATCTAATTAGAAGACACCAACCTGTCAACAAAGGGCGCTGGCGCAAATAGCTGAACGTGAGACCAGATACACCCTAGCTCACGAAAACCCATTTACATTATGTGCCTTTTCAGGTAATATGGAAAAACTGACTGAAATACAGTCCAGCTATAAGTGTCCATCGGGAGAAGCTATAAGAATACCTTATGTTCCCGAGGTGTTGCTAAGACCAGGCATACAGGTATTTATATATAAGGAAGAAGAGTATATATATCACTTGACCCTAAAATTGAAATGGGGTGCACGACAACCCATATGATTTTAAGTCTAATTCTTAAACATCTCCAGGAACCCGTGGGAATTCCGAGTTGTAATTGGTCCCCTGCAACCTATGCTGGTCCTAAAAGGCGACAAAATGGCTCGGGCAGTTAGGCTGGTTGACTTGTGTGTCATCGTACCCCGACGGCGTCAATCGTTTCTTATAATATCAATTATGTCTGCGGCGTTAAGGATCACCGCCACCAACAACTTTCTCTAGACGTAACCTCATTTTTATGTCTTCAATTTGTTTCCATCTATGGACATATGTATCTGTCACATTGTCACATTTTTTATCAGATACCCCCGGAAGAGTTTGACAAGTCAGTGGACATCATCCGCTCTGCAACCTGCTTCTGCAAACATCTCTATGACAACATATCTTGCTGTGTACCAATTCTTGTAGTGCTGCTCTGTGTAGGCTTCGTTGCCATGCCAACTCTTACAGCCATAATTGCAACTGCACCTTATTCTGATTTTAATAATCATCTACGTGTTATCTTTATTATCACTATGACGCTTCCCTGGTTGGTGTTTGTTTTGGTCTTTTTCCTTCAGCGATCGATGGTGAGTAGAATTTACGTTTAATACATTCTATTGCGTAAAAAACAAATGAATTTGGCACACATGACACATTTACACTTTCACGTGAATATGTGTGGAGATGGTCATGAATATGCATGAGGGCGTCTATTTTTAGCTACGGACTCCTGTGCTTGATCCCATTGGTGTAGAAGGCGTCCTCCTGATGGCGTCTCCACAGCAGAAATGACGTCACCATAATTTGCTTAATGCTTGCTAGAGTAGTTCGTATTAAGTTTGGGAAGAGGTGAAAATCTGACGCTGCCAAATCTGGTGGACGTGTAACAGCTAAAACCCGCCAGGAAAACATGACTCGCTGTTAGGTGTGAGCCGTTTTTTCGGACTGTTTCGCATACGCCGTACGGCCCCAAATCACATTTATAGGCCCTGTTATGGTCCTTGCTCAATACTATAAATAAAATACAATACAAGACAATACAATGCAATGCATTACAATGGAATTGAATTCAATACAATGCAATGCAATAAAATACAATATAATGCTATAGATTACGATACAAAAAATACCATGCAATGAAATAATTAATGCAATAAATATCATACAATGCTTTAAATTACAATATAATACAATGCAAAATAATTCAATACAATACAATTCAATAAACTGGAATATAATGCAATTTAATGCAATAAATTACAATACAATAAATACCTTGAAAAAACATACAATACAATACCAAACAATAATTACAATACAATATATTGTAATATAATACAATAAATACAACACAACATTTGATGCAATAAATTCAAATACGATACAATACAATGTAATACAATGCAATACATGTATCTGGGGATTTCTGGAAATTTCACTATGACATATTTTTGCTGTCATTAGATGGTTCCCTTTAAGATACGTTTGTCGACATGCTTATAACGACATAGAGATAAAGATGTTCGTTTGTTTGTTTTAAACTGACCACAGAGGAAAAGAAGACTTCGAAAAGCTGTGACTCAAGCCAACAAAATATTTCTGAAATACAACATCGTCGTGGTATTCAGTATGAAGATGTCTGGATGTGTGACATCCAGGACGTTTGTGAGTAAACCATGCATGTCAAAGAGAGAGAGAAAGAGAGAGAGAGAGAGAGAGAGAGCGAAAGCGAAAGAGAGAGATAGAGGCGAGAGAGAGAGTGAGAGTTTGTGAGAGAGCGAAAGCGAGAGAGAGAGCAAGAGAGAGAGATGGAGAAAGCGAAAGAGAGATATAGAGACGAGAGAGAGAGAGATTGAGAGAGAGCGAAAGTGAGAGAGAGGAAAGCGAGAGAGAGAGCAAGAGAGAGAAAGCGAAAGTAAGAGAGAGAGATAGAGATTAAGAGAGAGCGAAAGCAAGAGAGAGAGCAAGAGAGAGGGAGAGATGGAGAGAGAAAGTGAAAGAGATAGAGACGAGAGAGATTGAGAGAGAGAGCAAGAGAGAGAGATGGAGAGCGAGAAAGCGAGAGAGAGAGAGCAAGAGAGAGAGAGACACGGAGAGCGAAAGCGAAAGAGAGAGAGAGAGCGAAAGAGAGAGATAGAGACGAGAGTGAGAGATTGAGAGAGCGAAAGCAAGTGAGAGAGCAAGAGAGAGAGAGAGATGGAGAGAGAGAAAGCGAGAGAGAAAGAGAAGAGAGAGAGAGAGATTGAGGGAGAGCGAAAGCGAGAGAGAGCAAGAGAGAGAGAGAGATGGAGAGAGAGAAAGCTAAAGCGAGAGAGAGAGAGCGAAAGCGAGAGAGACAGAGCAAGAGAGATGGAGAGACAGAAAGAGAGAGGGATTGAGAGAGAGCGAAAGCGAGAGAGAGAGAGATGGAGAGAAAGCGAAAGCGAGAGAGATAGAGAGACGAGAGTGAGAGTGAGAGAGACAGCGAAAGCGAGAGAGAGCGAAAGCAAAAGAGAGAGAGTGAGAGATTGAGAGCGAAAGCGAAAGAGAGAGAGTGAGAGATTGAGAGAGCGAAAGCGAGAGAGAGAGCAAGAGAGACGGAGAGAGAGAAAGCGAAAGTGAGAGAAACAGAGAGACGAGAGAGAGAGAGAGGGGTGTAGTGTAGTGTACACAGATTTGGGTATTTCAGATTGCCTTTCAGAATTTTTCTACTGAACTACACTTAGCATCCATTGTGATTTATCCTTGTCTGACGATCAATGATGTGCTTTTACAGCTCGAGTTCTGGTTCTACAACCCCACGGAATGCAAAGTAGGTACAAACCGCCGTTCACTTAAAGGAAGCCACCGAGCGATACACAAAGGCTGGATAACCCAAAATAACACGTGATCTGACATGTAACAATGTAATTCCCTTTGTACACCAGAGAACAACGTCCACTCATATGTAGAAAACACATGTGATGCACAAATAGCACAACAAAGCCAGTCTCGTTTGGAAATAAGCAGCGCTTTGAATGTGCGCTCAATGACTACCTATCTATGGTATTGCTTTTAGTCCTATTTTACAGTTGTAGCTTATCACGAGAGGAATATGGCTTGATGTACCCTTTGTGTGTCCGTGAACCCAGAGTCGACACGGCAACAGAGGTTACATCAAGCCTTCAATGTTATCTCACCGTCATGTTTATCATTGACTACATTTTAGAAACCCAGTGGTGCGATGCGTTTGTTTATTGTCATATCGCCAAAGGAAACCCTGGAGGCAATTTGTTTATGATAAGGCTCTGTGCATCACGTAAATGTAAAGTACATGTTAATATACATTATGCGAGGCTATTTCACTGTAAAGAGCTTGAATCCTCGAAGACGTGTTGACTCAGTTGATAATACGCAATCTCAACTTGAAAACTATCTCATATACTCAAATATACCTTATTAAGTAAATTTTAACGTAGAAAGGGTGTGTTTTCAGAATGTCTTGGCAGAGTTTCTCGAAGGCAAACACGACGGAATTAATGCAGACGCCTCACAGGTCAGTTCTTCACCTGATATGCTTTCAGTGATCAAGGCCCTGTAATGATCACTGCTCCAATGTTTGCTTTGATTCGCGAGGTGCTAAAGACGTCTCTTGATCAGGTGCTACTCGACCTGTTTGTTTGTTCTTTAAAGACACAATGTAAGTTAATTTATAACATGAAGCCGAGTATCATAGACTATAAGTCGAGTTGAGCAAAATAAAACAGAACTGAATCAGTTCACAATTTACGACTTGTCGCTTACGGAAAAGGAGACTGGGAGTAGTGCTGAAATCGGCCTTTGCACTGTGTCATTGTTTCGTGACGTCAGTGCAATCACTGTATGAACTGATCAGTGGATTGTTGCACGAGCAAAAAAACGTAGATTGTCCAACATGCTTGTACATGCATGTACATAATTAAATGAAGGGTTTAGAAAAAAACATATTTTGGAAAACGTTCAATACTCTAAATACAGACCATAGGACATCCTGAGTGTGTCTCAAAAGTGAAGATTGAGAAACCATTTCGCCCACCAAGCATAACAACACACATAAATGGGCACACACTGAACTCTGTAATACAATGTCAGTTGTCATGCATGGAAAAACAGCGTCTGCTTCATTTGACGCGGGAAATTTGCAAAATGTTTTTGTTGTTGGCAACAATAATAACTGATGCTCTAGATTTAAACTGATACGAGAGTCCCCGAGGAACATTTTCTTTGTTCAACCTAATGAATTCCGTGTTTTCTGTACACAGGCGTATGCATCGCAGCTGATTCACCACCATTGCGTGGGCTACACCACCGCCTACCAGGATGGCAAGTTGAAGGTGCATGGACCCAGACACGTTCGTAATGCTGCCTGTCTCTGCCAGTACATTGACGAGAAGTACTCTGAGGTTGGGATACCCCCACTGGAGGTTGTTTGATTGTCTGTACATTGCGGAGAAGTACTCTGAGGGAGGGATACCCCCACTGGATGTTGTTTGATTTCTTTACATTGAGGAGAACTCTGAGTGGGAGATGCCCCCACTGGATGTTGATTAATTGTCTGTACTCTGGGGGTGGGATATCCCCACTGGAAGTTGTTTGATCATCTGTACATTGAGTAGAAGTATTCTGAGGGAGGGATACCCCCACTGGATGTTGTTTGATTGTCTGTACATAGAGGAGAAGTGCTCCGAGTGTAGGATACCCCAAGTGGATGTTGTTTGATTGTCTGTACATTGAGGAGGAGGACATTGAGGGTGGGATATCCTCACTGGATGTTATTTGTATTGTGTACGGTTTACCATTCCAGAGTGATGTGTCTGTCTCACATGTTCACGTAGAAAGATTGTTTGCATAATTTCGCCGTAGGTTCAAAATGGAATTCCCGGTCGTCAACATATTCACCACCAACCGAATATCTAAGAACGCACACTGGAGCTTATATTGTTTCAAGATTAATAACTATCATGCTGAAGTGTAATGTTATCTGAAATAACTTTGAAATACTCTCAATACCCAGCGTGATACTGAGTTATCACGTTACAGCACTAAAACTGTCTGATACCATCCCTGTTATGGTAAGTGGTACATTTGTAAGTCTCAAGTACCAGCTGTACCATTATTTTGAATTTATTTTTGTCTATGTCGGACCTATAAATAGTTGGATTCAATGCGTTCCTTCAATCTTTTATGTTTGTCTGTACCATGACAGACCTGTATATAGTTGGCTTCAATGCTTTCCTTCAAACTTTTATGTTTGTATTTGCCATAACAGACCTGTAGACAGTTGGCTTCAGTGCATTCCTTCAATCTTTTATGTTTGTGTGTATCATGACAGACCTGTAGATAGTTGGCTTCAATGCTTTCCTTCAATCTTTTATGTTTGTATATGCCATGACAGAACTGTACATTGTTGGCTTCAGTACGTTCCTTCATTCTTTTATGTTTGTGTGTACCATGACAGACCTGCATGTACATAGTTTGGCTTCAATGCGTTCCTTCAATCTTTTATGTTTGTGTGTACCATGACAGACCTGCATGTAGACAGTTTGGCTTCAATGCGTTCCTTCAATCTTTTATGTTTGTGTGTGCCATGACAGACCTGTAGATAGTTGGCTTCAGTGCGTTCCTTCAATATTTTATGTTTGTGTGTATCATGACAGACCTGTAGATAGTTGGCTTCAATGCGTTCCTTCAATCTTTTATGTTTGTGTATGCCATGACAGAACTGTAGATAGTTAGCTTCAGTGCGTTCCTTCAATCTTTTATGTTTGTATATGCCATGACAGACTCGAAGATAGTTGGCTTCAGTGCTTTCCTTCAATCTTTTATGTTTGTGTATGCCATGACAGACCTGTAGATAGTTGGCTTCAGTGCCTTCCTTCAATCTTTTGTGTTTGTGTGTATCATGACAGACTTGTAGATA
The DNA here is from genome assembly GCF_022045235.1 of Haliotis cracherodii. Taxonomy (NCBI): domain Eukaryota; kingdom Metazoa; phylum Mollusca; class Gastropoda; order Lepetellida; family Haliotidae; genus Haliotis; species Haliotis cracherodii. The sequence goes on from NW_027266268.1 coordinate 16,855,830, forward strand.
GTTGGCTTCAGTGCTTTCCTTCAATCTTTTATGTTTGTGTATATCATGACAGACTTGTAGATAGTTGGCTTCAGTGAGTTCCTTCAATCTTTTATGTTTGTGTGTACCATGACAGACCTGTAGACAGATAGCTTCAATGTGTTCCTTCAATTTTTTATGTTTGTATATGCCATGACAGACCTGTAGATAGTTGGCTTCAATGCGTTCCTTCAATCTTTTATGTTTGTGTGTGCCATGACAGACTTGAAGATAGTTGGCTTCAGTGCTTTCCTTCAATCTTTTATGTTTGTGTGTATCATGACAGACCTGTAGATAGTTGGCTTCAATGCTTTCCTTCAATCTTTTATGTTTGTGTGTACCATGACAGACCTGTAGATAGTTGGCTTCAGTGCGTTCCTTCAATCTTTTATGTTTGTGTGTACCATGACAGACCTGTTACTGTTACAGTAGATAGTTGGCTTCAGTGAATTCCTTCAATCATTTGTGTTTGTGTGTATCATGACAGACCTGTAGATAGTTGGCTTCAGTGCGTTCCTTCAATCTTTTATGTTTGTGTGTGCCATGACAGACTTGAAGATAGTTGGTGTAACGGGTTGGGGGTGGGGAAAACGTGGTTGTCAGGATGTTTTCAGTCCCATCCCAACCGTCAGTTTCCAAAGAGATATTGTTAAAACGGATGTAAAAGAAAACTATAACAAATAATAAAAGTCAATTGAAATCTTTACTTGTTGTTGTTGTTATTAATAATGATAGTTACAATTTCAATTTGTACATAAACTAACTGCAAGGCGTACTCTAGTTTTAACGCTTGTCAGTTTTGACAGTTAGATCCTAGATAATTAATTTCTACAAATTCTATTTAATCGACTCGAAAAAGAATAATTACTATGCGCAAAGGCAGAGCCAATAATGCTGCACGGTAATTGTTATTAAAAAAACTGTAAACTAGTCTATGGAATCATTATAAAATTTATAAAAACTCGCTGGCCAAAAACTACAACTTACGTTGAGTCTGTTATTTCTGCAACTGATTTGGAACGAGATTATATTCGTTGTGACGTCACTTCCGGAAATACATGTAGCAGAAGACGCCAAAAGTTAGAGGGAGAAGAATGCGATTAAACACCAAATATACGACGTGATATTAGCTAGGATGGATGTAATCTACTCAATAACATGTCCAGGAAGGTGTTTACGTAAGTATTTTGGAATAAATATATTTACTTTAGTGTATTTAGAGCATGAAACAATTTCGGAATGAACTACCCAACTTTTGATGACGTAAGCACCAGTAGATCGCGGGACTATTTGAGCCGATCACTGGAGCTAACTATAACTGTTAAATATTACTATGAAACATTTAATTGATCTTATACGTACAATATACATAGTTTTTACACACAAGACGTGTATGTAATAATAAATAATCATATATTTAATAACTATTAAAACTTCAAACGATCGCGGGAACGTGGACGAAAACCGAAGGTCTTGATCGTTTTCGACCGAGCCTGACTATTACAATAGCCCCTTTTTTAAAAGAAGACTCGTCCCGAGTTAACATTTTTACATAAACATGGTATTATACATTGCATTTCAAGTAGCGAAAATTCTCATCCTGTTAATATTTATATCACTATAAATATTCATGTTTTTTCCTTGCAGTTAGCCCTTACAACGGCAGTTAAAGAAAGTGGTTTGTTGTGCAAGAATAACAATAATTCAACTTATTACATGTTATGTTACATCATTTACATTCAATTATAACTTCTTACCTTGTTGATTATCAATGGACACTGTTATAATACTTACATGTATCCCAAGAAATGGAAATCCAAGAATTAATATCCTTAGATATGAAAACACATTCTTATTATTATAATAAGGTAATTCTTCACCAGGAAATATGTCAGTGAAGCACAATTATCAGTCTGTGAAACACACAATCTTTGGTTCTTGAAAACACAGTTCAGTTTCTTCACACACAGTTCTTGAATAGAATGTTCTGTCCTTTTCCAGGATATGGGTCTGGCTGTTTTCCACATGAATCAATGAACACAAGAATACATCTCAAAGAAATCAAGAGAGAAAAGATAAGATGATCAATGAAAGAAAAAAAATAAGAGCCTTCATAAAAAGAAATTGCAAGAAAAATTAGAAGGAAATTTCCTCTCAAAGACAGATTATTATGCCGGCTGACTGCCACTGCCATGTGCCATACCTCGGATGAAGGCGTCAGCAGCGCGACGCTGGTCAAGCTGCTGCTGAAATCGCCTACCCTCGGCAGACTGTAGCACGGCCATTGCCTCCCAGCCCTTGGCGATAAATTCATCAAGCTGGGGCCTGTTTGTGGGAATATCCAGGCAGGTAGGCCAGTGTGCCCCATGGCGAGCGGCAAGAGCCTGCTGCATCACAATATTGCGCTCTCTTAGAGCTGCAATTTCCATCTGCAAATCGGACACAGATGGCATATTTGGGAGTGAACATTTGAGAGGAACTGAATCAATTTCTTTCTTAGGTTCTGTGACAGTCTGTGACGTTTGGACAGACAGGGCAGAGCAAGAGGAAGATGCTTTTGCTGATTTCCCCTTCTTACCCGCCCTCTTGCCCCGGGGACGCCATGTCTGCCAGGACAAACAGTAAACCCCAGGGTCAACGAAATTTTCATTTCTTTCCACTTCAACAGTCACATCTGCGCAAAGCTTATCAACCTGAGAGGTAATAACATTTGAATTTAAATGCTTGTGCGCAATATGGTATTTTAAACTTTTTAGTGAAGCGCGACAGTCATGACACTTCTTTACAGGGCAAGCAAATGATTTATGCACCCTGTGATGCGTTCGCGCCCAATGTTCTTCAAAGTCACGTCGCGATGCAAATGTCTTAGTGTCAAGACAGGCAGGGCAGTCCATATTTGGTATGAATTTAATAAATTTCATTCCTGGCGCCCCCTCCATCACCTCTGGATGTACCGATCCCCATTGCTTGATCTCCTCTTCATCAACATCCAGGGTGAGAATGTCAGCCATCCTTCTGACTGCAAATAAGGAGTAAGTAACGCCTGCATGAGATATGTTGTAACTTCAACAGTGCTTATCACTTCTCTTTATTCTAGATTCATCCTAGGAATCATGATCCATCATCAGCTTCGTTAGTGAGAACTAGAGTGAATCCCATACCAATCAACCATATCCAGTAAATAGTTTAGAAAGCTTACATCAAGCCCAAATTTTAAATCTCTACCACTTAAAAGATGTGTTGTTTAACATTCAACTTTCGTGCCAGTACATTCCCTAGATCACATTTTGATCTGTTGCATCCACAATGCAACCGCAATATTCATATCTTCATGAAACTAAAGTATAAAGGGGTCTGACAATATGTAGGAAAACAAGTGAAATATAATTGTTTTTAAATTCATTTGGAATAACAGTACACTAACAGTATGTGAGAATTACTGAGAAGTCCACCATGTTGGAGGATCATCTCCCTCATAGGGCAGAAGTCTGTCAACATGGACAACCCGAGGTGAGTTATTTGAACCATCCTGTATACGGTAAGTCACATCATCAATCTGTTTGATGACCACCCATCCCTTCTTCCAGCGAGTAATGAACTTCCTGCTGGACGGGAGGTTCTTCCCAGGATTATATAACCACACCGGTTGTCCAACCTTGAGTCGAAACTCTTTAGTTCCCACATCGTACCTTTTCTTCCGGATTTCGGAAGAATGTTTAAGGCTACGGCGGGCAGACTCAAAGGCATATTCAAACCTCTCCCTGAGTTTCTCAACATACTCGTCATGTTTCTGAGCATTCTCATTTGGGTTTCCAGTAATAAGTTGGATTGGTAACCGGACTTCCCTACCCAAGGTAAGTTCATTTGGCGTAAAACCAGTAGACTCATGTCTAGAAGATCTGTAAGCTGCCATGACATAGGGAAGGTGCTTGTCCCATGATTTTGGTTTCCCATCTGCATATATGCAGAGCATGGCACCCAAGGTACGGTTAAAACGCTCAACCTGGCCATTGGCTTGCGGTCGAAGAGCTGTTGTCCTTGTTTTCACAATGCCAAGCAACTTACAGAATTCTTGGAAGAGAGTAGCCTCATATTGTCTGCCCTGGTCACTGTGTATTAGTGCAGGTGTACCAAAGCGACAAACCCACTCTTCCACTATTTTCTTGGCTACTGTTTTAGCCTCAATGTTTGGAATGGCGTAGGCCTCAGTCCACTTTGTAAAGACATCTGTAACCACCAAAATGAATTTGTTACCAGACTGTGTACGATCGAGCGGCCCCATAATGTCAGTAGTAAGTCGCTCCATAGGTGAGCCAGTTACATACTGCTTCATAGGTGCTCTCTGCTTCGAGGGTCTTTTCCGAGCAGCACACTTGTCACATTTGGTACAATGTTGTCTAATGTCTCTTTTCATGTCAATCCAATAATAAGACTGTTGGATTTTTTGGAGAGTTTTCTGCACCCCCAGGTGACCTCCTAAAGGAGAATCATGATTATGGGTGAGGATCAGGCGACGTTTACAAGTTGGCATGACAATCTGCCAGTGCCACCGTCTGCCATCTTTGTTCTCCCACCTTCTATGGAGTACCCCTTGTCTAATAGACAACCGATCATATTGTCCCCACAGAGCCTTACAAGCACTCGAGGTGGCAGACACCTCTTTCCACTGTGGTCTGACATTATTAGCTCTGGCCTCGTAGATGAGTGCAATATCATCATCAGCCAACTGAAGATTTTTCAGTTCAACTGGAGACAATTGTTCATAATGAACGGCAGTTTGGGTCATACTCCCAGTCTTTGCCGACTTGGACCTAGTCACTACACCACAAATGCTTGGAGATGAATCCGGGCCAGCGCATTGTTTGCTGCAAGGTCCATCTTCTCGTTTGCATTGAGGACATGGTGCACAAGGTCGGCGACTTAGGGCGTCTGCATTCCAGTGAATGCGCCCAGGTCTATGAACTTCATTTAAGTCATAATTGCTCAGTTCTTGTAACCACCTGGCCATCTGATTTACAGGTTTCTTAATCCGCTTGGCCCAAACCACAGCAGAATTATCGGTTCTTATAATGACAGGCCGTCCAAATACATAGGGATGCCAGTACCGACAAGCAGTCACTACCGCAAGAAGTTCACGTCGAGTAACACAGTAGTTCCTCTCTGCTGCGGAGAGAGTCTTACTGAGGTATCCCAGAACTACTTCCCGACCTTCTTGCATTTGTGCCAAAACTGCGCCTAGTCCTTCACCTGAAGCATCAGTGTCAATGATAATTTGGCCTTCTGTTTGAGGAAAACCAAGAATCGGAGCGGAAGTAAGAGCGACCTTTAAGCTCATAAAAGCTTCGTCTGCTTCGCTACTCCACTGGAACTCTACTAATTCACTAGTCAGTCTGGTTAATGGTTTTGCAATCTTTGTAAAGTTTTCAACAAATCGCCTGTAGTAATTTGCTAACCCTAAAAACCTCAAAACATCTTTGCGACATTTTGGTGTAGGCCATTCTTTAACAGCTTCTATTTTTTCAGGTTGTGTGTGGACACCATCTGCTGAAATCACATGCCCTAAAAAGTTAACTTTTGTCTGAAACAAGTAACATTTTTTAGGCTTCAGCTTCAACCCAGCTGCGGTAAGTCTGTCCAAGACCATTTTGAATCGTTCAAGGCATTGCTCAAAGTCTGTCCCAAAGACAATTATGTCATCAAGAAAACAGAGGCAGTCTTCCCATTGAAGACCTCTGAGCACTGTTTCCATCAAACGCTCAAAAACACTTGGTGCATTGCACAGACCGAATGGCATAACTGTCCACTCATATAACCCAGATCTTGTGACAAATGCGGTCTTTTCACGATCTTTAGGGTCCATCTCTACCTGCCAATACCCTGCTTGTAAGTCCATCGTGCAGAACAGTCTTCTATTCTCGGCAGAGGGTATGAATCTTTTTTGCTTGAAAGATTCAACAAACGGTAGTCACAACAAAATCTGTAACGGCCATCACTACGCTGCACTAATACTGTTGGTGAAGCCCAAGGACTGGTAGAGGGTGTGATTACACCTTGCTCCAACATCCGAGCAACTTCTTTTTGCTCTGCTTCACGTTTTGCAAGTGCCTGGCGTCTAGGGGCCTGCTTGATTGGTTTAGCATCACCTGTATTGATAGTGTGCTTGACCAAACCAGTGCGCCCCAAATCATCGTCATTCTTAGCAAAAGTATTTTTATAAGAAGAAAGGACATCTTCCAATTTCTCCTTTTGAGATACATTAAGATTAGATTTACTTCTGTCAAAGAGATCTTTAAGATACTCAGGAATTACTGCACTTTGGACATTAAGTTTTGCAATTTTCTTGACCTTTTTGCTTGAAGGCAAAGTAACACTTTGACATTGAGCCAAAATTCTACCAGAGGTAAGAGTAATTGGGTTATCTGTCACATTAATGACTGTAACATAAGCTGCTCTAGCCCTGTTGACTACACCATTACCCATGAGAAGACCACTTTGAACTAAAATCTCCTTACATGGCTCCACAAGAACATTCTTAGTGTTCTGTTGATTATCAGGTAAGGACAGTTTAACATAAGACACTGACTGCGGTGGGACCAAGGTATCATCAGCTACTATTGCAGTTCTATCAGCTGCAAAAGTAGGTAACCAAACTCCCTGTAATTTGATCTTGTGATCTGCAAGATCAACTACAGCACCTAGAGCAGTGAGTATGTCCATGCCCAAAATACCATCAACTTCGAACGAGTTCTCTATCTCAGCTACAAGAAATTCTTCCTGAGTAGGTTCCACGTCCTCACTTATAGTCAGCAGTGCCTTGAATATTCCGTTCACAGGAAACAAAGTTCCATTAACGGCTTCCAATGACAAAGCAATCGGACTTAGTGTGACAGAACGAGGAAGACGCTTGTAAGATCTAGGAGATAACAAAGACACCTGGCTACCAGTGTCAACTAACAAGGTAAAGTAAGTGTTACCAAGTTTTACATTCACTAACTGGCCTTCATCGCCTATTTTAAAACAAGGTCTCATCATTGCAATAGCTCGCTGTGAATCAGCTGTGAGAGAATATTGTGGTTGCGCCTCTGCTGCAATCCTATCCTCTTCCAGTTGACCACTTGAGTCTATTAGCTTAGGGTTCAATATAACATTGTCATCCACCAAATCTCGACCTAAGTCCGAGATGGTGGTTTGGCGTTTCCCTGTGCTTGCTGCGGAACTGCTCTACCGTGTGACTGATTCACACACTGCGATGTCCAATGTCCAGGTTTATGACAGTTTGAACAAAATGAATTTGCTCTGTTGTCACGCCTAGATGGACTCTGAGCTCTGCGCATGCCTCTATTTTGGGTACGACCCGGACTGCCATAAGGAGTCTGGCTCATTGAATTGTTTTGTCTCATGGGGCTATGACTTTCATCAGCCCTATAATGCGATTTTTCTTGCACTTGAGACAATCTCTCAACAGTCTTTTGCAAGTCTGCCAGCTGTTTTGAAAAAACATCGAGTTTATTCTCAACAATTCTCTCCGGCGACTCAAAATGTACTTTTCTCACTGCAGGTTGTGGATAAGCAGTGGCTCTCACAGATCGCTGAGTGGTCCGACAGTTTGGTCCGCCCAACACAGACTCGTACATCTCTGCAACATCAACCGCTCCTTGTAGCGAGCAAACACTCTTGTCAAGGAATCGGAGACGGAGATCTTTGTCTACGGCTCTTTTGAGAGCATCTAGCGCCAATCTCTCCTGGAGGCCATCATCCAGATCAGGATAGGCTTCCTGGACAAGTCGCCAAACATCGTCTCTCAAGTCTGCTATTGACTCCCCAGGCTTGCGGTTCCGGTTGAGTAATTCTTCCTGCTTAACATCAGGGAAACTACTACCGTACCGTCTCCGAAGAGTATCGGAAAGCCATTGGTAGTCGTAGCGACTTCGCTCAGGTAACCTTGCATAAAACACCTGTGCTGCTCCTTCCAGAGCGCATCCCAGCATATCTGCACACTGCTGGTCAGTCCATTGTGACTGTCTAGCGACATTCCTGAACTGAGCCTCGAAGGCAGCATAATCCCCCTTACCACTGAACTTTGGCAAGTGCAAGGAGATCCGCGCCACAGGAGTAGCTCTGGAATCAGGTTGTCTGACATCCATGGCGTTAACCCGCTCGGCTAAGCTCAAAACTGTGTTTGAGAGCTGTGCCATAATGTTAACCATGTTAGTCTCATTCTGACCATTCTGCTGGTCATTCCTACCAATAGGTCTATATAACACATTGTCATACAAAGATGGTGAGTAGTGCCTGTTCGAGTCCAATGACTGTGAATTGCCCTGAAAACTTTGCTGCCGGCCATGACCATGTAAGTCACCTTCACTGAAGGACCTACTCGGATCAACAAACCTGGCGCTATTTTCTCTGGCTGCACCTTCTTCAAGGTAACCATCTGCTATTGGTCTGCGACTTTCACTCGCGACCTGTTGTCTTACAATTAGGTTATCAACAATTTGTTGTCTACGAGACCTTAAATTAGTTGCAGGGCCTTCCATTGCATCGAGTTTATCAGAAAAACTGTTTTGATTATGATCCATAACTACACAATTAAGTTAAGAAGTAAAGTTTCAACATTATTTCCATTTATCCAAATAGACAATATCCCACTTCTGACACCATTAAACTGTAACGGGTTGGGGGTGGGGAAAACGTGGTTGTCAGGATGTTTTCAGTCCCATCCCAACCGTCAGTTTCCAAAGAGATATTGTTAAAACGGATGTAAAAGAAAACTATAACAAATAATAAAAGTCAATTGAAATCTTTACTTGTTGTTGTTGTTATTAATAATGATAGTTACAATTTCAATTTGTACATAAACTAACTGCAAGGCGTACTCTAGTTTTAACGCTTGTCAGTTTTGACAGTTAGATCCTAGATAATTAATTTCTACAAATTCTATTTAATCGACTCGAAAAAGAATAATTACTATGCGCAAAGGCAGAGCCAATAATGCTGCACGGTAATTGTTATTAAAAAAACTGTAAACTAGTCTATGGAATCATTATAAAATTTATAAAAACTCGCTGGCCAAAAACTACAACTTACGTTGAGTCTGTTATTTCTGCAACTGATTTGGAACGAGATTATATTCGTTGTGACGTCACTTCCGGAAATACATGTAGCAGAAGACGCCAAAAGTTAGAGGGAGAAGAATGCGATTAAACACCAAATATACGACGTGACATTAGCTAGGATGGATGTAATCTACTCAATAACATGTCCAGGAAGGTGTTTACGTAAGTATTTTGGAATAAATATATTTACTTTAGTGTATTTAGAGCATGAAACAATTTCGGAATGAACTACCCAACTTTTGATGACGTAAGCACCAGTAGATCGCGGGACTATTTGAGCCGATCACTGGAGCTAACTATAACTGTTAAATATTACTATGAAACATTTAATTGATCTTATACGTACAATATACATAGTTTTTACACACAAGACGTGTATGTAATAATAAATAATCATATATTTAATAACTATTAAAACTTCAAACGATCGCGGGAACGTGGACGAAAACCGAAGGTCTTGATCGTTTTCGACCGAGCCTGACTATTACAGTTGGCTTCACTGCTTTCCTTCAATCTTTTATGTTTGTGTGTATCATGACAGACATGTAGATAGTTGGCTTCAGTGAATTCCTTCAATCATTTGTGTTTGTGTGTATCATGACAGACCTTTAGATAGTTGGCTTCAGTGCTTTCCTTCAATCTTTAATGTTTGTGTGTATCAAGACAGACCTTTAGATAGTTTGCTTCAGTGCCTTCCTTCAATCTTTTATGTTTGTGTGTATCATGACAGACTTGTAGATAGTTGGCTTCAGTGCTTTCCTTCAATCTTTTATGTTTGTGTGTATCATGACAGACTTGTAGATAGTTGGCTTCAATGTGTTCCTTCAATCTTTTATGTTTGTATATGCCATGACAGACCTGTAGATAGTTGGCTTCAGTGCGTTCCTTCAATCTTTTAACCACAACAACAACAACAACAATACAGTTCTTTGATTTTTTTATTATTATTAATTATATTTTAACAGTTGACCTTATTGTGTAGGGAAACATCCATAAGCTAACTACTTTTTAAAAGGCCGTTTGATTCTGATAAGATATCTCTCTCTAATAGTTCAAGCCAGGTGAGCCCTCAGAGTGGTGAGTTCTATGATCTATCTCGGAACAGCGCGCGTAACATTCGGAACATAATTACTGACTTCAATATCTCCAAAACGAAAAATAAAACCAGGCAGATCAGAATGTTGAATAATAATTGAGCGCTTGTTTTTTTAAAGCTGTATTAGACATTGTCTTCTCAGTCGGGTCTTCAATCAATGAATAATAATTTCTCCTACACCAAGCATAGATAAAACTGGGCTGGCGAAGGCGTCCATTTGGACAATACTGCCTAATCATGTAAGAAATAAACACAACTGATTGGTCTAAAACATGACACAATCTGTTTGATTTGGTGGTCGAGGGTCGATCCTGACACACGTGACAAGGGTTTGTCAGGTCCTGGCGGACATAGCTTATAGATATATCAAAACTAATTTGATTTCGGTAAAAACGATATTTTTCATTTTTCTTTTCAATTTTTTTTTAATTCCCAGTGTGAGACATGGCCGGTCGCTAATGGCATTGCCTAAAAATCGGGCCGGGCCGGGCCAAGACGGGCCAAAGTGTTACTGGCTAATTACTTCATTATCGGCGATCATACCTACATATAATTGATGCAACATAGACACATGACATTAATGAACAATCACCAAACAAAAAAGTGCACCATAAATAAGTAATTCGGAGTAAATCGCTTGAAAACCAGAAAGTGGAGCAGTGTGTAAGCGTCGCTGATCTTGGTAACACGTAAAAGAGCAATCGTTAAGCGAAGTAAGATTTGAAACGTATCAAATACTTCTAGCTATCTTGATACAAATTTCCATCTGTGAGCATAGTGTTTATATTTATAGGAACGTTCTATATATAAGTAAATACCGCTTTATAATGTCACTGATCGTCGTATTTAAAGCAGACACGTTGGTTAAAGTAGACCTCTTCTCCCTATACTCTCAACAGTCACACAGGTGTTCGGTCCGACTTGGCCCGGGCTGTCAAAATCAACTTTAAACTCACATATGTATCATCAAATGGATTCACATCTAATAAACTAGTATAATATCTACCTAAATACCACTTTATAGTGTCTCAGATCACTGTACTTAAACAAAACAAGGTGCTCAAAGTGAAGAATTTTTACTGTATTTTCTTAATAAAATCTATGTCAGAAGTGTTCAGTCCGACTTGGCCCGGGCTGTCAAAATCAACTTAAACCTCACAGATGTATCATCAAATGGATTCACATCTTTAGATTAGTATTATATCTACCTAAATAACACTTTTTTATGTCACGGTACATCGTATTTAAAGAAAACAAGGTGCTCAAAGTGAAGCATTTTTACTGTATTTTCTTAAGAAAATCTATGTCAGAAGTGTTCGGTCCGACTTGGCCCGGGCGGTCAAAATCAACTTTAAACACACAGACGTATCTTCAAATGTGTTTACATCTATAGATTAGTGTTATATATCTACCTATATACCACTTTATAATGTCACGGTACATCGTATTTAAAGAAAACAAGGTGCCCAATGTGAAGCATTTTTACTGTATTTTCTTAAGAAATTCTATGTGTTCGAAGTGTTCGCGTATTTTTGTGCTTAAGTCACTTGGACATTGTTTAGCTTCATAAACTGTTCATAAGAAACATGTCAGACAGCTTTGACATCATTGATGACTTAGTCTTATGAGATGTGTAAACCTTAGGGGAAATGAGCTCAAGTAAATACAGAAACAGAGGGTCTAAAATTGCCACTGTGTTATGCCCGAAAGTCTATTTAGGATATAAATTGTGATTTAGGTAGTAGAGGGTAGAGAGAGAACAAGATAACAAATCTTAACAAAACCTACCTGCCAAACAAGTGCTAGTTCGTTCGTATCCGTAATCCGTCACAAACTGTGATGAACGCATAGTGTGTTCGATGAAGGAAATACAGCCCTTCAGATCTTTGTTTACTGAATACACCTTGACCTATGTTCAGTGATATAATTTAAAAGATGTTGAAGCTACATGGCCGCCCATAGTTTTTTGTAAATGTCCTGGCTACACTTCAAGGTTTCGTGCTCAACAAATATATATGAATGTATATGATGTCTCATCTTGATGTACTTTAATAATGCAATTCGACAAAGAAGATGTACAGATGCCTCGACAGCATTTTTGGCAGTCAAGTACAAGTACAGGTAAACATGGCTATTAATGCTCATGTGTGTCAGGTTGCCCTTACCTCGCCGTCACATCTGTACACAAAGCAAGTGCATATTCTAAACTAGGCTACATTTGCATTTCTTTAGCTGTTTACAGATGCCTCGACAACATTTTTCACACATGAATGACTTCAACCTTGGCTCTCAACTAGTACAGGTAAACATGGCTATTAATGCTAATGTGTGTCAGGTTGCCCCAACCTCGCCGTCGTATCTGTACACAAAACAAGTGCATAGTCTAAAAAGAAACTCGTTTATCCGGACAACATTTTAGAAAAAGCAATTGTCCGGATAAGCGAGGTTCGACTGTATAGCGCGTGATACATGACAAAACAGATGTGTTAGGACCTGATTCGCACTTGTTGAAGGGATACCAATGGACCCTGATCATAATACATTGGTTGCTTATTATTATTATTATTATTAAACATATTGTATTGTCCAAAAAGACAAACGGATTGGGCACAAGTACAGCACTTATTACCACCTTCTCCCTATATACAGTTATACATAATATTGCATAATGAAAATTAACAATTTACAGTTGAAGCATCACATTGTGGAAACATAGTGCGCAATATAAATTTTTATACAATGCTCATATGAAGGATATGTACAATGTGCTGGAAAGTGAAGACAGTGTGCATCTCATACATATGCTAATATTATACATGTTAGTGTTGTACATAGATTTAACAATATTAATGATTAACAGTTTGGAAACAATAATATGCTAGCTGCTGAATCTGTTAGTCGTTTCTATAAATTTGTGTACAGACAAGAATATTTTTGTATTCAGGAAAACATCTAAGTTTGGATCACAAAAAAAGAATACTATTTAGAGTTTTTTGTCCTCCAAGATTATCGATAGCTGTCAGTAATGTCTCCCTAATATCATCATATAAGGTACATTGGAAGAAGAAATGGAATGAATTTTCACAAGGAGCTCCGCATTTACAGGAAATAGTATCAGATAATTAACACGAAACAGGTTGGAATTTAGTGTGCTACAATTGTGTCTCAATCTATTGTGCAATATGTTAGTAGATCTCTCACCGCAATTATAGTGCATAGGTGGTGATGTAGGCTGCTCAGATGCGACAGCTTTAAAATAAGATATTGACAGACTATCCCTGATTCTTGATGATAGATTATTCCATTGGCCTAATGTATCTATAATATAAGACCTTTTAAACGTAGATGTCCGTGCAAATAGAACTACAAAATCATGGCGGTTTCTGAGATTATAACTGACGTTCTGTGATACAGCTGGTGGTATAAGATCAGTTACATATGAAGGAAATGGCTTATTTATTATTTTATACATAGTTACAAGTTTGTTGACGTTTCTTCTATACGCTTAGATATATGTATCCACGTCACACACGCCTAGAACAAGTACACTTATTTGAATATTACTAATATTACATGAATGTTACTGAGCAGTCAGTTAGAGTTTATATCTTTGCGCTTAATCAGCAACATTAAGCCTTTCACGTATATTACAACTTTGTAGGTTAACTTTCCTTTCCAGAAATACCATAGCATGGTGACAGAGATGAACTTCTACCCCAAGAGATGTGTCATTGACTAAAATCTGCTTTGTTAATTTGATTTCAAGTGATAGCCTTCACCTGGAAGGAATTTATATTTGTATTATTTCAAATTTTTTTTTCATATATATCCCTCTGAATTTTGGGTTTTGAAATAGCATGTCGCAGAAATAACTCCTGTTGGACCCTTAGACTTGCAAGAATACTCTAATCATTGGCCGAAACATGCCCCATTTGTGCTTCTTGCTTTGTAAGACCAAACCCATACTGTTGAATTTCTCAAAAGCTTTAAAAGGGTTAAAGCTATTTTTGGAAGTAAATGGGTTGATAGGTGACTACCACAGAAGTAGCAAATGGAGTTATGTCCGATGAAATTCTCTGTTTTGACTTGTGCTAATCGGGTTTAACAACTAACTTGCCTTTGTGTGTGTTTGTTCCACCGGTGGTGTCATCTTAATATATCACTTGTGTTAGCCCTCTTTTTTGGGGTGTACTACAAACATAAATCAAAGTTTCTTTTGAGCTATCATGAATATCATAAAATACTTAGCAAGTCTATGCTTATCATTCCCTCTACTCCTACCAAAGGCTCTAATTGTGGCTAATTGTTACATATTCTTCACGCATACCGTAAATCATGAAACGTGTAACCAAATTAATGCGAGTTTAGACCGCTGGCTAGACTAACATCTAGTTTCTGAAATAAACATATTTTACAAAAATAAAAACAATTGTTTGATTATATTGATAAAATATATAACTGCAGTAATCTAGTCTTGCCAAATATGATTGACTTGCATCGGCTGTATTGGATATATTTGTTTCAGGAACTGTATGACAGGCCTAAAATGCGTCACGAAAGTAATGCGATTAACTTTGCTTTTGACCTGTAAAAGCTAACCAGCAAACGAAAACACGGCGTTGTTTACAATGAACGCATGTCTAAACAAACATCCTTTTTTATATACTTAAGTAGAAGTATCACGATGGAAAGTGCATACAACTGTTTGGCAAACAATATCAAGCATTATTTTAGATTCAGAATCAACATACCATGACATAACAGAAACATATATATTAAATTGTATATATTCATATTTGCCGCTATTCACGATACATTTATTTTACCGTCACTGTTTAAAACTACTCTGAACTACTTGTATGTATAGATCATCTTATTTGTAAACAGTAGGCGGACGTATTATATATCTAACAGTTACAAAAGTCTGCTGAAATCTTCTATTTCTTTATTATGTAAAAAGGTGTCAACATGAATAAATGCCAATTATTTCATAACAGTCCAAATATAGTTGTCATAATGAACATAGTTTTAAAGTATATTTGTCACATGCAATAATACTGTCCGGTATTATTAGTAATATTTTCAATATCAACCACATATTGTGAGAATCCAGTAAAAAGGAACTGAGTAAAGCAGTGGTAAAATCTATCCATATATACAAAATTGTATATTTTTGGATATACCATATATACAAAATTGTATATTTTTGGAAATACCATATATACAATTGTATATTTTGTATATATTGGAATTTTCCCTTGTGATACTTTCACTGGCCACTGACAAAGATTAGCAGTATTAGAATAAGAAACTAAATTAAATCCAGTATGACGTGATGATGTGTAAGCATACAGAAAACTAAGAGAGCCCAGCTTACTTTAGTTTCTGTACCGTACTTGCGCTTACCTCCTTTTGCATCCTGCGTATCATTCAACCTGTCGGATCGACTTGTCCCGGGTGGTTAATAATCTTAAACATCACGACTGTAAAACAAAGTTGCTTACTTACTTACTTTGGAGATTTAACGTGCGCTTTCCGACTGATGCGTATTTCTCTCCCAGAAAACAAGGTGCTCAAAGTGAATCATTTTTACTGTGTTTTCTTAAGAAAATCTATGTCAGAAGTGTTCGGTCCGACTTGGCCCGGGCTGTCAAAATCAACTTAAACCTCACAGATGTATCATGAAATGGATTCACATCACAGTCCTATGACAATCGCGAATATCCACTTGCAGAAAACATCATGTGTTGGTTTAACATGAATTAGTAAAGGTTAATTAGGTATGCCAAACACGTTAATTAATGAAAGAAGAGTAGTCAAAACACTGTCATTTCGAATTCCTGCCCAGGACATCACACCCCTGCACGCTAAGGTCGGTGAGAAACCTTCTCATCAAAGTAAAGACACAGTCAAGACACTGACTTTACGGTATGAACTCTCGGTATGTAGCTATAATTATCAGTTTATTACATTGCTGATGATTTATTTTGATTCAAACTCAATTAAATGAGCAAAACTATCCGTTTCTGGACATTTGAGATCTGCCTAGATATGCACGTTTCGTTTTTTATTCTGCAATCCATTTTTAGTATTACCCGCTGGCCCGGCCCGGCCCGACTTTTCTTGGCCCGACTTTTAGGCAATCCCGTCGCTAATCACATATTCAGTGCCCTACGGGCCGGGCGGGTATAATCTTGCAGGTATAATCACCCAGGGAGAAGCTCTGCGTGAACAATCACCTAGTCAGGCAGGCACTGTGTGACCAGTCATCCGATCAGTCAACGAGTCAGGCACTGAACAATCGCTCAATCATCAGTCACTGACTCACGAATTGTGTTTGGTCGGTGGTGTCCGGCATGTACGAGGGGATATCAAAAAGTTTTGAGCCTCACACAGAAAAAGTAAAAGAATTGGATTGTTACTACTTTATTTTTCAACATAGTCCCCTCCCAACTCCACACACTTCTTCCACCTAGTTTGCCAGTCACTGATGCCCCATCGGTAGAAGTCAACATTCTGGTCCCCTAACCAACCCTCCACAGCAGCAGTTAGCTCATCGTCATCTTCAAATCTCCGGCCCCGGAGGTGTTTTTTCAGCCTGGGAAAGAGGTGGAAGTCACTGGGGGCTAGGTCTGGAGAATAGGGTGGGTGAGGGAGGAGTTCGTAGCCACATTCTTGCATAGCTGTCATTGCAACACGGCTCGTGTGGACTGGTGCGTTGTCCTGGTGAAGCAGACGGGTTTTTCCACGGCGTTTCACCTTGATGGATTGGCGCATCTGCTTCAATAACTTGGCGTAATACTAGTACTTCCCATTCATTGTGGTGCCATGGGGCAGGTAGTCGATGTGAATCACTCCTTTGCTGTCCCAGAAGATAACCTCATAACATCATAACCTTCTTGGTGGATCTGGTGGCTTTGAACTTCTTTGTCTTTGGAGAAGTGGCGTGTTTCCATTCCATCGACTCCTGTTTGCTCTCCGGATCATAATGATAAACCCAGGTTTCATCACTGGTTACAATCCTAAAATGAAAATCATCTGGGTTGGCGTTGTACCGAGTTAGCAAGGCTCCACTGATGGTGACCCTTGATAGCTTCATGTCATCTGTAAGCATTCTCGGGACCCATCTGGCACACACTTTGGACATGTGGAGTTTGCCATGAATTATATTATGTATGGATCCATATGATAGGCCTGTTGTTTCTTCTAGCTCATGAAGAGTAATACGGCGGTTTTCCATCACTAGTTTGTGTACAGTGTCAATGTTTTCAGGGCTGGTACTGGTTGATGGCCGTCCGGACCGGGCATCATCTTCTAAGCTCTCTCTGCCACGCTGAAATTCCATCACCCACCGCTTGATAGTTGCAGACGATGGGGAAGACTCTCCATAAACTGCAGTCAATCACTCTTCCACCTGTTCGGCAGATTGACCCTCTAGGACAAGGAACTTTATCACCGCTCTGTACTCTGATTTGTCCATTTAGCCAATTCACTAGGGGTAGGTCTCTTCCACGAAGTGTTGTGACAAAATAATTGCAGCCAGCAATATGTTTCTACATAACATCAGTAGCTAAGACATTCATGTACATCAGGTGTAGCGCATTGTACCATTCGACCAGGAATACTCCGTGAGGCTCAAAACATTTTGATATCCCCTCGTATGCGATGGGCAGCTGACTGTCAGGGTGTCTGCAAAACGACGATGTATTGTGCCATAATTTGGAGCTAATATTTTGGGGACATTTTATTTCCTTTCTGACTTAGAGTGAGTATGGTTTTACGCCGCTTTTAGCAACATTCAGTGGTCAACCCCTAATCAACTCTATATTGTCTATCTTCAACTTCACTTTTATTGATGCGACGTCACCATTCAACAAAGAACTTTAAAACACAGTTGTGTTAACATTTTAATATTTTTAGATAATTAAAAACTCTTTTCGAGATTATTGATTGCCAGATACTTCTTTCCTTGGTTTTGTCTTTATCCACTTCCCTGAAATACAAACAAACTTGATAAATCTCGATAAAGTTTGATCAATGTTGTAATTGCAGGTGTTTGATGGAAACACATTTTAACAATCATTGAGAGACATAACTGAATACTTGATGTGGTAACTAAATTTTCAAGAATCACGTTGAATACAAAACGTGGTACGAGCATAGAACACAATACATTTATGCAAATACATTCTTAGCATTCATTTAAAGTCACAAAACCACCAACATGTATATAGACCATGGACTGTAACAACTGTACCCACGTTAACATATTTCACAGCCCCTTGTTCATTTCTCAATGATCCAACATTCCTATTATTATGTCCTGGAATTCTCCTGTTTCATTTTCATCCTCGCTGCAGCGAAAGCAACAATGTTCCACATTATAACAAAGTCAAAACTAGAACTATATGCAATAAGCATATAATTATAGTTTATCCAAAAGATTACATATATTGTATAATTGCCTAAAATTTAGGAAAAACTGTAAATTTAATATCCACATGTTTGTTTTGTTGTTTAGCGCCGCATTCAGCAATATTCCAGCTATATGACGTCGGTCTGTAAATAATCGAGTCTGGACCAGACAATCCTGTGATTGACATCATGAGCATCGATCCACGCAATTGGGATCAACCAAGTCAGCAAGCCTGACCACCCGATCCCGTTAGTCGCCTCTTACGACAAGCATAGCCGCCTTTTACGACAAGCATGGGTTGCTGAGGACCTATTCTATCCAGTATAACGTCGGATCGGAAATATCTCAGCCTCCAGATATCAAGTAACAAAATTATTAAGTGAGTACCATAATTAGAAATACCAAACGTAATTTGGTTTCAATATCATACTCCGGTCTGAAAATAACGGATTGGATTCTTGGTCAGACAGTACAGTGATTGATATCATGAGCAACATCCCACAACCTCGGTCTGAGTACAATGGCACAACCTTAATTTTGTTAGGCAGCTGTTAGTACAAACATTGGTTTATTGGGGACCTATTCTAATCCGGAATTCAAACGGGAATAGATATTATATTAAACAGGCTTTGTTACTAATTACGACTCACATCTTCATCGCTGCGCAGTTAATAACTACAGTACGATTTCGTAGCAAGCATTGTAATCAGACTCATTCAGTTTTCGATCGCAACTTTCTCTCTCTCATTGTGAAAAAGTTTCAGAGAACCAGTGAGTGAGTATGATTTTGCGCAATATTCCAGCAATATCACAGCAGGGGACTTCAGAGAAGCAAGTATCACATGCAATTTATTTGGTACTACATTTATTGAACAATATAGTTCAGCATCGTTAAATATAATTCTGTATAGTACATGGCAAAATGGAGATCGAAAACCGAACGAATATGGTGGCTATCAATTTCATTGTATTTTTCATTGGTGCACATTGGCTACACCTATCTCACCCTAATAATCAACAAACGATGACCAACTCACTGACAATGCATGCATATTGTAATAACTTTTGATAATCGACAAGCTTATCACCACACCACCGAGGACCAACTACCGCAAACACCCCGTTATAGCGCGACGAGAGACTCGTTTTACTGTTGCTCGTTTTCATTAGCAGGAAGTCTGACATATTTATCGGAAAATGATGAATTGATTCTTTATGGGAAATATTAGAATTATTCATTGTAAGCGCGATAAGACTAGGGCGATAACTAGCAGCCTACAGTTCGTCGATCTGACAATATACTTCCTTTGTTTCGATTTCCTCTCTTGGCTGTATAACAGAAATCCACACAACCATTCTTACGGACTGAAATGAGCGAAATTGTTTCACAAAAATCAAGGTCAGTAGATTAGTACATGTACAGTAAACTTTAAATAGCAATGATTTCAGAAATAACACGGAAGAAATGGCGATAACTGTCAGTGGTCAGTAGGCGATGCATACGTTATAAATACAGTAGGCCTATTGACCTTTATCGAACTTTCGCCATCTTGGATCGAAAACGAGGATTGGAGAGCAAAGGCGACTATGCCTGTCGTAAGAGGCGACTAACAGGATCGGGAAGACAGGCTCGCTGACTTAGTTGACGCATGTCATCGTATCCCAACTGCGTGGATCGCTGCTCATGATGTCAATCAGTGGATTGTCTAGTCCTGACTCGCTTAATTACGAACCGACGTCATATAGATGGAATATTGCTGAGTGCCGCGTTAAACAACAAACAAAACATATAATTTACGTTTTGACGATTCTGCGTGCATTTAAAAAACACCCGTTGGTTCAGTTTGATGTTCTTTGGGGATAAGGGTGGTGGGCAATTCTATTTCAACATTCTGCATAATTATTTTTTTCAAACAGTTTCTGTGACAATTTTCTTGATACAATCTCCGGCCAAAATATCAAATGGTTCTTATCATAGCAATGAAGAGTGATGCTAATATGTGTGAGTATTCTGAAATCTGACGACCCGTGAAGATCCTGACTAGAATAGGTCTTCAGCAACCCATGCTTGCCGTAAAAGGCGACCATGCTTGTCGTAAAAGGCGACTAACGGGATCGGTGGTCAGGCTCGCTGACTTGGTTGATGCATGTCATCGATCCCAATTGCTTGGATCGATGTTCATGATGTAAATCACTGGATTGTCTGGTCCAGACTCGATTATTTACAGACCGACATCATATATCTGGAATATTGCTGAGTGCGGCGTAAAACACCAACCAAACCAAACCAAACCAAACCAAACCAATCTGAAATCTTAAACAACAGGCAATGCTGTATTGTATCTTGAAGTAACTCGGCCTTTACAATAGTTGAATGTGGCCCGTGACACAGTCTTACAGCCTCGGTCGTGCTGTGCCTCATCCAGCGTCCGGAAGTCCGGAAGTCATCGTTGAAACACCCCTCGATTCTTGTGTTGACGTCAGTAAGTACAAGTTACAATTTAAATGTTATCGTTCGTTTTAAAACTGTTGTTCTTTTCTGTAAACAGTTAATTTGTTTCAGGTTTGTTGTCTGATGCCACAGGCAGCCTTATTACAGGTTTTGACGGCCGTCTGTAAATAATCAAGACTGGACCAGACAATTTAGTGATTGTAATACAACAAGCATAGGATACTGGGTGGTTAGACTGCCCCGACACTCAACGATTGTACGTCGTTTGTGTTGCATTACTTAGATTTCATGTCTTTTGTGTTGCATAATTATTACTGTCATGGATTGTATGTCGTTTGTGTTGCATTACTTAGATTGTATGTCGTTTGTGTTGCATTACTTAGATTGTATGTCGTTTGTGTTCTTTTACAATAATGGATTGTATGTCGTTGTGTTGCATTACTGTCATGGATTGTATGTCGTTTGTGTTGCATTACAATAATGGATTGTATGTCGTTTGTGTTCCTTTACAATAATGGATTGTATGTCGTTGTGTTGCATTACTTAGATTGTATGTCGTTTGTGTTGCATTACTGTCATGGATTGTTTGTTGTTTCTGTTGCATTACTTAGATTGTATGTCGTTTGTGTTGAATTACTTAGATTGTATGTCGTTTGTGTTCCTTTACAATAATGGATTGTATGTCGTTTGTGTTGCAATACTGTCATGGATTGTTTGTCGTTTGTGTTGCATTACAATAATGGATTGTATGTCGTTTGTGTTGCATTACTGTCACGGATTGTATGTCGTTTGTGTTGCATTACTGTCATGGATTGTTTGTCGTTTGTGTTGCATTACTTAGATTGTTTGTCGTTTGTGTTGCATTACTTAGATCGTATGTCGTTTATGTTGCATTACCTAGATTGTATGTCGTATGTGTTCCTTTACAATAATGGATTGTATGTCGTTTGTGTTGCATTACTGTCATGGATTGTATGTCATTTGTGTTGCATTACAATAATGGATTGTGTGTCGTTTGTTTTGCATTACTTAGATTGTGTGTCGTTTGTGTTCCTTTACAATAATGGATTGTATGTCGTTTGTGTTGCATTACTTAGATTGTATGTCGTTTGTGTTGCATTACTGTCATGGATTGTATGTGGTTTGTGTTTTGCATTACTTAGATTGCATGTCGTTTGCGTTGCATAACTGTCATGGATTGTATGTCATTTCTGTTACATTACCTAGATTGTATGCCGTTTGTGTTGCATTACTGTCATGGATTGTATGCCATTTGTGTTGCATTACTGTCATGGATTGTATGTCGTTTGTGTTGCAATACTGTCATGGATTGTATGTCGTTTGTTTTGCATTAATTAGATTGCATGTCGTTTGCGTTGCATTACTGTCATGGATTGTATGTCGTTTGTGTTGCATTACTGTCATGGATTGTATGTCGTTTGTGTTGCATTACTGTCATGGATTGTATGTCGTTTGTGTTGCATTAATTAGATTGCAGGTCGTTTGCGTTGCATTACTTAGATTGTATGTCGTTTGTGTTGCATTACAATAATGGATTGTATGTGGTTTGTGTTGCAATGCTGTTATGGATTGTATGTCGTGTGTGTTGCATTACTTTCATGGATTGTATGTCGTGTGTGTTACATTACCTAGATTGTATGCCGTTTGTGTTGCATTGCTGTAATGGATTGTATGTCGTTTGTGTTGCAATACTGTCATGGATTGTATGTCGTTTGTGTTGCATTACTTAGATTGCATGTCATTTGTGTTGCATAACTGTCATGGATTGTATGTCATTTGTGTTACATTACCTAGATTGTATGTCGTTTGTGTTGCAATACTGTCATGGATTGTATGTCGTTTGTGTTGCATTACTGTCATGGATTGTATGCCGCTTGTGTTGCATTACTTTCATGGATTGTATGTCGTTTTTGTTGCATTACTTAGATTGTATGTGGTTTGTGTTGCATTACTGTGATGGTTTGTATGTCGTGTGTGTTGCATTACTGTCATCGATTGTATGTGGTTTGTGTTGCATTACTGTCATGGATTGTATGTCGTTTGTGTTGCATTACTGTCATGGATTGTATGTTGTTTGTGTTGCATTACTTTCATGGATTGTATGTCGTTTGTGTTGCATTACTTAGATTGTATGTGGTTTGTGTTGCATTGCTGTCATGGATTGTATGTGGTTTGTGTTGCATTACTGTCATGGATTGTATGTCGTGTGTGTTGCATTACTGTCATGGATTATATGTCGTTTGTGTTGCAATACTGTCATGGATTGTATGTCGTTTGTGTTGCATTACTTAGATTGCATGTCATTTGCGTTGCATAACTGTCATGGATTGTACGTCATTTGTGTTACATTACCTAGATTGTATGTCGTTTGTGTTGCATTACTGTCATGGATTGTATGTCGTTTGTGTTGCATTACTGTCATGGATTGTATGTCGTTTGTGTTGCATTACTTTCATGGATTGTATGTCGTTTGTGTTGCATTACTTAGATTGTATGTGGTTTGTGTTGCATTACTGTGATGGATTGTATGTCGTGTGTGTTGCATTACTGTCATGGATTGTATGTGGTTTGTGTTGCATTACTGTCATGGATTGTATGTCGTTTGTGTTGCATTACTGTCATGGATTGTATGCCGTGTGTGTTACATTACCTAGATTGTATGCCGTTTGTGTTGCATTGCTGTCATGGATTGTATGTCGTTTGTGTTGCAATACTGTCATGGATTGTACGTCGTTTGTTTTGCATTAATTAGATTGCATGTCGTTTGCGTTGCATTACTGTCATGGATTGTATGTCGTTTGTGTTGCATTACTGTCATGGATTGTATGTCGTTTGTGTTGCATTACTGTCATGGATTGTATGTCGTTTGTGTTGCATTAATTAGATTGCAGGTCGTTTGTGTTGCATTACTTAGATTGTATGTCGTTTGTGTTGCATTACAATAATGGATTGTATGTGGTTTGTGTTGCAATGCTGTTATGGATTGTATGTCGTGTGTGTTGCATTACTTTCATGGATTGTATGTCGTGTGTGTTACATTACCTAGATTGTATGCCGTTTGTGTTGCATTGCTGTAATGGATTGTATGTCGTTTGTGTTGCAATACTGTCATGGATTGTATGTCGTTTGTGTTGCATTACTTAGATTGCATGTCATTTGTGTTGCATAACTGTCATGGATTGTATGTCATTTGTGTTACATTACCTAGATTGTATGTCGTTTGTGTTGCAATACTGTCATGGATTGTATGTCGTTTGTGTTGCATTACTGTCATGGATTGTATGCCGTTTGTGTTGCATTACTTTCATGGATTGTATGTCGTTTGTGTTGCATTACTTAGATTGTATGTGGTTTGTGTTGCATTACTGTGATGGTTTGTATGTCGTGTGTGTTGCATTACTGTCATCGATTGTATGTGGTTTGTGTTGCATTACTGTCATGGATTGTATGTCGTTTGTGTTGCATTACTGTCATGGATTGTATGTCGTTTGTGTTGCATTACTTTCATGGATTGTATGTCGTTTGTGTTGCATTACTTAGATTGTATGTGGTTTGTGTTGCATTGCTGTCATGGATTGTATGTGGTTTGTGTTGCATTACTGTCATGGATTGTATGTCGTGTGTGTTGCATTACTGTCATGGATTATATGTCGTTTGTGTTGCAATACTGTCATGGATTGTATGTCGTTTGTGTTGCATTACTTAGATTGCATGTCATTTGCGTTGCATAACTGTCATGGATTGTATGTCATTTGTGTTACATTACCTAGATTGTATGTGGTTTGTGTTGCATTACTGTGATGGATTGTATGTCGTGTGTGTTGCATTACTGTAATGGATTGTGTGTCGTTTGTGTTGCATTACTGTCATGGATTGTATGTCGTTTGTGTTGCATTACTTTCATGGATTGTATGTCATTTGTGTTACATTACCTAGATTGTATGTGGTTTGTGTTGCATTACTGTCATGGATTGTATGTCGTTTGTGTTGCATTACTGTCATGGATTGTATGTCGTTTGTGTTGCATTACTTTCATGGATTGTATGTCGTTTGTGTTGCATTACTTAGATTGTATGTGGTTTGTGTTGCATTACTGTGATGGATTGTATGTCGTGTGTGTTGCATTACTGTCATGGATTGTATGTGGTTTGTGTTGCATTACTGTCATGGATTGTATGTCATTTGTGTTGCATTACTGTCATGGATTGTATGCCGTGTGTGTTACATTACCTAGATTGTATGCCGTTTGTGTTGCATTGCTGTCATGGATTGTATGTCGTTTGTGTTGCATTGCTGTCATGGATTGTATGTCGTTTGTGTTGCATTACTTAGATTGCATGTCGTTTGCGTTGCATATCTGTCATGGATTGTATGTCGTTTGTGTTACATTACCTAGATTGTATGCCGTTTGTGTTGCATTACTGTCATGGATTGTATGTCGTTTGTGTTGCATTACTGTCATGGATTGTATGTCGTTTGTGTTGCATAACTGTCATGGATTGTATGTCATTTGTGTTACATTACCTAGATTGTATGCCGTTTGTGTTGCATTACTGTCATGGATTGTATGTCGTGTGTGTTGCATTACTTTCATGGATTGTATGTCGTTTGTTTTGCATTACTTAGATTGTATGTGGTTTGTGTTGCATTACTGTGATGGATTGTATGTCGTGTGTGTTGCATTACTGTGATGGATTGTATGTCGTGTGTGTTGCATTACTTTCATGGATTGTATGTCGTTTGTGTTGCATTACTTAGATTGTATGTGGTTTGTGTTGCATTACTGTGATGGATTGTATGTCGTGTGTGTTGCATTACTGTCATGGATTGTATGTGGTTTGTGTTGCATTTCTGTCATGGATTGTATGTGGTTTGTGTTGCATTACTGTCATGGATTGTATGTCGTTTGTGTTGCATTACTGTCATGGATTGTATGTCGTTTGTGTTGCATTACTGTCATGGATTGTATGTCGTTTGTGTTGCATTACTGTCATGGATTGTATGTCGTGTGTGTTGCATTACTGTTATGGATTGTATGTCGTTTGTGTTGCATTACTGTGATGGATTGTATGTCGTGTGTGTTACATTACTGTCATGGATTGTATGTCGTGTGTGTTGCATTACTGTCATCGATTGTGTGTCGTTTCTGTTCCATTACTGTGATGGAATGTTTGTCGTTTGTGTTGCATTACTATACTTTATTGTATGTCGTTTGTGTTGCATTACTGTTATGGATAAACATACAAACGCACGCACGCACGCAGGCACACATTTAAATATACCCGCTTTGAAGTAGTTGTCAAAGGGCTAGCAGGAAGCAGATATCGGCCCGAAGGCACGACCCAATTTCCCGATTACACGGGCTTACATTCTCCGTCAAGACCGAGGGGTGGGGGGTGTTTGTAACATTTCGATTGTTAATGATACTCCTCGAGTCACACAATAGTCAAAGAGACAAACGTACAAATTCCATTGACACACTGAATATAACCATTACAGAGTTCTGTAATAAAGATACAGCTGGCGATCTGTAATTTCAACAAATTTCTCTAAATATTAAATGGTCATCCTCTAATCTGGTTTATAAATATCACATTCCAGCATCAAAGATGTTGCAGCCGCGTTTGGGGGATGAACTGTCCCAGGATTCCGAAACAGAATCCATTTCAATGTTCCAAAGAGCCGTGCACAGGGATCCTGAGCCAGTTTCAAGCAATGAAACATCGGGCGATTCAGGCGCATCGATACACTCTGCTGCGATGAAGGTAGAACCTCTTCCACTGCAATGCGAGAGCCGTATGGGTGTCGCTCCTCCCCTCCCAGAAGGAAAGAAATACCACGCCTTCTTTTCTTATGAGTCTACTGATCGACAATGGGTGGAACAGATTACCCGCAAACTTGAGTCTCCAAATCTTGGCTTCAAATGCAGCGTCCACGAGAGAGATTTTCATGGAGGCAAGCGTATCATTGAAAATATCACTGAACACATCCAGCTGTCGGAGAAGACGGTGTTAGTGCTGTCTCCAGACTTCATCCAGAGCCACTGGTGCATGTTTGAGACACAGATGGGGATGATCCTGAGCATGGAGGAGAGCCAGCTGCTGGTGGTGCCAGTCATGGTGAAGCAGTGCCGTGTACCTGACACCATCAAGACCCTCACCTACATCGACGCAACTTCCGGCGATGACTGGTGGCCCCGGTTCATTGATGCCATAGTTTCTAGAGGTATTCTAAATCCATGGCGACGTGTGTGTGGCTGCTTGTGCTAGCCCGGACTAATGTCGATTTTATGGTGCTAGCCACCTGAGATACCATGCAGCAGTTTAAGATGGATATGCCAGATAGACACAGTATACTGACTCCTAGCCGACAAGTCCTTGTTTAAGCCCCAACGCGAGGCAGGGTAACAACAAGTACCATTTTAACGCGCCCGGGTTTCGAACCCGGGCCATCCGCTCTTCGGGCGGACGCTCTTCCACTAGGCCATCGAGCCGGTTGGCTAGTGTTTCGAATAGGTACTAACACCTTTTTTTGAGTTGGCTTACGGATTGATTTCCTATAAAAACTTTAGTCGGTCGAAAACAAATCAAAATCAAAGTAAACCCTTCAATTTTTGTCATTATTTGGCTAAACCATAGGGTCTGTGCGATGAGAAGAAAATGAAATTTCGAATTCTCTAATTTTCAGTTCGCATGTTAATGATTTCGTAGGACCGCCTCCGTGGTCTAGTGGTAGAGCGTCCGCCCGGAGAGCGGTAGGTCCGGGGTTTGATCCCCGATCGCGTCATTCCAAAAGACGTTAAAAGATGGTACTTGTTGTTACCCTATCTGGCGCTCGGCATTAAGGGGCTAAAACAAGGACTGGTCTGCTCGGAGTCAATATACTGTGTCTGAGTGGGGTATTCGTGTTAAACTGCGGCATGGTATCTCAGTGAGCTAGCACTATAAATCGGCATCAGTACAAGCAGCCACACAAACACACACGTACATGCACGTCGCTATATAAGTGCACTAATCTTGGACGCGACGTTAAACCCCATTTCACCTCACCTCATTCCACAAGACATGATTTCATGAGCTTGTACCCGTGATGATGTGAGCAGTACTCGTCGTGGCTTCATCTTTTGCTTTGAGCCTACATTTCGGGTCATTGACCGTGTACCACAATGAGCGTGTAGGTTGGGTAAACATTTAGAATTCGTGTTTGGAAGTAAGCCCAGCAGGTGATAATAAGAGAGCTGGAGCTTTAAACTGAAATTATATTTTTTCTCATTCTTGAATTGTGGCTGGATCCGTAAACCAATTTCTAAAATATAAAACGCCTGGATTCCTATATAGCATTATGTTTTACTGGAACTAGAGGAACAATTGCTATACATATGTTAAACCTATTTAGGCATGTAGGTATTAACCTAGTGCTGGCTTGTCACAGACATTGTGAGCGTGAATTGCCTAATAGGTCTTGTGTGAAACAGGCCAAAGTGTAATAGAAACACATATAAAATACACTTCGGAAATACATTCCGTTTTGATAGAAATACACCGTTATGAAAAAGGGTATTATTGATCATGAGATATTGTATTTTATTATTTTTCTAGAGGACCTCCTCAGCAGCTACAGTGGCACAAGAGACGTGACAGTCCGGCCTCGATTTGGTGAGACGACATCCGTTGTGTCTCTGCTATAATATCACTCATCACCAGTCATTAGGAAATCATATACAGTCAATAGGGACCGAAACCACTTTTATGAAATATATTTGCTCTTGATTTTACAAAAGGAACCCAAAAGCGTTCATCGCACAGAACGATGTCTTGAAATAATGGGTTGCAATCTA
This sequence comes from Haliotis cracherodii, assembly GCF_022045235.1. Classification (NCBI taxonomy): domain Eukaryota; kingdom Metazoa; phylum Mollusca; class Gastropoda; order Lepetellida; family Haliotidae; genus Haliotis; species Haliotis cracherodii. Next base: position 16,884,786 of record NW_027266268.1, read on the forward strand.
ATTAGAAGACACCAACCTGCCAACAAAGCGCGCTGGTGCAAATAGCTGAACGTGAGATCGGATACATCCTAGCTCACGAAAACCCTTTTACATTATGTCCCTTTTCAGGTAATATGGAAAAACTGACTGAAATACGGTCCAACTATAAGTGTCCATCGGGAGAAGCTATAAGAATACCTTATGTTCCCGAGGTGTTGCTAAGACCAGGCATACAGGTATTTATATATAAGGAAGAAGAGTATATATATCACTTGACCCTAATAATGAAATGGGGTGCACGACAACCCATATGATTTTAAGTCTAATTCTTAAACATCTCCAGGAACCCGTGGGAATTCCGAGTTGTAATTGGTCCCCTGCAACCTATGCTGGTCCTAAAAGGCGACAAAATGGCTCGGGCAGTTAGGCTGGTTGACTTGTGTGTCATCGTACCCCGACGGCGTCAATCGTTTCTTATAATATGAATTATGTCTGCGGCGTTAAGGATCACCGCCACCAACAACTTTCTCTAGACGTAACCTCATTTTCATGTCTTCAATATGTTTCCATCTATGGACATATGTATCTGTCACATTGTCACATTTTTTATCAGATACCCCCGGAAGAGTTTGACAAGTCAGTGGACATCATCCTCTCTGCAACCTGCTTCTGCAAACATCTCTATGACTACGGACCTTGCTGTATACCAATTCTTGTAGTGCTGCTCTGTGTAGGCTTCGTTGCCATGACAACTCTTACAGCCATGATTGTAACTACATCTTCTTTTGTTGATATTAATGATTGTGTTATCATTTTTATCACTACGACGCTTCCCTGGTTGGTGTTTGTTTTGGTCTTTTTCCTTCAGCGATCGATGGTGAGTAGAATTTACGTTTAATTCATTCTATTGCGTAAAAACAAATGAATGATGGGGTGGGAGGGGGGTAGTAGTAGGGTGGGGATGGGGGGGTGGGGGTGGGGGGGGGTAGGGGTTGAGCTGGTTGAGTAGAGTTCTGAGATCAACGATGATTGGCTGCGCTGGTTAAGCTTGTCAATTATTTTTCAACATAATTGTCCTCAATTCTGCCAACGATGCTTGAGTACCTTGATCTACAGGAGTCCGTATCTAAAAATAGACGCCCTCATGCATATTCATGACCATCTCCACACGCGAGCCCGAAGGGAGATCATGAATATGTGTGGAGATGGTCATGAATATGCATGAGGGCGTCTATTTTTAGATACGGACTCCTGTGCTTGATCCCATTGGTGTAGAAGGCGTCCTCCTGATGGCGTCTCCACAGCAGAAATGACGTCACCATAATTTGCTTAATGCTTGCCAGAGTAGTTCGTTTTAAGTTTGGGAAGAGGTGAAAATCTGACGCTGCCAAATCTGGTGGACGTGTAACAGCTAAAACCCGCCAGGAAAACATGACTCGCTGTTAGGTGTGAGCCGTTTTTTCGGATTGTTTCGCGTACGCCGTACGGCCCCAAATCACATTTATAGGCCCTGTTATGGTCCTTGCTCAATACTATAAATAAAATACAATACAAGACAATACAATGCAATACATTACAATGCAATACAATGCAATAAAATACAATGCAATAAAATACAATATAATGCTATAGATTACGATTAAAAAAATACCATGCAATGAAATAATTAATGCAATAAATATCATACAATGCATTAAATTACAATATAATACAATGCAAAATAATTCAATACAATACGATTCAATAAACTGGAATATAATGCAGTTTAATGCAATAAATTACAATACAATAAATACCTTGAAAAAACATACAATACAATACCAAACAATAATTACAATACAATATATTGTAATATAATACAATAAATACAACACAACATTTGATGCAATAAATTCAAATACGATACAATACAATGTAATACAATGCAATACATGTATCTGGGGATTTCTGGAAATTTCACTATGACATATTTTTGCTGTCATTAGATGGTTCCCTTTAAGATACGTTTGTCGACATGCTTATAACGACATAGAGATAAAGATGTTCGTTTGTTTGTTTTAAACTGACCACAGAGGGAAAGAAGACTTCGAAAAGCTGTGACTCAAGCCAACAAAATATTTCTGAAATACAACATCGTCGTGGTATTCAGTATGAAGATGTCTGGATGTGTGACATCCAGGACGTTTGTGAGTAAACCATGCATGTCAAAGAGAGAGAGAGAGAGAGAGAGAGAGAGAGAGAGCGAGAGAGAGAGAGAGAGCGAAAGCGAAAGAGAGAGATAGAGATAGAGACGAGAGAGAGAGTGAGAGTTTGTGAGAGAACGAAAGCGAGAGAGAGAGCAAGAGAGAGAGATGGAGAAAGCGAAAGAGAGAGATAGAGACGAGAGAGAGAGAGATTGAGAGAGAGCGAAAGTGAGAGGGAGAGAGGAAAGCGAGAGAGAGAGAAAGCGAAAGTAAGAGAGAGAGATAGAGATTAAGAGAGAGCGAAAGCAAGAGAGAGAGAGAGAGATGGAGAGAGAAAGTGAAAGAGATAGAGACGAGAGATTGAGAGAGAGAGCAAGAGAGAGAGAGATGGAGAGCGAGAAAGCGAGAGAGAGAGAGCAAGAGAGAGAGAGACACGGAGAGCGAAAGAGAGAGAGAGAGCGAAAGAGAGAGAGATAGAGACGAGAGATTGAGAGAGCGAAAGCAAGTGAGAGAGCAAGAGAGAGAGAGAGATGGAGAGAGAGAAAGCGAGAGAGAGCAAGAGAGAGAGAATGGAGAGAGAGAAAGCGAGAGAGAGAGAGCGAAAGCGAGAGAGAGAGAGCAAGAGAGATGGAGAGACAGAAAGAGAGAGGGATTGAGAGAGAGCGAAAGCGAGAGAGAGAGATGAGAGAAAGCGAAAGCGAGAGAGATAGAGAGACGAGAGTGAGAGAGACAGCGAAAGCGAGAGAGAGCGAAAGCGAAAGAGAGAGAGAGTGAGAGATTGAGAGCGAAAGCGAAAGAGAGAGTGAGAGATTGAGAGAGCAAAAGCGAGAGAGAGAGCAAGAGAGACGGAGAGAGAGAAAGCGAAAGTGAGAGAAATAGAGAGAGGAGAGAAAGAGAGAGAGAGAGAGAGAGAGAGAGGTGTAGTGTAGTGTACACAGATTTGGGTATTTCAGATTGCCTTTCAGAATTTTTCTACTGAACTACACTTAGCATCCATTGTGATTTATCCTTGTCTGACGATCAATGATGTGCTTTTACAGCTCGAGTTCTGGTTCTACAACCCCACGGAATGCAAAGTAGGTACAAACCGCCGTTCACTTAAAGGAAGCCACCGAGCGATACACAAAGGCTGGATAACCCAAAATAACACGTGATCTGACATGTAACAATGTAATTCCCTTTGTACACCAGAGAACAACGTCTACTCATGTGTAGAAAACACATGTGATGCAAAAATAGCACAACAAAGCCAGTCTCGTTTGGAAATAAGCAGCGCTTTGAATGTGCGCTCAATGACTACCTCTCTATGGTATTGCTTTTAGTCCTATTTTACAGTTGTAGCTTATCACGAGAGGAATATGGCTTGATGTACCCTTTGTGTGTCCGTGAACCCAAGAGTCGACACGGCAACAGAGGTTACATCAAGCCTTCAATGTTATCTCACCGTCATGTTTATCATTGACTACATTTTAGAAACCCAGTGGTGCGATGCGTTTGTTTATTGTCATATTGCCAAAGGAAACCCTGGAGGCAATTTGTTTATGATAAGGCTCTGTGCATCACGTAAATGTAAAGTACATGTTAATATACATTATGCGAGGCTATTTCACTGTAAAGAGCTTGAATCCTCGAAGACGTGTTGACTCAGTTGATGATACGCAATCTCAACTTGAAAACTATCTCATATACTCAAATATACCTTATTAAGTAAATTTTAACGTAGAAAGGGTGTGTTTTCAGAATGTCTTGGCAGAGTTTCTCGAAGGCAAACACGACGGAATTAATGCAGACGCCTCACAGGTCAGTTCTTCACCTGATATGCTTTCAGTGATCAAGGACCTGTAATGATCACTGCTCCAATGTTTGCTTTGATTCGCGAGGTGCTAAAGACGTCTCTTGATCAGGTGCTACTCGACCTGTTTGTTTGTTCTTTAAAGACACAATGTAAGTTAATTTATAACATGAAGCCGAGTATCATAGACTATAAGTCGAGTTGAGCAAAATAAAACAGAACTGAATCAGTTCACAATTTACGACTTGTCGCTTACGGAAGAGGAGACTGGGAGTAGTGCTGAAATCGGCCTTTGCACTGTGTCATTGTTTTGTGACGTCAGTGCAATCACTGTATGAACTGATCAGTGGATTGTTGCACGAGCAAAAAAGCGTAGATTGTCCAACATGCTTGTACATGCATGTACACAATTAAATGAAGGGTTTAGAAAAAAACATATTTTGGAAAACGTTCAATACTCTAAATACAGACCATAGGACATCCTGAGTGTGTCTCAAAAGTGAAGATTGAGAAACCATTTCGCCCACCAAGCATAACAACACACATAAATGGGCACACACTGAACTCTGTAATACAATGTCAGTTGTCATGCATGGAAAAACAGCGTCTGCTTTATTTGACGCGGGAAATTTGCAAAATGTTTTTGTTGTTGGCAACAATAATAACTGATGCTCTAGATTTAAACTGATACGAGAGTCCCCGAGGAACATTTTCTTTGTTCAACCTAATGAATTCCGTGTTTTCTATACACAGGCGTATGCATCGCAGCTGATTCACCACCATTGCGTGGGCTACACCACCGCCTACCAGGATGGCAAGTTGAAGGTGCATGGACCCCGACACGTTCGTAATGCTGCCTGTCTCTGCCAGTACATTGAGGAGAAGTACTCTGAGGGAGGGATACTCCCACTGGAGGTTGTGTGATTGTCTGTACATTGCGGAGAAGTACTCTGAGGTTGGGATACCCCCACTGGAGGTTGTTTGATTGTCTGTACATTGCGGAGAAGTACTCTGAGGGAGGGATACCCCCACTGGATGTTGTTTGATTTCTTTACATTGAGGAGAACTCTGAGTGGGAGATGCCCCCACTGGATGTTGATTAATTGTCTGTACTCTGGGGGTGGGATATCCCCACTGGAAGTTGTTTGATCATCTGTACATTGAGTAGAAGTATTCTGAGGGAGGGGTACCCCCACTGGATGTTGTTTGATTGTCTGTACATAGAGGAGAAGTGCTCCGAGTGTAGGATACCCCAAGTGGATGTTGTTTGATTGTCTGTGCATTGAGGAGGAGGACATTGAGGGTGGGATATCCTCACTGGATGTTATTTGTATTGTGTACGGTTTACCATTCCAGAGTGATGTGTCTGTCTCACATGTTCACGTAGAAAGATTGTTTGCATAATTTCGCCGTAGGTTCAAAATGGAATTCCCGGTCGTCAACATATTCACCACCAACCGAATATCTAAGAACGCACACTGGAGCTTATATTGTTTCAAGATTAATAACTATCATGCTGAAGTGTAATGTTATCTGAAATAACTTTGTTCAAACTATTTTGAGTTTTATTTGAAATACTCTCAATACCCAGCGTGATACTGAGTTATCACGTTACAGCACTAAAACTGTCTGATACCATCCCTGTTATGGTAAGTGGTACATTTGTAAGTCTCAAGTACCAGCTGTACCATTATTTTGAATTTATTTTTGTCTATGTCGAACCTATAAATAGTTGGATTCAATGCGTTCCTTCAATCTTTTATGTTTGTCTGTACCATGACAGACCTGTATATAGTTGGCTTCAATGCTTTCCTTCAAACTTTTATGTTTGTATTTGCCATAACAGACCTGTAGACAGTTGGCTTCAGTGCATTCCTTCAATCTTTTATGTTTGTGTGTATCATGACAGACCTGTAGATAGTTGGCTTCAATGCTTTCCTTCAATCTTTTATGTTTGTGTATGCCATGACAGAACTGTACATTGTTGGCTTCAGTACGTTCCTTCATTCTTTTATGTTTGTGTGTACCATGACAGACCTGCATGTACATAGTTTGGCTTCAATGCGTTCCTTCAATCTTTTATGTTTGTGTGTACCATGACAGACCTGCATGTAGACAGTTTGGCTTCAATGCGTTCCTTCAATCTTTTATGTTTGTGTGTGCCATGACAGACCTGTAGATAGTTGGCTTCAGTGCGTTCCTTCAATATTTTATGTTTGTGTGTATCATGACAGACCTGTAGATAGTTGGCTTCAATGCGTTCCTTCAATCTTTTATGTTTTGTGTATGCCATGACAGAACTGTAGATAGTTAGCTTCAGTGCGTTCCTTCAATCTTTTATGTTTGTATATGCCATGACAGACTCGAAGATAGTTGGCTTCAGTGCTTTCCTTCAATCTTTTATGTTTGTGTATGCCATGACAGACCTGTAGATAGTTGGCTTCAGTGCCTTCCTTCAACCTTTTTGTGTTTGTGTGTATCATGACAGACTTGTAGATAGTTGGCTTCAGTGCTTTCCTTCAGTCTTTTATGTTTGTGTGTATCATGACAGACCTTTAGACAGTTTGCTTCAGTGCCTTCCTTCAATCTTTTATGTTTGTATATGCCATGACAGACCTGTAGATAGTTGGCTTCAGTGCGTTCCTTCAATCTTTTATGTTTGTGTGTACCATGACAAACCTGTAGACAGTTAGCTTCAATGTGTTCCTTCAATTTTTTATGTTTGTATATGCCATGACAGACCTGTAGATAGTTGGCTTCAATGCGTTCCTTCAATCTTTTATGTTTGTGTGTGCCATGACAGACTTGAAGATAGTTGGCTTCAGTGCTTTCCTTCAATCATTTGTGTTTGTGTGTATCATGACAGACCTGTAGATAGTTGGCTTCAGTGCGTTCCTTCAATCTTTTATGTTTGTGTGTGCCATGACAGACTTGAAGATAGTTGGCTTCACTGCTTTCCTTCAATCTTTTATGTTTGTGTGTATCATGACAGACCTGTACATAGTTGGCTTCAGTGAATTCCTTCAATCATTTGTGTTTGTGTGTATCATGACAGACCTGTAGATAGTTGGCTTCAGTGCTTTCCTTCAATCTTTTATGTTTGTGTGTATCATGACAGACCTTTAGATAGTTTGCTTCAGTGCCTTCCTTCAATCTTTTATGTTTGTGTGTATCATGACAGACTTGTAGATAGTTGGCTTCAGTGCTTTCCTTCAATCTTTTATGTTTGTGTGTATCATGACAGACTTGCAGATAGTTGGCTTCAATGTGTTCCTTCAATCTTTTATGTTTGTATATGCCATGACAGACCTTTAGATAGTTGGCTTCAGTGCGTTCCTTCAATCTTTTATGTTTGTGTGTACCATGACAGACCTGTAGATAGTTGGCTTCAATGTGTTCCTTCAATCTTTTATGTTTGTATATGCCATGACAGACCTGTAGATAGTTGGCTTCAGTGCGTTCCTTCAATCTTTTATGTTTGTGTGTACCATGACAGACCTGTAGACAGTTAGCTTCAATGTGTTCCTTCAATCTTTTATGTTTGTATATGCCATGACAGACCTGTAGATAGTTGGCTTCAATGCGTTCCTTCAGTCTTTTATGTTTGTGTGTATCATGACAGACTTGTAGATAGTTGGCTTCAGTGCTTTCCTTCAATCTTTTATGTTTGTGTGTACCATGACAGACCTGTAGATAGTTGGCTTCAATGTGTTCCTTCAATATGTTATGTTTGTATATGCCATGACAGACTTGTAGATAGTTGTCTTCAGTGCGTTCCTTCAATCTTTTATGTTTGTGTGTACCATGACAGACCTGTAGATAGTTGGCTTCAGTGCGTTCCTTCATTCTTTTATGTTTGTGTATGCCATGACAGAACTGTAGATAGTTGGCTTCAATGCGTTCCTTCAATCTTTTATGTTTGTTTGTGCCATGACAGAACTGTAGATAGTTGGCTTCAATGCGTTCCTTCAGTCTTTTATGTTTGTGTACCATGACAGACCTTTAGATAGTTGGCTTCAATGTGTTCCTTCAATCTTTTATGATTGTATATGCCATGACAGACCTGTAGATAGTTGGCTTCAATGGGTTCCTTCAATCTTTTATGTTTGTTTGTGCCATGACAGACCTGTAGATTGTTGGCTTCAATGCGTTCCTTCAATCTTTTATGTTTGTGTGTATCATGACAAACCTGTAGATAGTTGGCTTCAGTGCTTTCCTTCAATCTTTTATGTTTGTGTGTACCATGACAGACCTGTAGATAGTTGGCTTCAATGCTTTTCTTCAATCTTTGATGTTTGTGCCATTACAGACCTGTAGATAGTTGGCTTCAGTGCTTTCCTTCAATCTTTTATGTTTATGTGTACCATGACAGACCTGTAGATAGTTGGCTTCAGTGCTTTCCTTCAATCTTTTATGTTTGTGCCATTACAGACCTGTAGATAGTTGGCTTCACTGCTTTCCTTCAGTCTTTTATGTTTTTGTATGCCATGACAGACCTGTACATAGTTGGCTTCAGTGCTTTCCTTCAATCTTTTATGTTTGTTTATGCCATGACAGAACTGTAGATAGTTGGCTTCAATCTTTTATGTTTGTATGTACCATGACAGAACTGTAGATAGTTGGCTTCAGTGCTTTTCTTCAATCTTTTATGTTTGTGTGTACCATGACAGACCTGTAGATAGTTTGCTTCAGTGCGTTCCTTCAATCTTTTATGTTTGTGTGTATCATGACAGACCTGTAGATAGTTTGCTTCAGTGCTTTCCTTCAATCATTTATGTTTGTGTGTATCATGACAGACCTGTATCTTTGCTTCAGTGCTTTCCTTCAATCATTTATGTTTGTGTGTATCATGACAGACCTGTAGATAGTTTGCTTCAGTGCTTTCCTTCAATCATTTATGTTTGTGTGTACCATGACAGAACTGTCGATAGTTGGCTTCAGTGCGTTCCTTCAATCTTTTATGTTTGTGTGTATCACGACAGACTTGTAGATAGTTTGTTTCAGTGCATTCTTTCAATCTTTTATGTTTGTGTGTACCATGACAGATCTGTAGATAGTTGGCTTCAGTGCTTTCTTTCAATCGTTTACGCTTGTGTTTACCATGACAGACCTGCATTAGACCATATCTAAATACTTCCTTTTTAATGCAAATTGTGTGAGTGGCGGGTGCTACCTGTGTAGCAGGTCAGGTTTACCTTTTCCGCTAGTTTTCAGTAATCTATTCATATCTTTTTCATCACTATGTTGCTTTTGCGCCCAAGAGACGAATCGAATTTACTGTTGATGGTGATAATTCTAGCACCAACATTATCTGATAGATTCTTTCAGCTTGTTTTGGAAACTGAACAGTCATCTTTGATGGAAAATGTATATTTAAAGATTACAAATTAAAAATTATTACCTACATGTACGAGGGCAAACATATAGGGGTTCATAAAAATCATATGTGCCCTATGATCATATCACGTCACGAGACAACAGTGTATTGTTTCCGTCATCCAGAAGGCATCGTTGACGTCATTCGATTCTTTTTGTGACGTGAGATCTGAAAGACGCCACACTAGAAACGACGTCATATTTGAAGATGATAAATTGTAGTCCCGCTGCTGTTGCGACTTTCTGTCCTTATAGATACACACTAAAATTCGTTTCGGTGTGTAGATATCTTCTTCGGTAATAAATAGAACATTATATTTGTGTTCATGTCATGCTATGTTTATGACACTCGTGCCTAAATTCAGTGTCGTAAACTTAGTATGAGGCGTACACTCATATAATATCCTCTATGATTGTCATGATTTCTTTCTGGACATATTGTGTCGGATGACTTTCAGCATGCATATTATCATCTATCAGTGCAAGATAGGTATGGTCATATAGGGAAACACTGCTAAGATGTGTTAAAGCGCCGATATCACGTCCTTGACACCATGAATATTTATCCAAGTGTTTATACTGTTTCTAATTACATTGTTATATTCTTAATGCCTATGCATGTACATATTTGTCCCGCTTAGTTCCATTGGGAACGGTTTGTATACTTTTATCTGTGTTTCAAAGTGGATAATTAATTTTTTGTACATTAGGTGAGACTTTAATAAAATATCTATCTGTCTGTCTGTCTGCCTGGCTACATCTTTTGAGGCGACCAGCTTCGGTGCAAGACTTGCTCAGGGTCTAATGCCAGGCTCTGTTACGTGCCGTCCACCCTAAATATACCAACCCTTCTCAAAAAAGAAAAAGAAAATCCTTTTGGCTGGCACACTAGGCAAAAATAAATGTTTACATGAAAACGAATGTCTTTACGAAAGTTTTAATCATGTCCTGAGACTGGGCAAAAAGGGCCCTCGTGTCTTGTCTTTTACTGTCAAATATAACTTTCATTATACCTTTTTTTAATTGTTTTTAGTGTGTTTGCGTTTTTGTTGTTTCTCCTGTTTCTTTGGGGTTGGTGTAGGCTATTTTCTTGGCCATCAGGTCTCTAGAACCAAGCATCTAGAACAATCAATCTCTACTGACTTTACTGTGTATTAGAATTTTGTGTGTACATTTTATAAATACTTGTGATGATTTCATGTTTAAATAGTTGTAACCGTAAGTGACTGCCTCAGTGGTCTAGTGGTAGAGCGTCCGCCCGGAGAGCGGGAGGTTCGGGGTTCGATCCCCGGCCGCGTCATACCAAAAGACATTAAAAGATGGTACTTGTTGTTACCCTGTGTGGCGCTCGGCTTTATGGGGTTTAAACAAGGACTGGTCGACTGGGAGTCAGTATACTGTGTCTGAGTGGGGAATTCATGTTAAACTGCGATAAGGTATCTCAGTGGCCTAGCACTTTAAATCGGCATCAGTCCGGACTGGTACAAGCAGCCACACACACACACACACACACACACACACATCGCTATATAAGTGCAATAATCTTGAACGCGACGTTAATCCCCATTTCACCTCAGCTTCTAACAATAAGTAATCGTTTTTTCTTTTAAAATATTATTTGATTCACATTAAAAATGGTTGGAATAGGATAGAAAGAATATTTGGAGAACAATATTTCTTCTTTCTCAATGAGTCTGGTCCAAGGTAAAGAAATTAGACCTGGTAGAGGTGGTGAGGTGAAATGAGGTTTAACATCGGATTCAAGATTATTGCAGTTATATAGCCACGTGCATGTGTGTTTGTGTGGCTGCTTGTACTTGCCCTGACTAATATAGTGCTAGCCCACTTACTCCGAGCCGACCTGTCCTTGTTTTATCCCCTTAATGACGAGCGCCAGGCAGGGTAATAACAAGTACATCGGTATGACGCGGCCGGGGGATAAAACCACTGACCTCCTGCTCTCCTGGAAGACGCTCTATCCACTAGGCCACTGAGAAGGCGGCCTACAACCATGTTAGAATTTGAAGCCAATATTTGTGTCAGGCAAATGAACGTTCACATACCATCAGACATTTCACACTGGGACCTAAAGACAACAACAACACATGTCTTTGTTTTTGTTTTTTTATTCACACCTGACCATTACTTACAAATAAATGTATAATTAAATATATTTTAAAAGGTGACCTTATTGTGTCGGGAAACATCCATAAGCTAACTGCTTTTTAAAAGGCCGTTTGATTCTGATAAGATATAGCTCTCTTATAGTTCAAGCCAGGTGATCATGAACCTTCAGAGTGGTGAGTTCTAAGATCTCGGAACAGCGCGCGTAACATTCGGAACATAATTACTGACTTCAATATCTCGAAAACGAAAAGTAAAACCAGGCAGATCCAAATGTTGAAGAATAATTGAGCGATTGTTTTTTAAAGCTGTATTATACATTGTCATCTCAGTCGGGTCTTCAATCAATGAGTAATAATTTCTCCTACACCAAGCATAGATAAAACTGAGCTGGCGAAGGCGTCCATATTGACAATACTGCCTAATCATTTAAGAAATAAACGCAACTGATTGGCCCAAAACACCACACAATCTGTTTGATTTGGTGGTCAAGGTCCAATTTGGTTTGGACAAGGGTTTGTCAGGTCCATAGCTTATAGAGATATCGAATTTAATTGTATTTCAGTAAAAACTATATTTTCCATTTCTTTTCAATTTAATTTATAAAAAATTTCTACCAGGAAACGTGCAGGTATAACCACCCAGGGAGAAGCTCATCGTAAACAATCACCCAGTCAGTCAGTGAGGCAGGCACTGTGAGAACAATCAGACACTGCCTGAGTCTGGCACTGTGTAAACAATCACCCAATCAACAGTCCCTGACTCGGGCACTGTGAGAACAATCGACAAATTAACAGTCCCTGAGTCAGGCACTGTGTGAACCATCAACCAATCAACAGTCCCTGGCTCAGAAACTGTGTGAACAATCAACCAATCAACACTCCCTGACTCAGGCACTGTGTGAACAATCAACCAATCAACAGTCCCTGGCTCAGACACTGTTGTGAACAATCAACCAATCAACAGTCCCTGGCTCAGGCACCGTGTGAACAATCAACCAATCAACAGTCCCTGGCTCAGGCACTGTTGTGAACAATCAACCAATCAACAGTCCCTGACTCAGGCACTGTGTGAACAATCAACCAATCAACAGTCCCTGGCTCAGGCACTGTGTGAACAATCAACCAATCAACAGTCCCTGGCTCAGGCACTGTGCGAACCATCAACCAATCAACAGTCCCTGGCTCAGGCACTGTGTGAACAATCAACCAATCAACAGTCCCTGGCTCAGGCACTGTGTGAACAATCAACCAATCAACAGTCCCTGACTCAGGCGCTGTGTGAACAATCAACCAATCAACAGTCCCTGACTCAGGCACTGTGTGAACAATCAACCAATCAACAGTCCCTGGCTCAGTCACTGTTGTGAACAATCAACCAATCAACAGTCCCTGAGGAAGGCACTGCAGGTACTCCTGATGCCACAGCTTACCATCGGGGCATACCTTCAAGAAAGCATTGCCGACCTCATCACAATGGTAATACTTATGCACATCTGTGGGATGGGCACGGTAGAAAATTCTATCACGGTCAGAATTCCCGCAGGGGTTAAAAGAATGGTCGGGCATGGTCGGATGGGGGACAGGCTTTTCGGTGACCAGGGGCCGTGCAGTTGTGGGTGGGACTACTTCCCCGCGGACGCAGGAGTTTACGTTGGGGTCGCGGCTGTAGATGTAATGGGGGAGACACTGGAAGAAGAGCGTTGGTAGACTGGCTCTACACAACACAAATTTTGTCTGGTCGGTGGTGTCTGGCATGTATGCGACGGAACCGGCTGGGCAGCTGACCGTCAGGGTGTCTGAAAAACGACGATGTATTGTGCCATAAATTGGAGCTAATATTTTGGGGACATTTTATCCTGTCCTATATTTTGGCACAAATCGTATATTGATAATAATGTGGTTTTATATTTCGTTAGATTCCATACACCAATCTTTAACATCATTACTCCTGTCAATTGATCAGTTTTGAGTACAAAGAAAGCCACAGGCAATGTGAGCTATGTTAAAGTACTTACATGGATTTAACACTAAGTACGCCGTTCTCCCCGACAGGGCGTCGAGACATGACACTGGGGCTGCACTGCTCGCAGACCGGGTTCCTTGAAAGAACGATGAGCATAATGTGAGTTAGACTTAAACACACAATGTCATTTAGAAAAGTGGTCAAATGTAACAAATGTTATATTTGGGATAACACTTTCCTAGTAAAGTAAAGAATCTCGTACTTTTTTGGGTTGAGTCCCGTCCCGGATTCGAACCCACACTGCCAGAGTGGGGCATCTAATCGCCAGCACACAAAGTTAGCGATCTAACCCACTCAGCCACCGAGGCTTCCACAAAAAATGAAAGTCCACTGGTAGTGGTTGAGTGGGTTTTTCGCCTTTTGGAGCCGTGCCATTTTACACTTGTCAGAGGGGTAAACAAAGTACGTGATCTAGACTACCAATTGTCGTACCTTCATTTTGTGGATGCCTCCGTTAATCAGGACTTCGCTAGACCGGTAATTCACATTGATAGGCTAATACTGCTAATACTGGGGAGGCCTATCTACAAAGAGCTTTTTAAACCGACTCATTTCGTTGCCACCTGGCTTCGGAAATGTTGTTTTAACAAAAACAACTGGCACAGAACACAAATATTACTTCGATGGCACACCCTTTGTATACGCCATGGCGCTCAGAAAAACGACAGTATAGTTACGCTGCTTTTATTGTTTACATTCGGAACACGCCTATTGACTTCGTTTTCAAGAAACAGAAATAAGGTATTCAGGTCTGAATGTTCCGTTCATTCGTGCCTATAATGTCGACGCCTCGAAAGTAACTGGCTGATTAGAAGGATGACCCGAGGCAACCTTCTTTGGAGGTGTCATCGTATCGTCATGCAGAGGAGTATGTTATCGGAGTTTTGTTGTTTGTTTGTTTGTTGCTTAACCCCGCACTCAGCAATATTCCAGCTATATGACAGCGGTCTGTACATAATCGAGTCTGGGCCAGACAATCCAGTGATTGACATCATGAACATCGATCATCACAATTGGGATCGATGACATGCATCAACCAAGTCAGCGAGCCTGACCACCCTATCCCGTTAGTCGCCTCTTACGACAAGCACAGTCACCTTTTACGGCTGTTCTGCTGTTCTACCCCGGATCTTCGCGGAGTAACAGGGCTTATTTGAATAACATTGCTTCTTTTACTTACTGGAATCAAGTTGTTTAGAAGCGGTGTAGAAATTGTGTGGAGAATGGGGGTCATCGCGGAAGTATTTCTTGTAGAAAGAGCCTTGATTCTCCACACCCTGAGGGAGGGACTCGGTAATGGTAGACAGGTAGAGAGCAGCAGCGAGCCCGGAGTACAGAGGCTTTCTGAGATCTGACCACTGAACCGTGCTCCAGTCGATGTTGAACAGAGACCTGACTTTACCGATCAGGTCAGTGCTTGTGGCCGAGCTCTTGATCTGGTTGAATTTGTCCTGGTCAATCTGAAGGACATATACAGGGTCATTTTTACTCAGTCATTGATATTGATGAGGCTATAGGGAGGAAAAATACTGTCGGAAATGCTAGAAAAATGCGCTTCCGGCTTCATTTAATAAATACAAATTATAGGGTTATGAAAATAGCATATATGAAAATCTACCTAATCTGACGTATCCTAACTGACACTGTGATTATATTCGTCTGTTGTCATGCAAATGTGGTAATTAGGTAATTACCTCCTAACACCTGTCCCTCTTTGATGACCTCACACCGGCCCGTGCATTCTCGCAGGTGCAAATGTCATCTGAGTTGGTCTTTATTATGGGTAAAATGTGTGAAGCCCATTTCTGGTGTCCCCAGCGGTGATATTGCTGGAATATTTCTAAAAGCGGCGTAAAACCATACTCACTCACTCACTCACTCACCTGTGACACGAAGGTTGCCAGTCAGCCTGCAGGATCCGCATTTTACCACATTAAACTGTCACGCGGTGTTAAACACAACTCACTCACTTTCTGAAAGACGATATTGTATTCTTTTGTGCTATATAACATTTTCATGAAATTGACAACATTTAAGAAACAAATCTTATATTCCTGAACGTACTCTCGTCCATTAAGTGAGTGAGTGAGTATGGTTTTACGCCGCTTTTTTAGCAATATTCCAGCAATATCATGGCGGGGGACACCAGAAATGGGCTTCACACATTGTACCCATGTCGGGAATCGAACCCGGGTCTTCGGCGTGAAGAGCGAACCCTTTAACCACTAGGCTACCCGACCGCCCCTCGTCCATTAAGATAAGGTGAATCAGTGAGTTTGGTTTGTTAGTATAGTACAGTTATATCATGGCGTGCCACCTTCTTTGTGTGAGGAAATATTGAAGTGATTCAGGTTTCAAATGTTTTCCGTGAAACCAACGAGCACGGATATGGTGCAGACAAACCTAGAAACATGAGGTCGGAATCGACCCCATGATCATAGGCTTCTGGCATAGCAAAGGGATGCAACTCCTTAGACGACTAGGTCACCATGTCCTGATGAGCCCCATTTAGGGCGCAGCGATCACGAGACGCCTCTCTCAAGTGCCCTTCCTGACAACGCATACTTTTACCCAATTATCACTACAACGAATGCTACTGTATCTATGTACATGAGAACTGCACCTCATTGCCAACGTGACCGCACGACCCCAAGATGAAGCCATATCACTATATGCACAACGTTTTTATGATTTCAAAACGTAGTTTTAAGATAAACATGTTTTTGATTTATTAAGCAAAAAAACCCAACTCTATTATACAAGGTACGATTACATGTCATTTTGACATAAGTGATAAAAAAATTCGAATTCAGATTTAAATGTCAACAAATGTTAAGGAGGAATTCAATTCCAGTTATGTACAGTAAACTACGTTTATAACGAACACGCTTATAACGAACTTATCTTTTAGTCCCGACCATTTGTTGTATAAATGTTGTATATATGCTTATAACGAACAACGGTTATTACTAACTAATATTAGTGGTCCCTTCGAGTTCGTTATAACCGTAGTTTACTTACCTGGCTACCAGTTCGGTATTATCTAATTTCTATTGATCTTTCAATTACCATCATAACTTTGGACGCAAGATCGAACGATCGACATATCACAACTATCCAGCAATAGCACTGCACCAATGACAACGTAATATACAGTAAAACTATGTTTACAACGAACACGCTTTTATCGAACTTATTTGGTGTGTCCCTGCCATTTGATATGTATATATGCTGTATATATGCTTATAACGAACTTCGGTTATAACGAACTAGAATAACCAGTCCCTTTGAGTTCGTTATAACCGTGGGGGCACGGGTGGCCCAGTCGTCTAAGGCGCCGCGATTCGCTGTGCAGAGTTGCGTCCCTTGGTCACGCCAGAAACCTATGATTGGGGGTTCGAATCCCGGTTCGCCCCGATTATGTTTCTAGGTTTGTCAGCACCATACCCGTGCTCGTGGGTTTCACCGAAGTGGTAAACGTCTGAGACCTGCATCACTTCGGGCTTTCCTCCCACATTAAGCTGACACGCCGTGATATAACTGGAATACTGTTAAAAGCGGCGTTAAACCCCACTCACTCACTCACTCACTCACTCGTTATAACCGTAGTATATTGCATACTGAACAAAAACGGTTAGGGGCAATGAATATTATATATATATTTTTGTTGTTGTGAAGAGTTGTTTCTTTGAATATATACAGTATATACACTTGTTTCGTGATCCTTTTTTGGTTCAGTATGGATAGTTTCTATCAATCCCACACTGGATTATCGATAGTTTCGATAAACTTGATGAAATAAAAACGAACAGGTTGACACCACTATGAATACTTCACTATTCGGTTTTCTACAAACAATATTGATAACTTTACATATATAGTTACATATTTATGAGCTAGGAGAGCTGCTAGCATCCTCACAACCTTACTATTGAATGAGACCGCCTGCGTGGTCCAGTGGTAGAGCGTCCGGCGCTCGGCATTAAAGGGCTGAGTGGGGTATTCATGTTAAACTGCAGCATGGTATCTCAGTGAGCTAGCACTATAAATCGGCATCAGTCCGGACTAGTACAAGCAGCCACCCCCCCTCCATTAGCAGTTAGATGACCATTCAAAGAGACGTCTTAGTTTCACCCATAGCGTTAATTTTAACATCTAAAATTAAACTGTTAACAGGCACTAAAACAACAAGCATAGTCTCTTTTAACTGTCGCAATACTCGGGCGATACATAAACTCTCCTATTCGTCCCTTACACTATTCAAATAGTCAAATTGTTCCTATTAAATACGTCCTCTTATAAAGTCTAGACCTATTCTTGAAAGTGCTCAAGAACCATGGAGCCTTAGTCAGGAGCCACAGGAACTCAATGATAGCGTTTATAGCATAATATATTCGTATAGAATAAAATCACACCCTTCTATATACATATACAGTAAAGTACGGTTATAACGAACTCAAAGGGACTACTTATTTTAGTTCGTTATAACCGTAGTTCTTTATACGCATATATACAGCATAACTACAGCAAATAGTCGGGACCAAAACAGTAAGTTCGTTATATCCGTAAGTTCGTTATAAGCGTGTTCGTTATAACCGTAGTTTACTGTGGTCACCCACCTGCCAGATTCCGCCATCGTAGCCAGCTCTGTAGGTATTGGCGTCTGTCCCATCATGGGACGCCACATAAGCCAGGCGTCTGAGGAACAACAGGTCATCCTTGAAGAGGCATGAGTCTCGGATGAGGTTAGATACAAACTCCACGGCATTAGAACCAGTTCCGCCTGGTACCAGCACCTGGTCTGGAACCTGGCTCCAGGCTTGGCCCACAAGGAGGAGGAACGCTACAGCCGCGAACATCAGGACTTGTTGGAGACTCGGGACGCTCTGGGAGGGACTGAGTCATGTCTTCTACATATTTGACTTTGGGGGAGGACGCTGTCACACGTCTTATCGCACATACCGTCGTTATGCTAGGGTCATATTTATTACTCTGTAAGCAGGTGGTGAACGACATAGAGAAATGTTTGTTTTAAAAAATATATTGTTACCGTAGATACTTATATATTACCCATATTTTGTTTTCACTTAGGATTGTAATATGGTAATTGCTGGTTACGTTACCTATTTCATAATACTAATTATCTTCAGTCTGGGGGAATGTGAGTTGAAACGATATATCAGTTGCATACTGAACACAAAAAGTTAGGGATCGTAAATATTTTTGGGGATATTTATCATTAACTTGTGCGTGCAGTCTTCATTTCAAAAAGGGCGGTCGGGTAGCCTAGTGGTTAAAGCGTTCGCTCGTCACGTCGAAGACCCGGGTTCGATTCCCGACATGGGTTCAATGTGTGAAGCCAATTTCTGGTGTCCCCCGCCTTGATATTGCTGGAATATTACTAAAAGCGGCGTAAAACCAAACTCACTCACTCACTCATTTAAAAAATATCTCCAACAATACTAAACATGCCTAAACGTTTTTTGTTTATTATATACCAGTACATGACGGAGGGTACATTGGTGGACGCAGGATGGGGATGAGGGTTTAACTGAGTTGGTGAGTTGGGATGGCGCTAATTTGAACAGTATTCCAGTTATATCACGGCGTGTCAGCTTAATGTGGGAGGAAAGCCCAAGTGATGCAGGTCTCTGATGTTTACTACTTTGGTGAAACCCACAACACGGGTATGGTGTGACAAACCTAGAAACATAATTGGGGCGAACCGCGTTTCGAGCCATCAATCATAGAATTCGGGTGTGCCAAAGGGACGCAACTCTGCACAGGGAATTGCGGCGCCTTCGACGACTGGGCCACCCGTGCCCCTGACATTTTAATGATTTAAGGACTGATTTAGAATTATTTCTTCTTAAAAGAAGTATATGATGAGAAGCCTTAATACACTTGCAAAACACTTGTATTTGTGCAGGGATAATAAATATGATATGAACAAAATAAGTGAGGTTTTGGATTACACTAGTCAAAACTGTTTGAAGACAAAAATCAACATAGGCCTTGGTAATATTAAAATATTCATTTGTTCATAATCATAGGATGTGTAAATGATGATGTTTCTTTAGGTAAACTTTGACAACATGAATGATTGTATTATCCCATAATATGAAACCTATGTCTTAAAAGCACACTTAAAATATATTTCTCGTCAATCTGCACATAACATTATTCTGACTTCGGTCTGAAAATATTCGAGTTTGGACCAGGCAAACCAGTGATTGACATCATGAGCATCGGACCACGCAATCGGAATATGGTGACATGTAATGAAACACGTCACCGAGCCATCTGGTTGCCTTTAACGACATTCATAGGTTGCTGGGGACCTATTTTCCTACCCGGAATCCCCACGGGCCATGTGTTTGGTGTGTGTTAACAAACGTTTTAATAGTGTATGACCATCACACAACGATTGTGCATCCGTATGTATAATTGTTTAACGATTGGGTGTGTGTGTCGCAATCTGGTTGAATTGAGACCGTCTCCGTGGTCCAGTGGTAGAGCGGCTGCCCGGACTGCGGCAGGTCTGGGGTTCGATCCACGACCTCGTCATACCAAAAAAACGATAAAAGTTGGTACTTGTTGGGTATTCATGAAAAACTGCGGTACAGTATCTCAGTGGGCTAGCACTATTAAATCGGCATTTGTCCGGACTATTTAAACAGTTACACACACACACACACACACACACACACACACACACACACACACACGTGCAAGCATGTCGCTATTTTAGAGCAGTAATCTTGACCGCGACGTTAAACCCCATTTCACCTCATCTGACCTCTGATTAATTGAAAAACATTTCAAAAAGGCTTCGAAGCAAGTACTACGTGCGATTCGGTTTGACGAAAACAACAGAAGACTTATAATCATTGTGTATCAAAACAACTCTTAGTTGTTTACATTACTGGCTTCATCATTTGTTTCTGTCACTGACTTCACCGATGATTGTCATCACTACCCTTGCGTGTACACAACAGGCTTCTCTACTCCAGTATAACAGTATCTACTCTACTGTATAAACATTGCCTTAATCTGGATTGTCTGGTCCAGACTCGATTATGTACAGACCGCCGGCATATAGCTAGAATATTGCTGCGTGCGGGGTTAAACAACAAACAAACAAACAAACAAACAAACAAAGCATTGGGCAGTTGCACAGATTGGCTGTAACATATGTACCACAAACTATCGTTTTGAAGGCGGTGGGGGTAGTCTAATGGTTAAAGCGTTCGCTCGTCAAGACGATGGTGGAGCCGCCGGGATATTGCTGGAAACCATACTCACTTACTCACTCCTACCGAGAGCCATACACCAACCTCTTGGATGTAGGAGTGAGTGAGTGAGTTGGGTTTAACGCCGCTTTTAACAGTATCCCAGTTATATCACTGCGTGTCAGCTTAATGTGGGAAGAAAGCCCGAAGTGATGCAGGTCTCAGACGTTTACCACTTCGGTGAAACCCACGAGCACAGGTATGGTGCTGATTATCCTAGAAACATAATCGGGGCGAACCGGGATTCGAACCCATAATCATAGGTTTCTCGCGTGTGTTCAAGGGGCGCAACTTAACGTAAAGCGCCTGGTTATAATTGTTGCATTATACAATCTCGATAAACATGATGTGATAACAGATTTGCGGGTTTTTTTTAGCATTCGATGTCCGTAACTTTTAGCATTTGAAACCTCTGGTTAACGCCATCGGTATCAAATGGCTTGTCAACTTCATGTGAGAGACGCCCCCCCCCATCCCCCCCCATCCCCCCCCATCCCCCCCACCCCCCCCCCCATCCCCCCCCATCCCCCCCATCCCCCCCGAATAGTCTTTGTGCCGTGCGTTGATCATTGAGATAGGAACGTCAGCAGATTGCACATTAAAAAACTTGTTTACGAAATTAGCACATATACGAAAGATTAAGTGTCAACAGCATGAAAACGATGGGTTTTGTGACGTCCAGGCACCATGAGGGTTAAAGGCGACTATGCTTGTCGGTAGACGCGACTAACTCGATCGGGCGGCCAGGCTCGCTGACTTGGTAGATGCACGAGAGACAGACGTGTTATATTTGCACAGGCCCCCGTGGGGACCTAGGGTAGAATGTGTCCCCAGCACCCCATTGCTTGTCATAAAAGGGACAAAATTGACAACCCGTTTGTAACGCGCCTTCGGACTGGTTCCATCCAAGTGGAGTGTGCTCGGAGGCAGCGATCTATCAGTCTGCTGGGTTTACATCAGTTTGTTAATACTCAGGCTGTTGTCTCCCTGCACAAGACACTAAACTCGAGCAGAGGCATCGTCAGAGACAAAACGCGTTGCTTGTCCGACATAACTGAGGACCGTCACGATATGGCTGAAATACTGCCGATGTGACGTTAAATTCTAACTCACGAGTGAGTGATGACGAATTGCCGTTGAACTAAAAACCAAGGGGTCACCAAATGTGAAAATGTTTTCAAGGAAAACACAAAAAGGCAATATTGTTCATACTAAAACACACCTTTTCACTTTCTGTCTACCAAGAATCCAAATTCAATAAAAGCTGGTCACTTCAACATCGCAGTGGAGGTATATGTACCGCATCCATTACTATGTTTCAAATGTCATACGTTCGGTCATGGAGCCAAGTTCTGTCGTGGCAAGGCGGTCGTGTGATGTAGTGGAGATCATGACAGCTCAGAGTGCACGAGTGACACGAAGTGTTCCCTGTGCAGCGGAGAGCTTCCTCCAAATCCTGACCAACTTTTGAATTGGAGTAAAACATCTTGAAAATAAAACATACAAATAATATACCTAGAAGCCAAAAAATAGTTTCATCTGCAGCTCAAACTCCTTCTTCCTCAAATCCAGTTACTAAACCCTCTAGTGTCTATGACCAGGTTATCCTTGAGGATGAAACAAGGATTCCCCAGAGTGATCCTTTGATTTCAGCATCTCAAACGGAACCGGAAATAGTGCCCGGAAGTCAACAAGTGTACCTAACCGACTTAACTTACAACAGGAAAAACGAAACTTCGAAGAACCAGGACACTCCAGCACATCAAGATGCCTTCATTTACAACCTCTGTTGAGTGAGTGAGTGAGTGAGGTTTTCCGCCGCTTTTAGCAATATTCCAGCAATTTCGCGGCGACGGACACCAGAAATTGGCTTCACACTTTGTACCCATGTTGGGAATCGAACCCGGGTCTTCGGCGTTGCGAGCGAACGCTTTAACCACTAGGCTACCCTACCTCTGTTGAGGTTCATAACCCTTACGAGCGTCTGGAGATGGATGTCACTCTCACACAACAAGTCCATGGCAGTGGACATTCCTCCTGTTGTTGTTCATCCATATATCTTATCCTTACTTAGTACTCCAACTTCTAAATGCCTCTAAAAAGTATTAATTCTCGTTTAATTATTGGTTTTTAGAATGTACATAATTGTTAGAATTTTTGTTATTAATATGTATTGTAACAAATGTCGTTTTATGACTGGTGGATGAAATTAGCAATGGAGATTGTTAGTGGCTGTATCCCACCTCCATCCCCCCCCCCCCCCCCACCACCCCCCGAGAGGTTACACAAGGTCAACATGAATTTGGTACAATCTCGTGTCTATTCGTAGAATATGTGTTGTTTGTAATCAAAGTCGGGCTAACTTTGTCAATAATAGCCAAGATAGACCGCATTTTCGAAATTATTCAACTGGGATAAATAAGAATTATCTAGAATGCTTGTTTAAAGGATTTCGCTTAAATGAGGTTTTACTGTTAAAGCTAGTAAATTACTACCAATAAATGAGTAAAAAAACATATTGCAACAAAGCGGATTGACAGTATTAGTGAATAAAAGCGGCAAGTTAATGTTTCTAATTTGAGTTAGTTTGCCATCGTAAAGCTCCATAACATCTGTACTCGATGAACAATATACCGTAAACTGCGTTGATAACGAACGCCCTTATAACGAACGGACGGATATAACGAACTGTTTTGGGGTCCTCTCCGTTTGCTGTATATATGCCTATAACGAACTACGGTTATAACGAATTAAAATTAGTGGTGCCTTTGAGTTCGTTATATCCGTAGTTTACTATACAGTGGCACCCGTTAATCCGAACGATAGCTCCTTGTAAATCATACAGGTCAACCAATGTCTAGATTAATGAATAATCGGTACGAAGTAATATCCCTTGGTAATGAACGCGTAGGTGTGTTCCCAGTAATAATAATATGTCTACAATATGTGGTGTTAACAAGGCCACAAAGTCCCACACACGTATTTGCTAAACATGTGTGATGTATAAAAAATAAAACTGACGATCAGTTACTTTTCAATATATATTGGTAAATTGATCCATTCACTGCCTTAGTATTGCTGACGTCATCGCCTGCTTGGGGCCGTAGGTGTGGAGGCAGTATTGTCTGTGTACGCGTCATGTCTCACACCGAGATGGATGGATGATTAGCCTCTTTATCTGCATCTAATTGCTGTTTACATCAGGAGTCATGACTCCAATATGTTGATGAATGTTCAGTACCCTGCGTTGTTTACTGGTTCGGGAAACTAAGTAGGTTACACATTTAGAAATTGTTTACGAAAGTAGCACTATAACGAAAGATTAAGTGTTTCTTAGCTGTTAACTGCATCAAAACGATGGGTTTTGTGATTATGTGAATATTCATTATACAATGAGTTTGGAAATTACTCGATTCTGATTGGTCAATCAGAGGTTGTCAAATCACAAAACACCCCTCTGATTGAAACAGCCGATTTGACGGCCGCATCACCGCGGAAACATATGTTCTTAGAATAGTACTTTTTTAGTCATTGTCGGTAGGCATACTTATATAATTATGTCTTCAATTACAGATTATAAAATGCACAGATGTGGTTACTACGATATTCAAAGGATGTGTGGCAATACATTTCGTGCAGACAACACGATAGAAATCTACAAATAGAAGGTATTTTAAGTTTTAGGGACAACAGAGAGCTTGGAATTTGGTGCATTTCTACATACGACTATGATGTCATATCTTTTGCGTCACAATAAGCGATATGACGTCATAATGGTTACGCGCGGTGTGTAACGAAAGCTTTGCAAAGCTTGCTTAGTTTTCTTTAGGGGACCCTACCCCATGTTAGTTTGCCAAGTTGCCATGCTCATATGCTTTCAATGCCTGTAACATGTTCAAGTGAAGTATAAACGCTGGACTCAACCCATGCCGCTTCACTCAATATATTTGCTGACACCAAAGAGTTCGCGTTTTTTTAAATCATTATAAATTAAATAAATTTAAATAAATTTAACATTATTGGAATATTGCTGAGTGTGGCGTTAAACAACAAACAAACAAACAAACAAACAAACAAACAAACAAACAAACAAAAGAGTTCATGTTTAATCGTGATACGTAGTGACATAACTGGAATACTGTTCAAAGCGGCGTTCACTCACTCAAAACAGAGAATGTTCATCTTCTTGTTGTTAGGCAATGTACGCATAGATTGAAAAAAATATGTTACACTAGTAAGCCACAAGCGAGTCATTTATATGTTTTATTTTGGAATAACATGACTATATAATAAATTTAATACATACGCATAAAGTACACACACACGCACGCACACACAGAGACAATGACCGTTCAATGACCGGTCTAATGTACGTAAACGGCTGATATTGCTTTCAGCTTGTCCTTATCCATCAACAAAAGTGTTATCAAGATGTGAAGTGATAATTTTCTCACTCTGCCCACGCGTGCCTAATTCATGACGTCATGTGGTTTCCTTTTATATTTCATAAAGGTGGGTTTTCATCCTTAGCAGATGCTCCGTGTGTCCCCATGGGCTGGTTTGCCAGTGATGAGAGCATCAGATTGTGTTTGCAGCACCATACAGGCGGAAGCACTTGGCAACTGATTACAGAAAAATATGTGTGGGTTGAACATACTAACACGCTTTGTCATCATTGTGGAAATGTGACAATGTAAAGTGAGTATTATTTATTTATTTATTTATTTATTTATTTATTTATTTATTTATTTATTTATTTATTTATTTATTTATTTATTTATTTATTTATTTATTTATTTATTTATTTATTTATTTATTTATTTATTTATTTATTTATTTATTTATTTATTTATTTATTTATTTATTCTGAAACACACCCTTTGCTTTAGCACAACGTATATTGCATATTTGGGCTCTATGATGCAGATGGGTTTGCATTACTGGTCCTTGAAATTTAAAATAATCAAAATAATTAATATAAAGGGGTCCAAGATAAACATGATTAGTATGTTGTAATGATAATTTTCTTAACTTTGATAATGTTGAAAAATATTTTTTGTTTTCCATAATTATATTTGACCTGTTATATAACATCTCGAGCATGTATGTTGCTGTGGAATTTAATAATTATGTACTTTGCGTACATTTTGTTACACAGCAAAAAATGCGTATTATTTTGCTATTCTTATATACAAAATTTGCTTATCTGCACCTGGGCCCACTTGCACAAAACCATCTTAGCGTTTAGATTATCTTAAGCCCATTTTAAAGTATGGGCCCTGAGTGCTACCAAATGAAATAGCATGGGAGACGCGCCACCGTGGTCCGGAGTTCGATCCCCGGCCGCGTCATACCAAAAGACGTTTACTTGTTGTTACCCTGCCTGGCGCTCGGTATTAACGGGCTAAAACAAGGAGTCAGTATCCTGTGTCTGAGTGGGGTATTCATGTTAAACTGCGGCATGGTATCTCAGTGGGCTATTACTATAAAATCGGCAGAGGTCCGGACTAGTACAAGCAGCCACACGCACATGCACGTCGCTATATAAGTGCAAGAATCTTGGACGCGACGTTAAACCCCATTTCATCTCTCTCCCCCCCCCCCCCCCCCCCCCCAACATAACGAAAGCAGAGCTAAGTGGCCAGCAAATCCCCCACCCTCCCACCCCACCTGTTCCTTAAGAGCCTCAGACCCTTGGAGATTCCGGGTAAGATGTTATCGTCCCTAGCTTGTGCTAAAGTTGTCCTAAGAGGCGACGAAATGGATCGGGTTGTCAGGCTCCCTGACTTGGTTGATGCATGTCATCGATCCCAAATGCGTGGATCGATGCTCATGATATTCATCACTGGATTGTCTGGTCCAGACTAGATTATTTACAAACCGCCGTCATATAGCTGCAATATTGCTGAGTACGGCGTTAAACAACACACCAATCCGAACCCAAACAAGCCTCGTAAAACAACATCCACTCACTCTACTGGCGGTGGGGTAGCCTTGTGGTTAAAGGAAAGTGGCATGTCATCGGTCCCAATTGCGTGGATCGATGCCCATGATGTCAATCATCTCTGAATTAGTTAAAGACCGACGTCGTATAGGTGGGACATTGTTGAGTGCGGCGTTAAACAACAAACAAACACTTAACAACCTTAAAACAATTCTTTTGTCACAAAATTATGAAACCTTGATTTTCTACTTAATCAGATTTTACTTTTTTTCAAGGGGGTATCAATCTAGTGTTCAACACAAGAACATGCAAGGAGGCTACATCTTGAGGTGTGAGAACATCAAACATTTAAAGTTATAAATAGCAACGTTGCTTTGAATTTGTTTCTAAACTCAAGTCATACTACGTTCACTGGAAGTGAATTCGTAATATTTGAAACAGAAGACGTGTCTGGGGCATATGAAGTCGACGACGGCGACGTTGATGGCAAGGAACGACCATCCATCCAAATGTTTACACAATAGAATATAAGAGTGTATTTTCAGACTGGAAAAGAAGACGTAGATGACGGACTTTTTTCATTTGCACCAGAGATAGACTTCTCCTGTTTGCACCGGAAGTAGACGTGTTCTATTTGCACCAGAGATAGACTTTTCCTACTTGCGCCAGAGGTAGACGTGTTCCATTTGCGCGAGAGATAGACGTATTTTATTTGTACGAGAGATAGACGTTTTTTAATTGTACGAGAGATAGACGTTTTTTAATTGTACGAGAGATAGACGTTTTTTAATTGTACGAGAGATAGACGTTTTTATTTGTACGAGGGATAGACGTTTTTTATTTGTACGAGGGATAGACGTGATTTATTTGTACGAAAGATAGACGTTATTTAATTGTACGAGAGATATACGTGTTTTATTTGTACGAGAGATTGACGTCCTTTATTTGCAACAGATGTGAACACTTAACAGTGATACTTCTCGTCATCTCCTATAAATTGAAAACCAACGTGACACTGCCCATTTGAAATTGTTGAGCAAAATCAACGAACGACATTAAATATAGAGATTTAAACATAATTATCCAGGCTTAACGCCATGACAAACACTGCGCGACTATGATGACATAGAGTAATTGGCTCAAGGCAACACAAGACTACATTAGTATGTACAAAAGGTTGTATTTAGCATTAATTGGTTGCACACACGGGTACATTACAGTAGTTCTTTGAATATGCATCAACCAGAGCTTGCATCGCGTGTATACAGACATATTAATGATGTCCAATATTCATAAGAACATATGTAACATGTAAAGAATTAATTAATTTGACATATGTACGTTACTGCAGTGATTTAATGCAATAATCACCCAACACAAATTCCCGACAGCTGTTGGTGCTTACAAGCATGAATAACGCTACCGTAAGTTGTGTCTATCCAGATCGTATATCCGGGGTCTGGCTTGTGGTCGTCGTCAGTGTTGGAAGCGTTGTTAGTTTTATCGGCGTTGTCGGTAACGGCATCATAATTTTAGCCTTCCTGAAAACAAAGTCTTTGAGAAAGCCTTGCAATGTCTTTCTGACAAATCTTGCATTAGGTGACTGTCTGTACGCCATGATCGGTTTCCCTGTGTACTTCATCACGGACTTTGTACACGACTGGTGGTGCAATCCTGTATTTTATTACTTCAGGATCTTTGTACTTGCCCTCGTGATTATGGTGTCAATTAACAATATTGCACTGATTGCACTGGAGAGATTTCTTGGTATTCGGTATCCATTCTTCTACGGAGCAAATATGACCGTTAACAGGTGTTACCTCATCGCGGTCTGTAGTTGGGTGTTTGCGGTAGCCAGGGCGATGTTCTTAGCCGGGACTTATTTCGTGAACCTGACACCAGCAGTGGCCACAGAGATGGTTATTATAGCCGTCTTGCTCACATTTACTGTCGTCATATACTCGTATGTATATGTTGTCAGTAGACGCCACTTAATGAAAGATAGAAATTTCGGAATAAAACAGGAAAGTAAATCAAAGACAGTTGTCTATATTGCAATAGTGAATGCTCTGTCTTGGGTGCCAGTCATAGGGGTTCGATTTATAGATATTGTTATTATTGACTCCCGTTACTGGCGACAGGCAACATTTTTGACCCCTTTTGTAGGAACCTGCTTCAATTTGTTAATCTACACCTATAGAATGACAGACTATAGGCGAGCAGTAATGAAAATGTTGAGGTGTGTCGTCAAGGTTTATCCAGATGCTGACATACAAGGTAATACCCGAGAGACAAATCAACAGTGGAAGCTCGATGACACACCCTGAGACCTATTGAAAATATGTCGTGTAAAATTTTGTTCGAGACAGGAGGAAGTGAGATGAAAAAGGGTTATTGTTATGTATAGAGACGTGTGTGTGTGTATGTGTTTGTGTGTGTGTGTTTGTGTGTGTGTGTGTGTGTGTGTGTGTGTGTGTGTGTGTGTGTGTGTGTGTGTGTGCGCGCGTGTGTGTGTGTGTGTCCGCTTGTACTAGTCCGGACTAATGCCTGTTTTTATAGTGCTAACCGATTCATACACCATGCCGCAGTTTAACGTTAATACCCTATACACACAGTATACTAACTCCAAATCGACCAGATCTTATTTTATATACCCCTGAGGCCGAGCTCCATCAGGGAAAAAACACTTGCGTCCTTTTATCGTTGTTTGGTATGACGCGGCCTGGGATCGAACTGCCGACCTTCAACGTTCCGGTTAGGCGCTCTACCCACTAGACCGCGGAGGCGGTCCGAGACAGAAAGAGTACTCACAGACCGCAGTTACGAAAACGATTTGACCAGGATCGTTTATTACCATTTTCTAAAACTTTTAATAAAAGAAATTCGAATAGATGAGGTTTCACAGTTAAAGATAGTCAATTATTACCAACAAATGAGTAGAAACATATAAATGTTCATAACTCCAATTTCTTACCACCGGGGTAGTATCGATCGCCTATTCAACATGGAGACGGCCATATCACACAGAGGGTGTAACCAGACCCTTATTACACCCCCTGTAGGTCTGATATGGCTTGTCAATGCATTTTCACAGGGCTATCATATCAGCCCCGGTGGTAAGAAATTAGAGTTACGTCCTGTAGTGTGTCGCCTGCTCGTCTAACTTTCCCGTGACAATGTCTACCAAACAAGGTGAAAAGGTATTGCATTCACTTGCAAATAGAAACAACCCAATGATGTTATGGTATATGATTAAGAGGTTCGACCCTCGGGCTGACATGGGGGTCTCGGGCTGACATGGGGGTCTCAGGTTGATATGGGGGTCTCAGGTTGATATGGGGGTCTCAGGTTGATATGGGGGTCTCAGGTTGACATGGGGGTCTCAGGTTGACATGGGGTCTCAGGTTGACATGGGGGTCTCAGGTTGACATGGGGTCTCAGGTTGATATGGGGGTCTCAGGTTGACATGGGGTCTCAGGTTGATATGGGGGTCTCAGGTTGACATGGGGTCTCAGGTTGACATGGGGGTCTCAGGTTGACATGGGGGTCTCAGGTTGACATGGGGGTCTCAGGTTGATATGGGGGTCTCAGGTTGACATGGGGTCAAAGGTTGATATGGGGTCTCAGGTTGACATGGGGGTCTCAGGTTGACATGGGGGTCTCAGGTTGATATGGGGGTCTTAGGTTAACATGGGGGTCTCGGGCTGACATGGGGGCTAGACTAGACCTACTGTGTCGAAATCTAACAGGCAGTAACACGTGTCAAGTCGAGATATCGTGGGTTCAAGACTTGATGCAAGTGGTGAACGATTTGCCATGATTGTGCTAAAGATGTTATATACTTGTTTGTGAGGTTTAACATCATCTCGTGTGTGTATTTGGTTATTTATTTTTGCTATGACTGTTTTAGTTATGTTGTTTTGTTTTCTAAGTTGAATGAATATTCCTCACCATCAATGTCAGCATCTAATTTACAAATCAAGACCATTTCCATTCAAGAACACATGATATAGGACAATTTCACCAAGAAGCGAACATAGCATACCACATATGCGCTATAATAATACCTAATTGTCTATTTATATATTTCTTCTTCTTCCGCTTTCCTGAGTAGTGTTCCCTTGGCAAACCAGAAACCTCTGATCGTTGGTTCGAATCCCGGTTCGCCACGATTACGTTTGTAGGTTTGTCAGCACCATACCCGTGCTCGTGGGTTTCACCGAAGTGGTAAACGTCTGAGACCTGCATCACTTTGGGCTTTCCTCACACATTAAGCTGACACTAGAATGCTGTTAAAAATGGCGTTATACCAAACTCCCTGGTATTATTATTATTATTCCCTCACTCATTATTATTATTATCATTATTATTATTAAAAATATGTTTACACAATGCGTTCAAATTTAGACGCGCAGTGTCTGTTTTATCTTATGTTTTGTTGATTTTCCTGTATTTATTTGAAATCTGTTGCACCTATTGTCAGCATGGTTTTTGTGGAATAAAACTTATCAATACTGTTTCATTATCACAGTTTTGTTGTTGTTGACAATTTTGGGCACATTTGTTTTAGCGTCCCTTAACCAGGTCAGGATCCGCTGCTTATAGTAATATAATATTCGCCCCAATAATGATTCTAGGTTTATACTCGTGCTGAAAATACACCAACGTACATTTAAAGAAAACTAAATGCTTAATTCAGATTCATTATTATATTCAAGAATCTGCGATCACCACCCCCCCCCCCCCCAAAAAAAACAAAAAAACAAAAAACAAAACAAACCCAAACAAACAAAGAACAACAAAGAACAACAAAAAACTATTTAAAAACACACACGTTTAAGGAAAATTGCAGTTCAATGTAAATATATAACTCATTTTCCAGAGATAATTCATTGCTAACAAATGGATTGATTGAACCATGATATAAGCAATATCATAGTCCTTGTCTTTAATTAATTATCGTTGAGCATCGAGTAATCCGTAATTCGAAACATACGGTTTATGTCAGGGTCATTAATTTGCCTAATGTGTTTTACGAAATATCGTGTTAATTGAGTTCAAGTTAATATTTCACTTATATAACTGACTATAAAAGTCCAGTTCCACCAGATCGTCCTCACTGGGCGACGCCATTTTGTTTGAAGCAAGTGCAAGTGATATGAATTGTGGAATCTGATTGGTCAATAGGATGGACATAGAAGGGACATAACTCGTAATAAGCCACCGTAGGCCCTTCGATCAAGCCTGGAAATTCCAGCTTAGTTCGGCAAGGGTGGAAACTGGACTTTTATAGTCAGTTATCGCCTCTGGATCGGGAAGATGGTCTCAGACACACACTTGAGCACATTAATTAAAAACATGAAAGAGTTGGAAAAGATCTGTCGAAGCCCTGTTGAGGGTACACATGCTTTGCAAATCCTGCAGTCGACCGAAATTTGTACGAATGTTGTTTACGAATAGGATGTCGACTTTCTTATGCGATATTGATTGGACTATGCACAAACTCGTTAGTCCAGCCAAAATATAACTCAGAAATTCCATTCCTCCGTAGTCTAGTGGTACAGCGTCCGCCCGGAGAGCGGGAGGTACGGAGTTCGATCCCCAGGTCGCGTCACGCCAAAATACGTTAAAACACGGTCCTTGTTGTTACCCTATCTGGCGGCATTAAGGTATTAAAACAAGGACTTGTCGGCTCGTAGCCAGTTTACTGTGTCTGAGTGGGGCATTCATGTTAAACTGCGGCATGGTAACTCAGTGGGTTAGCACGATAAATCGGCATCACTCCGGACTACTATAAGCCAGCAGCCACACACGTACGTGCATGAACGTTGCTACGAGGGGCGTTCAATAAGTTTTGCAACTTCAATATAAGACCAAGGCGCAGAATATCTTTTGCACTTTTATTTTTCAATATAATCTCCATTCACCTCCATACACTTATTGCATTAGTCCTTCAAGCTTTTAATACCACTTTTATAGAAGTCCGCAGATTGGCCCTCTAACCACGCCTCTGTGGCAGCCTTTATGTCCTCGTCATCCTGGAAGCGTCTTCCACGTAGGGCAGATTTCATTTGCCGGAACAGGAGGCTAAATCTGGGCTGTTAAGTGGGTGATTTAACTGTTCGAATCCACATTCACATATGGCGGCCTGTGCAATTCTCGATTTGTGAACCGGAGCATGGAAGGAACTTTATTACAGCGCGTTGTTCATGTTTGAGAGAATCCATGATTGTGACCACACTTAGGTGAACGAAGCCATCACATCTAACTTATTGTTGTGTCTGGAACTTGTTATGACACGTGTCAACCTTATGTTATGACTAGTGCCACAACTGCCACAAGTTGACATTGTTTGTGTAAACACAAATGCCTAAGTTGCAAAACTTATTGAACGCCCCTAGTATATAAGTGCAATGATCTTGGACTCGACGTTAAACCCAATTTCACCTTACCTTACATTTGCCTCGGAAAGATGATTAATATAACAATCTAAGGGATTGTACGTTTTTTGTTTTTTTTTAAAATAAGCTCATTCAAATATAAAAAGAGGATCCATTCAAATTATCAAGACATTTTATTATTAATGACAAAACTGCAATTTTCTTATTTTTGAACAAATCCCAACCCCTCCGAGATTAAAAAGAAAAAAGAAGAAAAAAAGGACCCCCCCAAAATAAACAAAATATGAAATATTCACAACATTAATTACAAAGTGAGACATCAAGGTCACTGCTTCAAGATATATACTACTCAAAACAAGTTAAGGACCACCCGAATCTTTCATATTGCTATAGTTAATTCGTCATGACGTGACATTAACTTAAGTTATTGGAATGAATTGCTTTAGTTAATCTGCGATGGCATGACAGATTAACTTTAGTTATATGAAAGAACTGGGTGTAGTATATGGTGTTCGAGAGGAGGGACCAAACATTTATTTGCCCCTAACACTATTTTGAAACTGGAAAAACGGTTTTTAGTATCTTCTTACCCAAATTATGCTCAAACAAAAATGCTAAAAAATTCAGCCACCGCCACCCCTCTCTTCTAAAAGGCGGACTCCTTTGTACACAAATCGTTCGTCACGTAAGTCTTCAAAAGCCATTCGGGACGCACTGAAGAGTCGCTTGATGCCAAGCTTCGCCTTTCGGACAAACCTTCACAAAAGCATCTCCATACTGATCGCACTGAATGAACTTGTCCTTGTCTGGGTGGGGGTAGTAAAACAGATCCCCTTCGTGAAGGTTCCTCTGGCAAGGGTTGTGAACATTCTTGTCGACCGTCATCTTATTTGGGTCGACAATGACATACTTATAGATGCAGGTGAGAATGCTCTGGTCCCAGATCTTCCCCTGTTGGCACGTCATGACATATCCAACATTCGGCCAGATGAAGCAGTCAATGTACTTAGTCTCGTCTTGGGGGTAGGGGATGAGATGTCCCTTGGTTTCGTCTGTGCATGGGTGGGTACTCGGTGAATGAATGCTGGGTCGAACTGACGTAGAATAGGATGTTGCTGTCGACGGTCTTCTAGTGGAAGCAACGTCAGGGTGAGCTTTGATAGTTGTTGTTGGAATGGCAGCCGGTTTTGTTCCTACTGAGAGTATGTGTGATCTACGTGACGACTTAATGATTGGGGTTGTAGTTTCAGGTGGTGTAGAAGATGTTGCTGGTGAAGTAGCGGGAATAGAAGTCGTAGTTGTGGTTGTTGTAGTAGATGTTGATGAAAAGGTGGGATTCATTTTTGTAGTAACGCGATGTGAAGGTGGAGTTGATTCAGTCGGGGGTTTAATTGTAGTGGTTGAAGCAGTTATCGTTGTAGCAGTTATTGTTGTAAAGGTCGTTGATGTAGTAGCAGGCATAGAGGTTGAAGGGCGTGTAGGTGGAAATGTTGTTATTTTCATGGTTGTAGCTGGTTGAGAAGGTGGATTTGTTGATGTAGTGGGTGCTGCAATTGTGGTGGATGCAGGTGTCCTTGTAGTAGTAGATGTGGTGGTAGAGGGTTCACCAACGATGCAGTCCATGATGTTCTGGTCGTAGATGTGATGTTTGTGACACTGGAACACGTTGTCTATGCCATTGGGTCCACATATGATGAACTTTGTCTGATCCGTGGGATGGGCTTGAAATCCTGGCTTGCCCATCAAGCATGGATTAGATATGGTATCTGCAAATACATAATACATCTAATCATGCTTACCAGCGCATAGGAACAATGATGTCTCAACCAAACCCCGACAAGCTAGTGGTTAAAGCGTTTTCTCGTCACGACGAAGGCCCGGGTTCGATTCCCCACATGGATACAATGTGTGAAGGCCATTTCTCGTCAATCTCATTAAAATCGGATCTACTTCTCGCTATATCAAAACAAAGATCTGAGGACATCCCATTACGGGTCACGTCAGAACGACCTTTCATAAGACCAATCAAAGCGTCGGTTACCAGATCATAAAAGTGACAGTCGGAATGTGTTTTCTAATCATGCAACCTCGAACACGTTAACACGGGGTATTCCGAACGACAGTTACGGCCCGTAAGACTGATTCCGTCAAAATTACCGTCTATCTCTCGCTTCCGAGGGAGAACATTTGAACGGAGGAGGCGTTGCACAGACAGTGGGAATCACTGCCATACAATCTCAACCATATATTGGACATTTCCAGAATAGTAGTTTGTTCAGTTTTCAAAATTTTAATCGAGGACTTTGTCAACAATGTCTTTCAAGCGTAGTCTGAAATGGAAGTCGCTAGGTTGAAACGAGTGCCGTAAAGCTTGAGAAAGCTGCTTTCTAATTGGCTGATGTCGACTTCTTGTTAGTCATTTCAGTGGTCAGGCAAAGTGGTGGTTCTGACGTGACCCGTAATAGGATGTCCTCAGATTTTTGTTTAGCGGCAGCGACAACTTTGATCTGATTTCTCGTGTACTTCGTCGTGATATCGCGGTAGGATTGCTTCAAGCGGCGTAAATGCATACTCACTCACTCACTCAGTGTAACAGTTGGGGAATATATTAGGATGTTACGACACGCCAATCTCACGATACTTTCATTGCTCAATACAAATTGCGATTCTAAATTGAACGTCTTTAGTGCTTGATTTTCATCATGTTCTTACGGTCCATCCGATAAGAGGCAGTTACTATCATCCATTTTATGGTCATACGTTAGTTAAGTTGGACTCGTTTCATGTTTCATTATTATATAAAATGCGGATTTTTTTGCAAAATGAAACAGTTGAAAATTGTGAAACTGTGGCCGGAAAAAATCCGGAATTGACAAAAGATTCCACTAGGATATTGAACAGTTGGTGTAGATACTTACAGTGAGTGAGTGAGGGTGGTTTTACGCCGCTTTTAGCAATACTACAGCAATATCACGGCGGGGGACACCAGAAATGGGCTTCACACATTGTACCCATGTCGGGAATCGAACCCGGGGCTTCGGCGTGACGAGCGAACGCTTTAACCACTGGGCTACACAACCGCCCCGTAGATACTTACATGGAGGTTCCACAACTGTGAAGAAGTTACGGTAGAAGTCCACCACAGAACACACCCTGGCGACGTCATGGTGAACACAGAGGACGGAGGTACCTGGAAGAAAGATCAAATCATACTGAACCAATCACAGAGCAGGAGTGAATTAACCCCAGACGTTCTTCAATTTGCTTTATCCGAACGATATTATGCAATAGATGATAAATTAAGAATAATTGAATATCCTGGATCAATGATGGCAACTTCCATGAGTGGCATAGGAAAGATTAGCGAAGTTAGGTTTCATTATCGTTATTTGGCAGCAACACAATTCTGACGAGCGGACCAAGATGACGCCTGCTTATTGCTCCATGAACATTTACGTTCACTAATATTATTTATTTGCATCTTGTTCCTGTGCAGAGTCTTTACTACATTCAGATATTTACGGTTATGTAAAAAAACATTAACTCCATTCTTGTTTCGATACTAGCGCCATGCTAAGGCTTACAAAGAATCAGATAAACCAGACATTATGACGACTGCATGCTAGACAGAATGCACGGATGGTTGCCAATACTTTTAATGTCCACGTGGGAACCATGTCCAGATTACAGCAAAGATACCAGCGTTGTTTAACGCCGCACTCCGCAATATTCCAGCTATATGACGGCGGTCTGTAAATAATTGTGTCAGCGAGCCTGACCACCCGATCCCGATAGTCGCCTTTTACGACAACCATAGTCACCTTTTACGGCAAGCATGGATTACTGAAGACCTATTCTACCCCTGAATCTTCACGGGTTCGATCACTGGATAGTCTGGTGGATTGTCTGGTCCAGACACGATTATTTACAGACCGCCGTCATATAGCTGGAATATTGCTGAGCGCGGCGTTAAACAACAAACAGACATGCAAAAACCAACAGCTTTAGTGCTACGAATGCCTGGTTACTCTGATTCTTCTTGGTCTTGGCATGGCGCTGGTATCGATACAAGAATGTTGGATCCACGTATTGGGGTGCCGTGCATTTTGATTTTCATGGAAACCATTATGGACTTGGCACCATGGTCGTCTGTTAAGCATTTTGAGACGACCAAATATATCCATATTTGTGGCACATTTTGGCCGTTAACATTAAATTTGGATACAGACTGGTGTCAAAAACGAGATATCTCCAAAAATGCATTGATCTTTCAGTGGGAAACTTTCATGAAGCATTTTCTTGTTTGTTTCATTTTAACCACCATCAAACATGTGTATACTTTCTTTTGACCGTCAGTTTAGTTTGAACAGTGCAGTTTCAACACCTACTGAGATTAGCTCTTTCCACGTTGCCAATGTTGATGGTGTAGTTACCACTGCAGCCGTTGGCGGGTCCAGACGCGGTGATGTTGAGATACAGAGGTCTGTGCTCCGTGTCGATCACTACCACGGTAGGTGTAGCCGGGACGGAGATGCTAGTGGAAAAACATGACAGGAGGTTGGTGTCGTATGACGATGTTCACGCGGTAGTTAACAACGTTAGGGAGTGAAGAGTGAGTGAGTGGGTGTGGTTTTACGCCGCTTTTAGCAATATTACAGCAATGTCGCGTCGGGGGACACCAGAAAAGGGCTTCACACATTGTACCCACGTGGGGAATCGAACCCGGGCACCTTAAGCATGACGAGCGAACGCTTTAACCACTGGACCACACACCGCCCCTTTTCAATTGAAAATGAACCATATGATAAAATCCACTGAGAGGTGTAGTTTGTTTTGCTCCTTAGTATATGTGAAGTGTTCCCATTCCCCATTTGTATCTGATACCGTACAATGTACATGTATGTCTGGAGATAAAGGGACGCTCCTACCTGTAGAAGTCGTGGCCGGCCTGGTTGGGGGTGGGGTTGATCACAGACCCGTAAACACTGACCGCGCCGTCAGTAACGGCGATCTAGGAATAGAAAACAAGCATTGGTGGCGCACCTCTGATGGCGTGTACAATGTGTTTGCTCAGTATGACGCTTGGATAGGAATTAGTTAGTGAAACAAATGGAGAAAGGTGTGGGTATAGACGTGGATGATGTGGCGTGTTTGTGTGTGCTGGTGTGTGTGTTGGTGTAGGTAGTGTGTGTGTGTGTGTGCTGGTGTGTGTGTTGGTGTAGGAAGTGTGTGTGTGCTGGTGTGTGTGTTTGTGTAGGTAGTGTGTGTGTGCTGGTGTGTGTGTTGGTGTAGGTAGTGTGTGTGTAGGTGGTGATTGTGTGTGTGTAGGTGTTGATGTGGGTAGTGTGTGTGTGTGCGTGTGTAGGTGTCTGTGTCATGTGTGTGTTGGTGCTGATGTGGGTAGTGTGTGTGTGGTGTGTGTAGGTGTTTGTGTGGTGTGTGTGTGTTGATGTGGGTAGTGTGTGTGTAGGTGTGTGTGTGTGTGTGTGGTGTGTGTTGGTGTTGATGTGGGTAGTGTGTGCGTGCGTGTGTAGGTGTTTGTGTGGTGTGTGTGTTGGTGTTGATGTGGGTAGTGTGTGTGTGGTGTGTGTGTGTTGGTGTTGATGTGGGTAGTGTGTGTGGTGTGTGTGCGTGTGTAGGTGTTTGTGTGGTGTGTTTGTTGGTGTTGATGTGGGTAGTGTGTGTAGGTGTTTGTGTGGTGTGTGTGTGTTGGTGTTGATGTGGGTAGTGTGTGTGGTGTGTGTGCGTGTGTAGGTGTTTATGTGGTGTGTGTGTGTGTGGTAGTGTTGATGTGTGTAGTGTGTGTGTATAGGTGTGTGTAGGTGTGTGTGCGGTGTTAGTGTGTTTGTGTGGTGTGGTTGTGTATGAATGGCCGTGGGATGGGGTTGGAGAGAAGGATGTTGGTGTGAGCGTGGCGTGTAGAGCGTGAGTGTGGGTTTGAGCGCGTGTGTGAGATGCGTGTGTCGGTGGCAGTGTAAACAAATAAATCATCACCATGTATATTTGATATACGCTCATATAAAGATTAGTCAGGAGGCCCCCATCCACCACCTCCTGTATCCCTCGTGATCCCCTTTCCCACCCCTTCTACCCCTATACAGATGTACATGTAGGAGTTCCCGCAACTTACCATGACCTGTGTTGTTGAACCGTTACTGTCAATCTGGTAGAGCCCACTGTTCAAGCAGGGGTAGACGTAGCGGCCGCGAGTCAGGACAGCTGGGGCTGGAAAAGCCACCATGTACTATACAGTGTAGTGACACTTAGCAGTAATCGAACGATCTGTATGGCATACATCGAGTCTCCATCGACCAGCTATCACATTTTAATTCAAATTTCCCGTTATTGAACACGTTATGGCAAACGGGGATATTCAGAAATGTATGAAAGATTTGGGACTTAACCCCAAGCTTACTACGAGCAAATGCGACCCTAACCGCCTCCATCCCACCCATTTCTGGTGGCCCCCGCCGTGATATTGCTGGAATATTGTTAAAAGCGGCGTAAAACCATACTCACTCACTCACTCCATCCCACCCAACCGCAAAGAGATACACAGACACTCATCATTGGTACCTATAGTCGTGTCACTACGATCGCGTTGTTTGTTTGAGAAGCAATTTTTTTCTGTCATTGCTTCCAACAATTTCTTCTCTAAAAGGACATTTTTGGGACATCTTGTTTCAGAACACCTGAGCAAAAATGTTTTTTTTCCATCATTTATATAAATTATTTTAGAATGTCCCTGTCCCCTTTCAGTTAGAAACATGATTTTTTTCAAAATAAGAAACATTTTTCTCCGAGCAATATCTTTTTCCCAACACCCAAAACAATGAGTATCATTTCTTAAAATGTATTTCTTTTTTCAACCCTCGCATATTAAATGGTTGTTCTATTATATACTACATTGAAATCATGAAATCATGAAAATCCTGGTTAGAATATGGTCTTCAGCAACCCATGCTTTCCGTAAGAGGCAACAACGCTTGTCGTAAGAGGCGACTAACGGGATCGGGTGGTCAGGCTGGCTGACTTGGTTAATGCATGTCATCATATCCCAATTGCGTAGAACGATGCTCATGATGTAAATCACTGGATTGTCTGGTCCATACTCGATTATTTACAGACCGCCGTCATATAGCTGGAATATTGCTGAGTGCGGCGTGAAACAACAAACAAAGAAACCAACAAACAAGAAAGCAGAAACCACTCACCCTTGCACGAAACCTCTTGGATTTCACCTACAAGCGAACTGAGTTCTCCGTATCCGGTAAGCGTCACAACATGTGTACACTCAGGCTTGTTAGCAAGGTGTCTCAGCTCGTCCGTGTCCACATCACCACCTACCCCAATAGCAAATATTGTAATCCCTTTGTTTCTGGTGCGTATTGCGGCAGGAAGAGTTTTCTTGGGAGCTGTGGATTTCCCGTCTGTAACCAACAGAATAACCTTCGAACTCCCCTCTCTGGAACCCGAATACTTTGTAAACAACGTTTCCGAAGCGTAGTCCAATGCTTGGTCGGTGTCCGTGGGTCCCTCTGACTTGAGCACTTGGTCAATTGCTTCATGGACGTCAGCGTTGTTCGTGTATTGGTTGAAATCAAACTGAGATTTGTACCCACTGCTGAAAGTTACGAGCGCTATTCGGACATCATTACGACCTATCTTAAAGTTTTTCACAACATTTTGCGCAAACTGTTTGGCTTTCCTAAAATCCTCTGGAGCAAGACTTGAGGAGGCATCGACGAGGAAAGCTAAATCAAGGTTTGTTCGTTGGCAGACTGAAAGTAATGGAAATATTTGACTTGAAAAAAAATCGACAAAACCTTTTCCATATTCATAATAAATCTCTGCCACAAACGGAGTCGACCGTTGGCACCCGTTGGCACCCGGAATGTAGGAAGTAAGTACCCTTTTCTGCTCATTAAAAATGTTTCACTTCCGACATTCAATAATTCTTGGTGGTTTGCTCGTAGGAAGCGTTCATGGATGGGGAAATACCAGAAACAAATATCCTTTTCTGCTGATCTAAAATTGACAGTTCCGACAGCCGGCTAACTTAGAGTGGAATTATATACGTATATAATTATTTTTGGTGGTTTGCTCTTGGGAATAGTTCACAGTTGGAAAGATACCGCAAAGACCAGGTCCCAGCTATGATCTGATGTTTCTCTCTGATACTCCATCATCTGGGAAAATCAGGTTAGGTCAAACATTCAATTATTTTACATAATCGCTTCCTCAAAAGCTAGAAAAATGCCATTTTGGCACATGTTAGCTGTTTTTATTATAGCAAACATTTTAGAACGTTACAATATAAGTCCGAACACGCAATTGTCTAAAGATCCTAATTTTTATTTACATAGACTTTCCCAACGATTTCTTAAGGTTCTTCACACTTCTTAAAGTATGAACATTTAGGGAACAGAAAAAGGTTCCATATCATAACTAGTGGTTTGAATAATCCCTTCATTTAATATCCAGAAATGATATTAGGTGAAAGCTATAGTGTGGCAACGTTCTGCAACCCAGCCTTACTATACCTGTGTCAAAACGTTTGGATCCTTCTGAAAAATTGTGCACTGATTGAGTGTCATTGCGGAAGTGCCTCTGGTAGAAGGTGGCTTGGTCTTTTGTTCGTTGAGGGATGTCTTCAGTTAAGGTGGCAAGGTAGAGAGCTGCTGCAAGTCCCGAGAAGATGGGTTTCCTGAGGTCTGCCCAATTGGTTATGTTCCAATCAATGCCAAATCGAGATGTTATCTTGGGGAACAGGGCTCGAGCCGAGCTGGATGCCTTGGTGATGATGAACTTGCTTTCATCAATCTGCGTGACCAAGAGTGAGTGAGTGAGCGAGTGAGCGAGCACCCCTCTCTGATTAGTGTCTCCACGTGGCCAACCGATGGATGTCGGACAACCATGGTCAACAAC
This sequence comes from Haliotis cracherodii, assembly GCF_022045235.1. NCBI lineage: Eukaryota > Metazoa > Mollusca > Gastropoda > Lepetellida > Haliotidae > Haliotis > Haliotis cracherodii. The sequence continues at coordinate 16,926,830 of NW_027266268.1, forward strand.
ACTTCCATTCAAAGAAGCAGAAATGAATATGTATACCGAAGATGTCTTTTTAGGGAATTAATAGGTGAGGCTACAGGCATGTATAATTGGATGGAGAGGTGATATTTCACACATATATAATTCGATAGAGAGGTGATGTCTCAAGCATTTATAAATGGATAGAGATTTGATGTTACAGGCATATGTAATTGGATAGAGGTGCGGTTACAAGCATATATAATTGGACAGAGAGGTGATATTTCATACATTTGTAATTGGATAGAGAGGTGAGGCTACAAGCATTTATAATCGGATAGAGATAAGATGTTACATGCTTGTCTGAATGGATAGATAGGTGAGACTGCAAACATTTACAAATGGATAGAGAGGTGATGTTACAAGCATTTATAAATGGATGGTGATTTGATGTTACAAGCATATATAATTGGATAGAGGTGCGGTCACAAGCATATATAATTGGATAGAGGTGCGGTTACAAGCATACGTGATTGGATTGGTAGTTGTCGTTACTTGAATATATTATTGAATAAGTTGGTGAGGCATTTATGTATGCTTGGATAAATAGGTGAGGTTACAAACATGTATAATTAGATAGAGATGTGATGTTACATGCGATGTATAAGTTTTAGGTGATGTTACATGCATATATAATTGAAGAAATATGTGATGTTACACGCATGTATAATTGGATGGATAGGTGAGGTTAAAAGCATACATGCTTGGATGGAAGGATGAGGTTACAAGTATACACAATTGGGTGAAGAGGTGAGGTTACAAGCATGTATAATTGGATGGAGAGGTGAGGTTTCAATCATGTATGATTGGATGGAGAGGCGGGGTTACAATGTATAATTGGAGTTGATGTTATGCATATGTAATAGGAAAGGTGGCGTTACCGACATATTAAATGATAAGAAAGGTCATGTTATGGTTCAGGTTAAAGCATATACAAAGTGTATGCACATCGTAACTCTTAAACAATTTAAGGAAGTATGTAGCACTACACTTGAAGTCATCTATGACAGGAAACATCACATAACCCTTCCATAATAATACGTGGCATTAGCAGATTAACACATCCTACAAAGTCTCTTACAGCCAATCAGTGCACAATTGTCAGAAGGATCCTAACGTTTTGGCATTGGTTTATTGGTTTGTTGTTTAACGCCGAAATCCGCAATAATCCAGCTATATGACGACGGCCTTTAGATAATCTAGTCTGGACCAGGCAATCCAGTGATTGACATCATGATCTTCCGAATTGGGATACGATGACATGCACCAATCATGTCAGCGAGTCTGACCACGCGATCCCGTTAGTCACCTCTTTCGGCAAGAATGGAATCCTGAAGACTTATTCGAACCCGGATCACTGGGCTATTACTATGTTTATCGCATACCGTAAATAATATGCCTGTTTTTCAAAAGTTACAATTATTTGTCAACAAAGCCTCATATGTGAGGCAACATCTCCTGTCTGAACAGGGGACTTGAAAGTTTAGTGTGAACACATACAACGCACTTTCCCCAGTGAACGTAATCAATGTACAATACTTCGAACAGCCAATGCTGTCAACCTGATACCTTATTGTTGTTATACAGTTCCGGGCAAAAGAAAGTATACACCTATGTTTGCTGATTATTGGATTTGATACGAATATCATAGACCTCAAGCTTCGGCGACTGTTTTCAGCGAGTTACGTTTTGATAACATTTGTAATGTTTTGATCACATCCACTTTTCAAGTTTATATTTTCTTTTGCCCGATACTTTTGTATAGTATTCTTATATATGTGCCAGTAGCCTCACGTACAGAAATAAAAGACTTGAATTGAAAACATGCACTGTTCCTTAAAAAACATATATATCCAATTATACATACATGATATATCACCTTTCTTTCCAGTAATATACCAATGTGACATCTATGCAACTATGCACTATGCAACCAATTATTTATGACTTTAAAAATAATTTAACAAAATCCAACACGCTACCTGCCATATTCCCCCATCATAGCCAGGTCTGTAGGTCTTAGCGTCTGTTCCATCGTGAGTCTCCACGTAGGCAAGGCGTCTGAGGAACAGCTTGTCGTGAGAGAAGGTACAAGATTCCCGGATCCTGCTCACCACAGCTTCGACAACCTCTTCCCCAGATGTTCCTGGAACTCGAGTCTGATCCTGGCCCAACGCCAGCCCAAGCAGACCCACCGAAATAACGAACACCGATATCATATGTACTGTACAGTGAGAACAGGCACTAAATAATGATGCTTAAGAATATTAAGAACTAGATCCTTGATATAAGACAGTAGACAGGGAAGAAGCGTACCCAGCAACATCAGCATCTGTAATTGATGTAAGATAAGTACATCTCTTCCAGGAAAGACATAATGACTAAGAGGTGACTAACAGGTCAAGCGGATACCTGTTATATCGCGAATCTGGTCGTGGGATTGTTCTGAGTGGGCGCAACCTAGGTAACTGGGGTGTTCGAAGCAAACATGTGTAGCCATTGCGGATTAGCACAGTTGATGTCATGGTGTTCTCATAGGGACATTTCATTGTTCATAGTCTCATGGCTTTAAACACCCTTGATGACAAGGACTCGGTGCAGTGTGCGACAACAACGAGAGACTGTGTACACGTTGGAGGAATGTGTATGTGGTTGTGTATGACAAACTGGTAACTCCCATCATTAAATTGATATGGAACGCAATTTCTCTTACAGAGGGAAAATTATGGAATACTGTAAGGGACATTCTCGCGATCTCGACCTTTGGAAACGAGGTAAATATGCCCAAAGAAAATGCGAGATCGCGAGAACGCGAGATTTGGCGAAAATCTCGCGTTCTCGCATTCTCGTGTTTTGGGCATATTTACCTCGTTTCCAAAGGTCGAGATCGCGAGAATGCGAGATCGCGAGAATGTCCCTTACAGTATTCCATAGAAAATGGCTTCCCGGAATACGTGCCAGTTGGAATGTGTTCACGTCATGTTCCAACACAGAACTTAAAAACAGATCGGCGACGAAAATATTTTCTGATATGATTAATGCGTATATAGGGGTTGGTTTTGTTGGAAACGTCAAATAATGTGGTCACTGTTTCAAGAAATTCATTCTTTCTCTGACAGAAGTCGTCGATTTTTTAAATACATATTTAAGGGCATCAGGACGCTCATAATAAATACGTTTTTGTATAACATGAACGCAGCATGTTCATGCATGTAGTCAGAGCTGATTAGACCCGTGAAGACCCGGGGTAGAATAGGTCTTCAGCAACCCAATGGCGACCATCCTTGTCGTAAAAGGCGACAGACAGGATCGGGTGGTCAGGCTCGCTGACTTGGTTCTGGTTGAAGCATGTCATCGATTCCCAATTGGTGGATCGATGCTCATGATATCAATCACTGGATTATCTGGTCCAGACTCGATTATTTACAGACCGCCATCATATAGCTGGAATATTGCTGAGTGCGGCGTAGAACATCAAACAAACAAACCAATCAGTGCCCATTAAATTAGGGATGAGATGGCCCAGCTCGGTGACTAGACTGATTGCGTGTCATTGTTAGCCGTAGACGTGGCATGTTGCTCATGCTTTCAGTCACTGGTTTGTCGGGTCCAGACTCGATTATTTTTTGGACCCTGTGATATAAGTGGAGTATTGCTAACTGTGTCGTCTACAACAAACTCAACATTAAATAGAGACGGCCCAGTGGCCATTCACATATGGAGGTGCTCGCAGTCGTTGATCCAGTGCATCCCATAAATGTTCGATTGGGTTTAAATCTGGAGAGCCGGAGTGCCAGGCAGGACCTGGATGTTGTGATTCCTGGAAAAGGCTATTGTCAGTCTTACAGTGTCGAGCATTGTCTTGTTGGAAAATGCCTTTCCCTGGTTGCATAATGGGAAGGACGTGTGGCCAAAGAATCGCTGTGCCTTTAAATTCCCCAGAACGTGCACCAATTCTGCTCTTCCAGTGTAGGAGATGGCTACCCACATCATTACACTACCACCACCAAATCTATCCACTTTCTGTGTGCAGTCTCGTGAATAACGTTTCCCTCGGCGCCTGTAAACACGACGTCTACCATCCGCACGACGACGCATAAAACATGACCGTCTCCATCGCAGTTGTGACCATACTCTGTGACCTTGACATCCTTAACGCCGCAGCCGACGATGCAGGTCCGCCAAAATGACACCTCAAACTGGTCGTCTAGCGATAAATACCTTCAGCGCGTAACCGGTTCCACACTGTTGGGCTGATATCCAACGCAAATCCAGTATTGTTGAAGAGTTGGCCGTAGTGGTTCACGTGAGTGACGTAGCTGTATGAATCTGTCCCGCGCTCTAGTAGTGATGCGTGGTCGACCGGATCTAGGATGGTCCCGTGTTGTCCCGTGTGTATGATAACGGTTCAACAGTTTTGTAATGGTGCTTGGTGCTACGTGGAAAAAAACCCCTGGCTACAGTTGAAGACGATTTTCCTGTCCTGTTTCCAGTCGGCCGATGGTGTTGTCGCACTGGGCTTTCGTCAGTCGTGGCATGTTTTCGCTCTTCAGTTGCTGTAAGATATGTGAGGGCATGTAAACAAAAACCCAATGTTTTAATAGCCTAACTAGTGATGTTGCATTTGCATGTTAGATTGGTGTGTTTCGGCGCAAGGTTCTCACGTGGTTGTGTGTTTACGATTTTTCCATCTTTTTATCAAATCTCTGCAGTACCTCATTCTTTCGACACAAATCAATCCGTGCAGACATTACCAATTCATTTTGGGACCCGTGAATATTCCGGGGTAGAATAGGTCTTCAGCAACCAATACTTGCCGTAAAAGGCGACTATGCTTGTCGTAAAAGGCGACTAACGGGATCGGGTGGTCAGGCTCGCTGGCTTGGTTGATACATGTCATCGATCCCAATTGCGTGGATCGATGCTCATGATGTCGATCACTGGTTTGTCTGGTTCAGACTGGATTATTTACACAGACCGCCGTCATATAACTGGAATATTGCTTAGTGCGGCGTTAAACAACAATCAAACAAAACAAACAATTAATTTTGGGTGTTAATTTTGTATGGATGTCTACAACACTCTGTCAGATACTTACGATTTTACTACTTTAGCGTTTCTTCTTTTGCAGAGTATATAGACTCCAGTGCTCGTGTGAGCAGCACTGACATCTGAGGCGCCACAATTCGCTGTGCAGAGTTGCGGCCCTTAGGCGTGCCAGAAATCTGTGATTGTGGGTTCATGTTGGAAGTGCAGTTCACTCACCTTAGTGAAAAATAATCAAGGCTGCTGTCACTTAAGAATTGGCGTCCACTTGTGTGATTTCATTTCAGTAGGAACTGTTTTGAGTGAGGTTAAATTGTCAGTGTCTGTGACAGGCCCGGAGGAACACTTTCTGTTTGCATATCATATAAGCTATTCTTGGCATGATTGCACATGGACTATTTGTAAACAATCAAGGCCCCATAACACAAAACAACCTTAGCTGAGGTGAACCCTAACCACTACGGTTAGAATGAGTGAGTGAGTGAGTGAGTGAGTGAGTGAGTTGGGTTTAACGCCGCTTTTAACATTATTCCAGTTATATCGCGGCGTGTCAGCGTAATGTAGTAGGAAAGCCCGAAGTGATGCAGGTCTCAGACGTTTACCACTTTGGTGAAACCCACGAGCACTGGGATGGTGCTGACAAACCCAGAAACATAATCGTGGCGAACCGGGATTCGAACCCACAATCATAGGTTTCTGGCGTGCCCAAGGGACGCAACTCTGCACTCTCGGCGCCTTAGACGACTGGGCCACCCGTGACACCCGGTTAGAATTTAGGTGACCTAGTCTGAAGTTGCCCGTTTCGGAAAGCAGCCCCAGCTGGTGGCTGCCAACTGGGATGGCCAACCTTGGCGCTGAGGTTGCAACCATCAGGTTGTATGACATTGCGTTCTGAAACCATTACTGGACATGTTGTTTAAAACAAGTCAGTTTAGGATGTCTTTGCCTGTTTCTGTTTGTGTGTCCTGATGTTAAATCCGATTTACATAATCGTCAAATGGAATTTCTGAACATGAACGGTTACCAAATTATCGCTAACTTCCATAATTCCATCCATTGGGATCTACCTTCCTTGATGACATGCCAACGTGTTTAAAATCCACGTGTAAGAGCTGTATTTAATTAATCCTTGAAGAGATCATCTAGCACAGCAATGTAAACAACACAGAGTTGTGCCCCCTTAAGTACCCAAAATATGAATCAAATCGCGGAAAAAATCTCATGACAAAGTGGACTCGACAGTGTATCTGAATGTCACCACCCATATCTTGATGACGTCATTGTTTTTTGTATAGAGAATATCAGGCCCAGGGGATGACAATTCTCAAACACGGGTAGAAATACCGATTGTTACTTCATGTACAATAAACGGCCCCAAATATACATTCTCAATGTACTGCAGATATCGACTCCATCTTACCTTACTTATATTTCCTTACACCCTTATTTTATACTTCAATTGTCATCGCGTAATAGACCCGTAAAGATCCGGGGTAGAAGAGGTCTTCAGCAACCCATGCTTGCCGTAATAAGAGACTAGGCGACTAACGGGATCGGGTGGTCAGGATCGCTGACTTGGTTAATGCTTGTCATCGTATCCTAATTGCGTAGGTTGAAGTTCATGATGTCAATCAATGAATTGTCTTGTCCAGACTCGATTATTGCAACAACTACAATGAATATTTGAATCACTGGTCAATCTTGATGTGGGAGGCAAACCTGAAGCAATGCAGTCATTGAGAAAGGGTTGGGTGCTGAACATTACAGAGTCATAATTAGGTGTAGTTAAAACCCCGTGGAGATGCTTGTCGCAAGAGGCGAATAACGGGATCGGGTGCTCAGGCTCCCTGACTTAGCTGATGCATGTCACCGTATCCCAATTGCGTAGGTCGATGCTCATGATGTCAATCACTCGATTGTCTTGTCCAGACTCGATTATTGCTCACGGGGCGTTAAACAAAAAATAAAAATAAACAAACAAACAAACGAGTAGATAAAACAATAGATCTTTATGGAACATCGATGATCTCTTCGCGTTAAGTGATATCGTATTTAATGGCACTTCCAGTTAATGGAGTGATCCTAAGTTTTCTGTATTTCTCGTAATACGAGTATTAGGATTATCATAAACATTGTTCAGTGAAACTCCGATAGCCAAAAAAGTCCATTCCAGACTGTACACTGAAACAATAATACTACGTGCCAATGATTCATTAATATGGATATTTATAAATCGATCGGGAAGGTACCGTCAGGATGATGGGGGACGTCAACCAATAATCAATCCATCTGGAACACATTGTAGAAGCTCCTCGTGCCAAAACTCATTCCCAGGACAAATCTGTTCGAAACCATTTCCGTACTGGTCACAATGAATGTACCTTTGTCTGTCGGTGGGATGGGCGTAGAAGAACACATCTCCGTTGTTCCGATGTGGTCGGCATGGGTTGGGGATCAAATCAAAGATCAGTTCAGTCTGGTTAATGATCACATGCTCAAAACTGCAAATGAAATCCAGTTCGTCCCATACCTTCCCGGCATCGCACTGTTTGATGAAGCCCACATTTGGAAAGTTGGAGCAGTCAATGTACTTCGTTTTGTCGGGAGGGTAAGGGAAAAGGAAAATACCCTCCGCCAGATGTTCTTTGGTGCATGGGTTGCCTGGAAGGAAGGTTGTAGGTTCGAAAGTAGTGTCTGCAGTAGTTGTGGTTGAAGGTGTTGTTGTAGATGGGGTTGTGGTTGTGGTTGTGGTTGTGCTTGTTGTTGTGGTTGTGGTTGTGGTTGTGGTCGAGGTGGTGCTTGTTGACGGTTCTCCAATGACACAGTTCATCGTGCTAAGGTCGTAGACGTGGTGGGGTGGACATTGAAAAACGGCGTCGGTTCCGTTGCTGCCGCAGTAGATGAACTTTGTCTGGTCCAGGGGATGCGGCTTGTTGGTAGGGGCTCCGGGCTTGCAAGGATTGAGGATGGTGTCTGTGAAGAATAAGAGACAGTATATAAGTCATTCACGCCTCATATTATGCACATCGCAATGTTTCAGCTAAGTGAGGCGGCCTGTAAATAATCACTACCATACAAGCAAATGGGTGGGTTCTATACCATTTGTCAGACACCCCATGACCAGTTGTCAGACACCCCATGAGAAGTTGTCAGACACCCCATGACAAGTTGTCAGACATGCCATGGCCAGTTGTCAGACATCCCATGGCCAGTTTTCAGACATCCCATGACCAGATTTTAGACACCCTGTGGCCAGTTGTCAGACACCCAATGACAAGTTGTCACACACTCCATGGCAAGTTGTCAGACACCCCATGACAGGTTGTCAGACACCCCATGACCAGCTGTCAGACACCCCATGACCAGTTGTCAGAAACCCCAGTTGTCAGACATCCCATGGCCAGTTGTCAGACATCCCATGGCCAATTGCCAGACATCCCATGACCAGTTGCCAGACATCCCATGACCAGATGTCAGACATCCCACGACCAGTTGTCAGATATCCCATGACCAGATGTCAGATATCCCATGACCAGTTGTCAGACATCCCATGGCCAGTTATTAGATACCCCATGACCAGTTGTCAGACATCCCATGACCAGATGTCAGACACTCCATAGCCAGTTGTCAGACATCATTCAAGGTTATGTCACTCATATAGCAACGTATATGCACGTATGTGTGTGGCTGCTTGTGCTGGCCTGGACTTATGCCGGTTGGACAGTGCTCGCCCACTGAGATGTCCCTGCCGATCAGTCCCCGCTCAATGCCGGGCGCCAGGCAGAGAATCAATGACTATCATCTTTTAACGTCATTTGGTATGGCGCGGTCAAGGGTCACCACCGACCTTCCGCTCTCCGGTTGGGTCGGGGTGGCTTTGGGAATTTCTTATATTCAGCCTCTTTCGTTTTGTGTAGGGAATTGAACTTTTGTAAGAATGTCGATTTATAAATATCTGACCAGTTTGTATTTATATATCTTGTATTCGTCATTATGAAACAATTTTTCAACAGTGTGGCGTCCAAGTATTTCTACTGACCAATCACATTGCAAAACCGCTAAAATGCACATGTTCAAATGAGGGAGTTGTTACATGTTATCTTATTACCTTTATGACATCACGGAGCACAGATCGGTTATTGCACTACTTACATTGGGGAGATAGGAACTGGTAGATGTCTGTCGCGGAGCATAGATCGGCTATGTCGCTACTTACACTGGGGAGATAGGAACTGGTAGATGTCTGTCACGGAGCATAGGTCGGCTATGTCGCTACTTACACTAGGGAGATAGGAACTGGTAGATGTCTGTCACGGAGCATAGGTCGGCTATGTCGCTACTTACACTGGGGAGATAGGAACTGGTAGATGTCTGTCACGGAGCATAGGTCGGCTATGTCGCTACTTACACTGGGGAGATAGGAACTGGTAGATGTCTGTCACGGAGCATAGGTCGGCTATGTCGCTACTTACACTGGGGAGATAGGAACTGGTAGATGTCTGTCACGGAGCATAGATCGGCTATGTCTCTACTAACACTGGGGAGATAGGAACTGGTAGATGTCTGTCGCGGAGCATAGATCGGCTATGTCGCTACTTACACTGGGGAGATAGGAACTGGTAGATGTCTGTCACGGAGCATAGATCGGCTATGTCGCTACTTACACTGGGGAGATAGGAACTGGTAGATGTCTGTCACGGAGCATAGATCGGCTATGTCTCTACTAACACTGGGGAGATAGGAACGGGTAGATGTCTGTCGCGGAGCATAGATCGGCTATGTCGCTACTTACACTGGGGAGATAGGAACTGGTAGATGTCTGTCACGGAGCATAGATCGGCTATGTCTCTACTTACACTGGGGAGATAGGAACTGGTAGACGTCTGTCACGGAGCATAGATCGGCTATGTCTCTACTTACACTGGGGAGATAGGAACTGGTAGATGTCTGTCACGGAGCATAGATCGGCTATGTCTCTACTTACACTGGGGAGATAGGAACTGGTAGACGTCTGTCACGGAGCATAGATCGGCTATGTCTCTACTTACACTGGGGAGATAGGAACTGGTAGATGTCTGTCACGGAGCATAGATCGGCTATGTCTCTACTTACACTGGGGAGATAGGAACTGGTAGATGTCTGTCACGGAGCAAAGGTCGGTTACGTCGCTACTTACACGGGGGAGATAGGAACTGGTAGATGTCTGTCTGTCACGGAGCATAGATCAGCTATGTCGCTACTTACACGGGGGCGATAGGAACTGGTAGATGTTCTTGTAGATATTCGTCACGGAGCAAAGATCGGCTGTGGCACCTTTAACACATATCACTGGAGCATCTGGAAAAAAACAACAGATTTTGTGAGAATAGTTTTATAAGTGAGTTTACGTCACCATTAGCACTATTACGTCACCTTTAGCACTATTACATCAACATCAAGTCTCGGAGCGAAGCATGGTCTCCTACGGTGCATCTATGTTGGGAATCGAACATGGGTTTCGTACCTGATGATATTGCGTTAGACACATTCCTGGCGCCCTCAACCGTAATATATTAAACAAATAAAACGATGTGTGTTCAGTCATTGATTACCCATTATGATCCGTGAGTTAGAGAATGTTCAGAATTTGAAAAATAAACAAAAGAAATATCTGGATAGTCTATTGGATGTCTGAGATTGTATGGCGGTATTTCCCAAGGGCTAAAGACTCTTCCGTTTCAAATAACTGATCGGCTCGGAGTCAGTATACCGTGTCTGAGTTGGGTATTCATGTTAAAACTGCGGCATGGTATCCCAGTGGTCGAGCACTATAAATCGGCCTTAGTCCGGACTAGTACAAGCAGCCACACAAACACACACACGTGCATGCACGTCGCTATATAAGTGCATTAATCCTAAACTCAATTTCACCCCCACCTCACTTAAATGTTTATCACATTAAAATCGTTCAGCCCGTAACTGTCGTTCGCAAAACCCCGTGTTTATCTTGTCGAGGTTGCATGATCAGAAAACACACCCCGTTTATCACATTCGAGTGAGATTATTAGGATTATTATTTGGATTAGACCATGTAATCGCTTGTCATGTCATGTATTCGCGATGATGATTCGCCTACAGGGGATTTTACTCACACGGTGCGACCCACTCCAGGTCGCCAACTGTGATGGTGTATTTGCCAGCACAACGATGTCCTGATGTGGTGACGTTCAGATACAGCGCTCCCTGCTCTGCATCCAGAAGCATCACGCACGGGACTCCTGGTAGGGCGGTACTGTAAGGAAAGTACACTGATATCCGTCATCATGGCAGACTGTTGAGTAATTAGTGGATAAATAACTCGAATCCGTTAATTCAGGAACTAGAATCAACAGTGTCTTGCTTGTTGTTCAACGCCGAATGCAGTAATATTCTAGCTATATGACGGTGGTCAGTAAATAATCGATTCTGGGCCAGACAATCCAGTGATTGACATCATGAGCATCGATCCACACAATTGGGATACGATGACATGCATCAACCAAGTCGACGAGCCTGACCACCCGATCCCGTTAATCGCCTCTTACGACAAGCATAGTCACCTTTTACGGCAAGCATGGGTTCCAGTGAGTTCTTGAGTTTCATAGAAGTGGTAAACGTCTAAGACCTGCATTACTTCGGGTTTTCTTCCTTCATCAAACTGACCCGGCACTAAATCAAACTCATTCACTAAATCACTCGCTTTACCGTCAAATGTCTTCTTTGGAATCGTCAATGTTAATAAAATGCTACCTCGCCCTTGAGGCCTGGTAGACAGAGCGGATAGATCTCACTGTGGACCTACGCTATTTCGGCCTTTCACCCTAGATCTTTTGCTAAATGCGGGACCGCCTTTGTGGTCTAGGGGTAGAGCGTCCGCACGGGGGGAGCAGAAGGTCCGGGTTTCGATCCCCGGCCGCGTCATACCAAAAGATATAGTAAGAAATTATAGTACTTGTTGTTACCCAACCTCGCGCTCGGCATTAAGGGGCTAAAACAAGGTCTGGTCGGCTTGAGTCAGTATACTGTGTCTGAGTGAGGTATCCAAGTTAAACTAGCAGTGGACTAGCACTATAAAGTCTGGCCTAGTACGTACAGCCACACACACACACACACACACACACACACACACACACACACACACACACACACACACACACACACACACACACACACACACACACACACACACACACACACACACACACACACACACACACACACACACGTACATGTGACGCAATATAAGTGCAATAATCTTGAATGCGATATTAAACCGTATTTCACCTCACCTCACCTGTGAAAACTGTTGACAGCTATGTTGGGCGACTGATACGTTGACGATCCGTATATATCCACTTCGCCATATTCCACGCCAACCTGAAATGACAGTCATCTCATTTTAAAGAACCTAAATTAAGAACATACGAAAGTATATTTTTTCACTCATGTTTTAAGTTCCTATGGCGATTGAGTGAGTGAGTGAATGTTGTTTTACGCCACCAGTACCTCAAATGTGTTATTTCTGCCTGTGAATAATCGAGGCTGGGTCAACTGCGGAAAGCATGAGCACGTTCACGCCATTGGGGTACGATGATACACAGCCAGCCAGCATATACATCCTCATCATTCCGCTTTTAACACAGTCAAGCATGTAATACTAGGGACCACTTCAGACCATGGGTTAATTGCCTATGAAGATTGCATTTTAAAATAACAAACATTATTTTTTTATGAAACTGAAACATTTGATCGATGGAATGTACAATAATGTCAGTGATACAGTATATTACTTAAACGTCCAAGAGCAGCTTCATTTCAGGCTATCATCCAACATTAAGCTGACACGCCGTGATATAACTACAAACTGAAAATGTAACCTCAGTCACCTGAAAATCCAAGATGGCTACCTTATTCCAAGATGGCCGCGCGTTGCCACAAAGATTATCGATAAGCGAGATACAGATGGTGAAGGCGAAAATTGGATGCATGGTATTAATTTTAAGATTACGGAAATATTATACACTGGATAATAGAGGATAAGAATTCATATGCTTTCTTGCTAGGTTTAAATTGGTTACAATGTCTCCTATGTTCGTGTTACCGTGACTTGAGTGGTGGGACCGTCTGTAAGAATCTGGTACAGTTCATCCTTAGAGCAAGGTAGGGTGTACGTCCCTGTCTTCAGAACCGCCGGTGCTGTCAACATCAAGAGAAATCAATATCACCTGTGTTACGAGAAGAAACTGTTGATGGTAACCGACAGAATGTCTTGACATATGCGGATACATTTCTCTCGGATTCCCAAGTTCCACTGGCCAACCTGGGTTTTGTTGGTATCTCATCCCAAATGAGAGAGAGAGAGAGAGAGAGAGAGAGAGAGAGAGAGAGAGAGAGAGAGAGAGAGAGAGAGAGAAGTCAACTTTAAATTTTGACCTCACCTGACTGTTTCTACAAATGATGACACTGAATGTGTTCAAAAAGTTCGAATCTGATTTAAATATGGACGCCAGGGCTGCCATGTTGAATTTAAAAGCTATTTATTGCCATTACTTGTTCATGACTGCTGAAAATGTACTTGAATTATCTTAAATCCTCTCAAAATGCATTTTTGGCTTTTCAGCCATCTATAAAATTGCCAGATTCAGGGAAAGGAACTTTGACATATATATTTCCCCTTCTGATGATATGATATTTACTTCAAATCACTGGAACTTTAGCGGTGTTTTGTGAACCAACTGAAAAAGGTTATGGCATAAAATAACGGAAATTTCTCCTTGGAAGGTATATCAGGCTCAAAGTTGAAACTTTGTGTATACATGTTAAGTAATTATGGCTTAAACATTGCAACAATATTCTATGATTGTACCTTCATTCTTGTATATTTGGGAACATTGTCGAAATTTTGTAACTTCTTTACTATGTGTGTTAATACCTTTGTCCCCTGTACTTATGAACAATTATTTTGAATGGCAATGCTGACAGCAACTTGTTAAGCGACAGTCTTTGTTCACATTTTAACTTGCCGACTTCTTGTTCAGTCCAGCTTAAGTGCCGTGGTAATTTTTTGAAAATATTAAAATCTAACATATATTTTTGGATCTTCGGATGGGTTGCCATTTCTTCAATGTGTACCCTTTTCGCGAACACCTGGTGTAATCACTGATTTTCAGTGATCCATTCATATAGTTTTCACCGCTATTTTGCCTTTTTCGCGCAATGGAATCTTTTCGCAGGCTATCAAGACATGTTTGCGTTGGCGCTTTATATTCAACTGCCTACACTTCTCACTAATAGGTGGAATCAGTTACTGATAGTCACGTGACCTCATTCATTTTGATGTATTTTCGTCAGTCCTTTATCTCTTTACCAAACGTGTGAGCAATATATGCAACAAAACACCATTTTGTATATAATTGTGCCATATGTTAAACATAATTACACGATAGAAATAAAGATTTTGATATTATCGAAATAATGTTGACAATAGGCGATATGACAGTTTCGATAATCACAAGAAATGTATGCTAAACGCATAGTCAATTTTTTGATTCCGCAATAGCCCATTCTGACTCTTATTAAAGAAAAAAATTAAGAAAAAACCCCTTAATTATCCCTGTGTAAGGTTACCCAATTCATGCTTATTCAAATAGGATCACAACTTGCACCGATCCCTGTTACTTTTGTTCACATATGAGTGAGTGAGTGAGTGAGTTGTGTTTAACGCCGCTTTTAACAGTATTCCAGTTATATCACGGCGTGTCAGCTTAATGTGGGAGGAAAGCCCGAAGTGGTGCAGGTCTCAGACGTTTATCACTTCGATGAAACCCACGAGCACGAGCATGGTGCTGACAAACCTAGAAACATAATTGGGGCGAACCGGGATTCGAACCCACAATCATAGTTTTCTGCCGTGTCCAGGGGACGCAACACTGCACAGCGAATCGCGGCGCCTTAGACGACTGGGCCACCCGTGCCCCCTGTTCACATATGAAAGGACATACCTTTACAAGATCGTTCCTGTATTTCACTGACAAGAGCAGTAAGATCTGAATATCCCGACAACACTATCACATGTGTACACGATGGTGCATTCGCCACGCCCACCAACTCCAGGTGATCCACGTGACGCCCAACACCAATAGCAAAGATGATGATGCCCTTTTTGCGAGCTCGTCGAGCTGCAGCAATTGTCCTTGTACTTGCGTTGGATTTACCATCAGTTACGAGGAGAATAATCTTGGAGGAACCATTCCTCGAACCCATTGCATCAGTGAAGAGATCTTCAGAAGCAAAGTTCAAGGCCAAGTCAGTTTCTGTTCCACCGCCCGCCTTGGTGACTTTGTCGATGGCGCCAAGAACTTCATCTTTGGCCGAATATTTGATGAAGTCAAACTCGGCTCTGTAACCAGTGCTGAAAGAGATGAAAGCTATCCTCACGTCATTTGGGCCAATTTGAAATATTTTGATCACGTCACGAGCAAATCTTTTAGCACTGTCAAAGTCATCCGCCGAGACACTTCCAGATGCGTCCATGAGAAAAGCCAGATCCAGGTTTGTTCGTGAACAGACTGAAAAATAAAATGACAACCTCTTAGATACACTTTCTGTTTGTTAGCCATGCTGTAAAAATGTGTTTAGATCCTAGACACAAACATGTTTCTTGTCTCATTAGTTTGACATGTCTAGGTCTAAACGTGTTTATGATTGTGTTTAACAGCTTAAAGTGTTAAGGGTCTAAATGTGGGAAAGACCCATACACCCTTGATATCTTGATACGTATACCTTCATTGTTGGAGGGGGTATGGGTGGCCCAGTCGTCTAAGGCGCCGCGATTCGCTGTGGAGAGTTGCGTCCCTTGGGCAGGCCAGAAACCTATGATTGTGGGTTCGAATCCTGGTTCGCCCGAATTATGTTTCTAGGTTTGTCAGCACCATACCTGTGCTCGTGGGTTTCACCGAAGTGATAAACGTCTGAGACCTGCATCACTTCAGGCTTTCCTCCCACATTAAGCTGACCCGCCGCGATATAACTGGAATACTTTTAAAAGCGGCGTTAAACCCAACTCACTCACTCACTCATTGTTGGTAAATTAAGAAAGGGAGCGCTTTCTATGGCTGTTTTAGCGTGATATCATTCGGCAATAAGTCAAATATGGTTAAGAAAATATATCTTGAAATTTGATGTGCAGATCAGATTCAGAGGTACTTGCATAACACATATATCATCAGGACGAGGTTTGTACAATGTTAACATATATACAACAAACCAAGCTTAGTTAGCGGTGACATGGAAAATTGACATTTGTGACATCAACAGTCTCCGTAGCACAGGTGGTAGCGTGAATGACTACAAGTGAAGAGGTTGCTGGTTCGTATCCCGGAGAGGTTTCGGAATTGCCGTGTCCATAAATCTGTAGTTTCTGTATAGCTAATAGTATTTTTCTCAAAAAAGTATATTTTCAAACAATGTACCACGGCACTTAAGCTGGACTGGAAAGACCAGCTGACAATGAAAGTGTATCTGATTACTACTTAACTTTTTACTTATATCATGCCGACCACACACCTATCCACCACTCCCCCACGCCTCCCCCAACCCAGCCCGATACTTCTGTATCTCCAATAAACGCTTAAACACCCATAGAAAGTGAAAGTACCTGCAGTGAAAATCGGGATCAGGGGTGGGGGTTTTCGGGTCTAGCCCACATTTAGACATAAGGTTGTAGAAATTACGGGACAAGAAACGTGTTTAGGTTTGTGTTTGAGATCTAGTTTGTTGTAACACAATCGGACAAAGTACGTTACGCTGCATTGAGGTCACCAATGATACTATTGTCGCAATCTGATAACTTACACGAGGTATCATTGTGTAGTTTTGGAAATGTTTCGTCAGAGTAATATGGCGAACCCTCCGGCCGAATATATGAAATATCAATACAAACATCGCCATTACAAGACAATTTCACATATCATGGGAAGCGAGAAACCATATTGCATATTCCGAATATTCATCTATTCAATGAAAGTTCTGTACGTATTCATGCTTTATAGTACGATTGTGACGCCTGATTTTCTACCAGTTCCCGTAATTCTAGGTTTTTAAAAAATTGCATATCTAGGAATGTCAATACAGTCATATTGGTCTAGTGGTGTTCCAAAACATAAGATTTCATAAAGGCGGTCGGGTAGCCTAGTGGTTAAAGCGTTCGCTCGTCACGCCGAAGACCCGGGTTCGATTCCCGATTTAAGTACAATGTGTGAAGCCCATTTCTCCTCCGCCGTGATATTGCCTGAATATTGCTAAAAGCGTCGTGAAACCATACTCACTCACTAACATTTCATAATTCGTAATGAAATTCGTAAATTCAGCAATAAGCACTTTATATTTTAGACCACATACATGTACATTTAAGTAAATCAGTTTAAAATTAGTCATCACCGTTACCCGATATGACAGCGTCTGTTGACGAGAGCTCATACACAGGTTGCTCTGATCGTATCATCATTCTCTGCATGTGCACCAACATCCTCACAAATGGATTCACATGCTATTTTGTCATTGGCTCACACACAATTGTTATTTGTGACATACATGTCACAGTAGTCTTCACGCAGAACACGAGATATTTACGTTGCCAATGCAGTCACAGTATTAGGCTCACGTTGATTGTTCCGCTCTCCTTCGGTTCGCCGCGTCTTGTGCGGCTGTCTATCTTGGGATTGTTCGAGAACATTGGCATACGAAGGTCTGGGTGACCACATCGACTGTCTTGAATCTTCAAACGGATTATCACGAAGGAAACACCTTGTAAAGTTTATAAACAGTCTTTTAACAGCTAAAGTTGCCTTAAGTCATCTGCGTCTAGCCTCTTTGAGCAGGTTCTCGTCGACGTTCTACAAGTCCAGGTGGGAACTGTTCACTGACATCAAACTTAGAACTTCCCATATCTCATCAGAGTTACAGAATTCAGCCACAATCGTACATGGTCTGTTTTCATTTCGTGACCCATTGTAAGAATTCTCACAAGGTCAGTCTCTGTGTTACATTTCATCTCTCGCGTAACGTGGTCTAGTAGTAGAGCGTCCGCCCGGAGAGCGGAAGGTCCGGGGTTCGATCCCCGGCCGCTTCATACCATTAAGGGCTAAAACAAGGACTGGTCGGCTCGGAGTCAGTATACTGTGTCTGAGTGGGGTATTCATGTTAAACTGCGGCATGACATCTTAGGGTGCTAGCACTATAAATCGGCATCAGTCCGGACTAGTACAAGCAGCCACACACACACATACACGTGCATGCACGTCGCTATATAAGCGCAATAATCTTGGACGCGACGTTAAACCCAATTTCACCTCACCTCACCTCTTGTGTAACGACGTCTTTTATAATATTTTTCGGTTCCCCCGGGAGGCCATAAAACAGGGGTTGTCTCTCATTTTTCTCAACTTGAGATCAACTACAGCCTCTTTCATACCCCAGGGGCGGTGGGGTAGTCTCAGTGGTTAAAGCGTTCGTTCGTCACGCCGAAGACCCGGGTTCGATTCCCCACATGGATCCAATGTGTGAAGCCCATTTTTGGTGTCCCCCGCCGTGAAATTGCTGGAATATTGCTAAAAGCGGCGTAAAACCATACTCACTCACGCACTCGCTTGACAGGTTTAAGAAGCTGTACCGAAACATCGCCTTTACAGTAAATACATTTGTTGTCTATAAACTGCCATGTTCAGCTTGCTTGTATGGTCCATATCCTGTGCATTTCCGAGTGTTCGCTACAGGTTCGCTACACCACGGTTCGCTACACCACGTGGCCCAGTTAGGTCGTGAGCCTGGCAAACACGTCCAAACTGTTTGGCATCCAAGCTCCAACACATTGTCACTGGATGCCCAGTTTTGGCACAAACACCGTATCTTTAGCGACAGGGTGGGGTGGCTCGATCCTTTGATTAACGTCTTCGCCACCTTCTGGTTTTGGCACAGAGGTCCATCCATTCAGGAAAAACATGGCAAAAATGCGGACCTATCTTACGAAAAGTCACGCTTGCATCCAAAGTACCAAGTTGTCCGACTCATCATCGTCTTCGGTGCCTTAGGTTTGGTACCTCCCAATCTGTTGACTGACATTGGGAGAGTACCCGGGTTTGCGACCAGGCATACAGCCCTTTTGACAATCTGGGTAATGCGGAAGGCTGCAGTGTTGGTGAGT
The DNA here is from genome assembly GCF_022045235.1 of Haliotis cracherodii. Lineage (NCBI taxonomy): Eukaryota > Metazoa > Mollusca > Gastropoda > Lepetellida > Haliotidae > Haliotis > Haliotis cracherodii. The sequence goes on from NW_027266268.1 coordinate 16,946,109, forward strand.
ACCCACCTTCTCCGAAAAGTTCTCGGTGGGTTCGACTAGGCAGCACTTCCTGGGAGAAGTGTGTAGAGAGGGCAAGGGCCCCGAGCTGATGATGCCTAACCAGCCTGACTCAAACAATTCTAGATTTACAAAGTGCATGAAATTAATGCGCCATCAAGTTAATACGACCCTTCCGACCATTGACCAAAAGTGCGTCATGAAATTAATGCGAGTAGCATTGCCTATGAACTATGAATTAACAAGCAAATGAGAATAACAAGACTGTCGACATGTCATTCCATGATGTAGGAAAATATACTACACAAAATAAATCAAAGAACACTCGATTCTCTCATATTACTATAGTTAATGCGTCATGCCTTGTAACTGAATTACGGTTACGAGGCGTTAATCCCTAATGTTATATTTGTTTACCAATGTTGAGTTGTTTCGTTGCTGTGTAATAGTTGTGAGCCGAGTGGGGGTCATCATGGAAGTACTTCCTGTAGTAGGAACCTTGATTCTCCACACCCTGTGGGAGGGGTTCGCTAATGGTAGACAGGTAGAGAGCAGCAGCGAGCCCGGAGTACAGAGGCTTTCTGAGATCTGACCATTGAACCGAGCTCCAGTCGATGGCAAACTGCGACCTGACGTCCGAGAACAGGGTGCCAGTGTTCTTGATCATGTTGAACTTGTCCTGGTCGATCTGAGGTGAGAGATTTATTAAGAGAAACCTGGTTAACTCGAAATCCGTAAAACTATCGAAAATATGTCAAAGACACGTGTCAAATAACTCCTTACAAAAAGGTTTTAGTGAACTGAGGGAAATGATTTGAGTGATGGACACTGTATAACACGTACAAAAAGATTCAACAATTTGCAACTGAACGACGTCTATGAAGGCCGATGGATATGTTTACGAACAGGAATAACGTTTCCACATGGTACATGCTGTATTCGAGTCGGCGGGGTAGCCAAGTGGTTAAAACGATCGCTCGTTAGTTCGATTCCCCACAAAGGTACTATTAGAGAAAAACCATCACTGGTGTCATACTAGGTGATGGCTGGGATATTGATAAAAAGAATGCGGCGTCAATCTCACTCACTCACTCACCTGCCAGATTCCCCCATCATAGCCAGGTCTGTAGGTCTTAGCGTCTGTTCCATCGTGCGTCTCCACGTAGGCCAGACGCCTCAGGAACAACTTGCCATCCGGAAACAGACACGACTCTGTGATACTGTTCACCACCGCTTCTGTCACCTCAGACCCAGACGTACCTGGAACTCGAGTCTGATCTTGAACGACGGCCACGCCCAACCCCAAAAGAAGACTGGCCAATACACAATATATCATTGTGACCACGTCAATCAAAATATACAGCTGGGCCAAAGAATCAATTGACGTGCGTCAATGATCGATCAGGAAATACCACTACTTTCTCAAGTACCATCAGTCTCCATCTGGTTAATTCAGGAACATCAACGAAGTACGAATGCCTCATTTGGTTAGAACCGACGTCGAGATAACCACTGGTGTTAGCTTCAGGTGACACTAGGTCAGGTTCAGGATTACCGGGGCGTTTGTAGGGTAAGACATCAACCCCAAACCAAACACAACATTCCTGGAAAGAGAAGACACTCGTCTTGAGATGAGTGGTTTTGAATTATGTCGTTTTTATTGCAATGGGTTCAACCAATCAGGATGTTTGCCTTAAAGACAACAAGACTATTGTTTGGGACAAGTTGATTCGTATATGATGTGAGCTTGTGGCCATTCCTGTCTAGCCTGGCGAACGCTTCACGTCAAGTGATGTTTCTGTCAAGCAAAGAACCAAACTATCGAAGGTCAAAGGATGGATGCAATGTGCTTATAAACACGTCAGGAGACTGTCTGTCTGTGGATTTGGAAAAATCTAGCGTCAGCTGTTTTATTCACAGTATACGGCGAGGGCACTGAGTATGATAAGGCCCCTATTGACATACCTTGATTGTCAAAGAGCTAGTTTAAGGAATGCTTTTTTTCAAAATATATCATGGAAGGTACTCTCTTTTCCTGTTTTCAATGTGTAACTATGGGTTGTTTACAGTCAGTATTATGATTATGCCACAAAAGAGTCAAAATACTGATACTGCCTTTTTGAAAAATGTCTTCAATTTTTTTTAAATTAATATAACGCCACACATTGTCAGCTTTAACACTGCGTCCTGGAAATTATCGAGTTGGGACCAGCCAGACCAGACACCGATATTATAAGCAACGTGCGCTGTATCCTACCAAGTCACCGAGCCTGACCATTCTATCCATTAGTCACCTTGTACGACAGCAACAGGTTGTTGAATGTTGGAACAACGAATTTTCACAGATAAAAGGAGTTTTTAATATTTTCGACTTTTCGATCAAGAATTACTTTTATATGGAAGGAATAGGTGAGAGTCACTTAATGATACTTGAGGGGCGGTGGGGCAGCCTAGTGGTTAAAGCGTCCACTCGTCAGGCCACATGGGTAAAATGTGTGAAGCCCATTTCTGGTGTCCCCCGCCGTGATATTGCTGGAATATTGCTAAAAGCGGCGTAAAACCACACTCACTCACTCATTCGTGATACTTGAAGACGCCTTTCAATCATAATAACGAATTGGCGAATGTGAAGAACAGCGGTGACTATTTGGGGTACGTGGACTACTGCGTTATTATTGCGATAAGTGTGACTTTAACTCAACCATTCAACATATTTCAAATTCGCACGCGTTTTCTCATTCATTGCCAATTTACAGATATTTATTCTTTTCAAGACATCAGTATCATTTTAATGATATCAGTGATGTACTGATATCCTTAATTGTATACTGATATCAGTAACGTTTTCATGGTATCGTGAAATTATTTGATAATATTTAAATAATTAATATTTTGAAATGTATCAATAATATTAAGATAATCAATGATATCGTGAAATGATTTGATAACATTTAAATAATTAATAAACCTGAAATAAATTAATACTTCAAAAGAATTAATATAATAAAATGAATTCATGACGGTTGTAATTACCACAGTTACAATGAATGATGATATCGTAAATTTTCATTTACTGATATCATTAAATCAGTTAGTCATATGAGTTAATTACATGCTAATATCAGAATTTAAATTACTGTCAATAAAAGAAGTACAGATATGGATTAAAGTATCATCAAATCTATGCATGATATCATTTAAACAATTTCAATTAAGAATATATGATATCAGTTAATGTGTAATTTATCGGTACTAAAGCTCTCCACACATCCGTCATGTCATTTGTAGGTTGCAGGAGAATTGTTTTGTTTGTGGTTTAACGCCGCACTCGGCACTATCCCAGCTATATGACGCCGGTCTGTAAATAAACGAGTCTGGACCACACAATCCAGTGGCTGATATCATGAGCACGGTACGAGGACATGCATCAACCAAGTCAGCGAGCCTGACCACCCGATCTCGTTAGTACCGTTATTAGCTGCCATAATGCTGGGTATGGCGTTGAACAAACACAAATAAATAACTTGATCAAACATTACTGACCTTGTAAGGAAGCTAACACGTCAATGCACATAGACGGTTGATGTTCTGTCAGATTATTAAATTTAGTGATTGAGTTGTGTTTAACACCGGTTTTAACAGTATTCCAGTTATATCACGGCGTGTCAGCTTAATGTGGAAGGAAAGCCCCAAGGCTGGTCTCAGACGTTTACCACGTTGGTGAAGCCTACGAGCTCGGGTATGGTGCTGACAAACCTAGAAACAGAATCGGGGCGAACCGGGATTCGAACCCATGATTCCAGGTTTTTGGCGTGCCCAAGGGAAGCAACTTTGCACAGCGAATTGCGGCGCCATAGACAACTTGGGTTTTAATGGTTGGTGTGGTGATATGGTGGTGCATTAGGTCGTAAAAGAGGTCAGGGATCAAATTGGAAATTTGTATTTTGCAGCATAGGTCACTAATACCAGGAAAAACTCAGCTCTGTTGTGCAGCCATATATGGATTCTTTGAGACATGCTTCTGATATGTTGACCAATGTCAACTTGACTCATGTTGTTCCACTCATCAGTGAGAGCAGCACCGAGTTCATTGAGAGCGGTTGGTGGATTTTGACGTTGACGTACGCGTCTGCCAATGACGTCCCCGGCGTATTCAATGGGGGAAAGCTCAAGACTGAGTGCTGGCCATGGTATGACATGGATGTTTTGCTGTTGAAGAAATTGGGTCATTATCATCTGGAAAGATGAGACGTTGACGAACACGTTGTGCAAATGGCACGAGGGATGCGATGATTTTTTGTTGTTGTTGTTGTTTAACGCCGCACTCAGCAATATTCCAGCTACATGACGGCGGTCTGTAAATAATCGGACCAGACAGACCAGTGATCGCCACCGTGATAATCTATCCACGCAGTTGGGATCGATGACATGCATCAACCAAGTCAGCGAGCTTGACCACACGATCCCGTTAGTCTTACGGCAAGCAGAGTCGCCTTTTTCGGGAAGCATGGGTTGCTGATGACCTATTCTAACCCGGATCTTCACGGGTCTGATGCAATGACGTTGTCCCGACAGTAGTGACCTGTGAATCTTCCATTGACAATATGGTGTGCAGTTCGGCCAGTCATTGTGATTCCACCCAATACCATATTTCTTGAAAAGCACTCTTTGCATGTTTTGTCTATGATGTAAGTAATATTCTTTATCGTTTGAAAGGCTTGTTTTCACTTTATAAGTATTTTTAAACATGCAGTCAATTCGTAATTTAATAATCGCGAAGTTTCATTTGTGTCAAACTCCAATAAATAACAGACTGTCCACTTAGAAACATTCTCAAAGTCAGGAAATCTGTTTCTGCCTGTAGGCCTATTTTTGCAATTGTTTCCAAAGGATATAGTATAACTTCATTGTCTCGAGTGCACTTTCACAACGCATTTGTTTTTTTAGATGACTCCTACGTGTGTTTAACACCATTTTAACATTCATACGTAGTTAAATTATAGTCATCATGACATTTGATATTGTAGCACCCGCTGTTCTTACACCTGGCGGGTATACGTATGCCTGCTCCAAAGGCGGTTTGTACCAGATTGTAACAAATGGCTCGCTGGTACAAGTAACGGTAAGTTAACACTGCACCGTGATATAATTGTTGTAGACGATGAATCGAGATAATTGAAATCCTTCTGACTACGCCGAGATTTACAAACATCTTTAACTTTTATAATACTGTGTACAAGCCACACACACACACACACACACTCTCTCTCTCTCTCTCTCTCTCTCTCTCACTCAAACTGACACACGCAAACACACACTCTCAGACTCACACACTCACACACACGCACTCTCGCACACAATATATAGATATATTATAAGATGTCACCCACGCGTAAGAAAACATCACGTCATGTTATTGTTCCCGAGAACATCTCACTGTATGACAAGAGGGATGGCTTCAACTTTTCAATAGTCAACTTTTTATTTATGTCAAGCAGTATTCCAGCAGCTCCAGATTCTGCTGTCCTCACAACGTTAAACAGATCAAATGGTGTTTAATCAAGGTTCCAGGATTCAGGGGGCGTGGCTGGCTTAGTCGTATAAGGCACGCCAGAAACCAATGATTGTGGGTTCGAATCCCGGTTCACCCCGATAATATTTCTTGGTTTGTAATGTCCGTGCTCGTGGGTTTCACCAAAGTGGAAAACGTCTAAGACCTGCAACACTTCGGGCTTTCCTCCCACATCAAGCCGACACGCCGTGATATAACTGGAATACTGGTAAAAACAGCGTTAAACGGCTCACTAACTCATTCACTCCGACATTTAAGGACTAAGTAAGGATTTTAAACAATTCCATGGTACAAATGTAGAGGATATTTCCAAATTTGAAGCATCAGTCACAAAAAGTGATGTCCAGTGCAAGTCCCTTTTTTGACTTGTACAACATGTTTCCGTGTTTGTGAGGAGGTACCTGTTGTGACGGGTGCCAGCGATGGGGTCAACGATGGGGTCAACGTTTCGCGAACACCTGGTGTCATCACTTATAGATAGTGTTTCATAAACACAAGCTCATGATATAGTTGGAATCGATGGACTCTTCTTTAAGCAGAGTCGCCACGAAATGATTTTAAATTCTAACTCACTCACTCACTTTCAGCAAAGATTTCTTATCATTTTGAAATATGTATGGTTTTGTCGCTTTTACAGTCTTCGCGCTTCACTCATCCTTTTTGTACCCAAATACATTGAATAATTTGTTTTAAAAAAAAATGAAAAAAAATGTACACATGTACAAAAAACACATTTTTAAAAACTTAGGATAGATATATTTTATTTATTGTGAAGAGCTTTTTGCAATCTATTTCGGTGACTAAATGGGTGAGTGAGTGAGTGAGTTTGGTTTTAAGACCACTTTAGAAACGTATGTCAGTCATATCACAGTGTGTCAGCTTGATGTGAGAAACTATTAAACCATTGAGCTTGGGTATAGTCCTGACAAACCCAACTCTAAAACTCCAAATAGGCACAACTGCGAGTTGAAGCATCAATGAAAACAATTTTATTGATAATTAAATCTTTATCACAATTTGGATAACATATATAGAGTATATTTTCGATAATTATTCCGGTGAAAGAAACACAAGTGAGAAAAAGAAAAAAAACCTTTTGTGTGTGTTTTTCCAAAGAAAAAAAAACTTTGTTAAAATTGATTTTTTAAATTGGGGAATCCTTTAGCGAGCTAAAAACAAATAAAAAGCACTAAAACAAACACTCAACCAATAATGAAACCCTCAGGCAAGCACTGTAGCACAGTCTGGACCCATACCTCGGTTCCCAGGCAATGCTTTTCATAAGCATCGCCGTATTGGTCACAATGGATGAACATGTGCTTATCTCTCGGGTGGGGATAGTAGAACAGGTCCCCTGTATTTAAAGGGTGTGGACAAGGGTTGGGCAAGCTCTTGTCTAAGGTTTTATCGGTGGGGCGTACGACATCTTTGTATGTACAAGTTAGGTCCATCTGGTCCCAGTACTTGTCCTTATCGCAGGACTTGAGATAGCCATACCAGGGCCAGTTGGAACATTCTATGTACTTGGTAGGGTCAGGGGGGTAGGGAAAGAACTGCCCTTTCGCCGACGCAGTGCAAGGGTTGTACGAAAGATGCGGAAAGGTTGGACGTGGAGTTGTCGTTGTAGTTGTGGTTGAAGTAGTTGTAGGGGTCGTTGTTGTGGTCGTTGTTGTGGTGGTAGTAGTGCTGGGCTCTCCGGGAAAGCAGTCATTGAAACGCGGGTCGTACACGTTATGAGAAAGACACTGGAACTCGTAGACACCGGTTGGTCCACAGATGAGGAACTTGGTTTGGTCAGTTGGGTGTATCATAAAGCTTGGTCGACCAGGTGTACAGGGATTTTGGAAGTAGTCTGTCAAAAAGGTACAGATACATGAAGTCTGTCTGGGTAAGAGAATTAGGTAATGGAGATGGACGTAGTGAAATGGCATCTATATTAAACTAAAGCTTAAGCACATCTATCTACACAGAATCTGAGTCAGTTTGTAGTTTGTTTCCAACACAGGTGTCAGCTCTGTTCCAGCTATGTAATGGAACGAGTCTTGACCAATACGGTGGTTGACACTGTCAGGGTGCGATGGCAGTCAACCAGCCAGGCCACAGAAGAATTTAACCACCCGATCTCCTTCTAGTCGACCCTTTCGACAAGCACGATGCCCTTGTTTGGGACCTTTACCACTCTGGATTACCCGCAAACTTACTCCACGCTTAGTAAATATACCATTGCAGTTCGTAAATTATGAGAAGACGGTTAGTAAATTTTACTTAATAAATTAGTGTAACTCACTACTTAAACCAGTAGTTCTTTGAAATATGGACAGTAATCTCAACTAACTGATTAGTACTTTTTACACATCTACGATACAAAATGTACTGTCTACTAACATATTGGTGTCTGAGTGGACAGTGAAATTCACATAATCAGTTAACTTTACTTACTATTTCCGTCTGTGTGGAATCCAGGGTTCGTTCGTGCTTGAGGGGCGGTCGTGGAGCCTAGTGGTTAAAGCGTTTGCTCGTCACGCCGAAGACTCGGGTTCGAATCCCGACATGGGTACAATGTGTGAAGCAAATTTCTGGTGTCCCCCGCCGTGATATTGCTTGAATATTGCTAAAAGTCGCGTAAAACCTTACTCACTCACTCGTTCGTGCTTGACTCGGTCACTTGTAGATACTTACACGGGGGTACATAGTAGTGGTAGAAGTGGCTGTATACGTTTGAAATATCGCAAGGCCTGGACGTGTCTCGCTCGACGCATGTGACAGACACACCTGAAACAACAGGATAAATATAATGTGTTTTATTTTAAGAGCAATGTCTCATATAATACTTTGAAACTATTGACATATACATACGTTATGGGATTTAAATAAGAATTCTTCCAGAGAATACTGAATAAATAATGTGTATCAGGTGAAAATAACAAAAAAAACCTCTCATTCGATGTTTGGAAGCAGTTTCTGAAAATATGTCCTGTTTCCATAAAAAACGTATATTTTACAAAACACAAAGGGAAGCCATATCACAACAAATAGAATATAAATCCACATAATAGCGCGTGTTTGACGTGTGCTTTTTGTATGACAAAATGATGAATATCAAAATCATCGTCACAACTAGATGATGCATTTATCTCACTCATATATCACATATCCACAAAGCCATCTTAGCATTAAGTAGACCGAAACTCCTATATGTTGACTATAATTAACATACAACAGTGGGAGCGCACTGTGGACCAAAGCACAGGAAGTATTTAGATGCATTTGTATCATTTGTATCATTTGTATCTCTCTCTGGACACATTCAGCCGGTGTCGACC